>NC_037357.1:5623736-5931273 GCF_002263795.3 Bos taurus
ATTTTATCTTTGTTTTTATTACTCCTGTCCTAACTCCCCAGCGTCTCTGAGCACACCAAGAGTTAAGTGCCACAAAGCAGAGCTTATTGTCTGTTTTCTTCACTATGTCCCCAAACACCTAGAATGATATCTGGAACAGAGTACATACTGAGACATTTATTTATTTATTTTAAAGATTTATTTATGAATGCCTGCACTGGGTCTTCATTGCTGCACAGGTATTTCTATAGTTGCAGCAAGCAGGGTCTAGTCTCTAGTTGCAGGGTGCAGGCTTCTCACTGTGGAGGCTTCTCTTGTTGTGGAGCATGGCTCTAGCATGTGGGCTTCAGCAGTGGCTCCCGGACTCTAGAACACAGGTTTCCTGGACCAGTAATTGAACCCACATCCCCTGCATTGGCAAGCGGATTCTTTACCCCCTGAGCCACCAAGGAGGCCCCTTAAACATTTGTTAAATGACTATAAACAACTTGCTTCCTCTGTATTGGTTAATTGTATAAGTTACCAAGTCAAATGCTACTCTGTGTAGGATCCCATTTATGAATTTGGAGAGCCCCCATTGGGTGAGATTAAAGTTGAGCCTTGAATGTCGGTAAAGTTTGGGTAATTTCTCTATATACCGGTACATCTCATATTGCTGGAGGAATGGTAAAAAATCTGCGTGCAACGCCGGAGACCAAGTTCAATCGCTGGCTTGGGAAGATCCCCTGGAGGAGGAAATGGCAACCCACTCCAGTCTTCTTGCTGGGAGAATGCCATGGACCGAGGAGCCTGGTGGGCTGCAGTCCACGAGGTTGCAAGAGTCAGACATGACAGAGTGACTAACACACACACATAAGTATCTTTAGATTGAGGGGGACAAGTTCACAGGGAAAAAAAAAGTCATTCAATTTGGTCATTAAAAGTATATATAAGATGGCAGATAATTGCATCAGTGTTAATATTTGTTTGCTTTGTGGTTAGCTCATTCTAAATTTCAACTTTTGGAGATTTAGAGAGGTTACACACTAAATTGCTGTGTCTTTACATAGTGTAAGTTAAAAATCCTCTAAAATTTCTTCCCCTACTTTGCCACAGGGTCTGAAATTGCCTATCTTAGCATCATTTCATAGGACCTTTCAGAGAGAAGTACATTATATGTTAACATGGAATCACATCCTACCTGAAATACTATTACTTTTATATCATTAGCCAGGTATTACATTAGGCAGGGTCTTGAGGAATTGGGACAGGAACCTTGAGAGCAGATGAGTAGAGGAATGAAGAAAAGATCTGGGGGCATGGGGTGTTCCCAGGGAAAGGAGGCCTATATGGGGAGTGACAGTGACCCTGATTCTAGGTGCTTGGGGCTGATGGTGGCACTGAGGAGGACAGCAGGGGCCACTCGGAGAAGGCAATGGTACCCCAATCCAGAACTCTTTCCTGGAAAGTCCCATGGATGGAGGAGCCTGGAAGGCTGCAGTCCGTGGGGTCACTGAGGGTCAGACACGACTGAGTGACTTCACTTTCACTTTTTACTTTCATGCATTGGAGAAGGAAATGGCAACCCACTCCAGTGTTCTTGCCTAGAGAATACCAGGGGCGGTGGAGCCTGGTGGGCTGCCGTCTGTGGGGTTGTACAGGGTCGGACACGACTGAGGCGACTTAGCAGCAGCAGAGGCAGTGACACGAGGGGCCACTGCTTGAGAGTTAACAGGATGTTGCTAAAAAAAAGAGGTAAAGGATCTAGGGATGCAAGTCTTGTTCCACTTTGATAGCTTTGCCTCAGGTCAACTTGTCTCTGGAGGTAGTTGGTACTTTAGGACAGAAAGGTGAAGAAGATTCTTTGAGGTTCCATACAGTGAGGGTCTTGAGATGGGACGTAGAGAGGCTGCTTGTGAAGTATGCTATTGTAGCATACCGGAGAAGCAGTCTCCTAATGCCATCCTGAATGGGTGTCTAAGTGACCTTAACTAATTGTAGAACGAGGCCTTCCCCCCAAACTCCCTTTCTCTGATGAACTGCCTTTCACCACTTTCTTACCCCAATTCTAGAGATTAGGCCCGTCTACTACTTAAAGTCACCCATAAGACTATAGCAATATTAGTATGAGCACTAATAGAAACTTCCTTGGGGCCCAGGTAATCTCTGCTGAGTTTAAGAAACAAAACAATAGAAACGGAGTTGGAGGTCTGCACATCCTTTCCTCAAATGGTAACTGGTGTCATGAGTTTGGTGTTTCATTCCCATGTACTTTGCCTACATTGTTGGGAAATGAAAGAGGTTGTTAAATATACACTTATATCCCAAAGTACATAGCATTTTTGGCATGTTTTAAAACTTTATATAAATGGCATCACCGGATCTATGTTCTTCTGTCATTAGTTTGCCTTACACTTTTCTCTACAACCTCCAGGAAATCATTATCCTCAGAGGGGTGTGTGGCTCAAGCTCCAAGGAGTTCTAGTCTCCTCTCCAGAGGAGCCCTTGGGTCCTAGTCACTTTACCTGCAACACTTGGAGCCAGTGAATTAAGGTCGGTCTTAGATGGAGGTGAGCCTCTTCCTCTGTTGTCTTAGCCAAAGTGGAGGGCTGGGCTCACTTGCACCATGTGACCTCCTAGACCATTACCCTGGGAGCCGCACTTTGAAAACCACTACTCTAGAGCAGGAGACAGAGAATGAGATGGTTGGGTGGCATCACTGACTCGATGGACATAAGTTTGAGCAAGCTCTGGGAGTTGGTGATGGACAAGGAGGCCTGGCGTGGTGCAGTTCACGGGGTTGCAAAGAGTCAGACCCGACTGAGCGACTGAACTGACTGACTGGCTCTAGAGCAGGCATCCCCAACCTCCGGGATCTAGTGCCTCATGATCTGAGGTGGAGCTGATGTAATAACAATAGAAATAAAGTGCACAATGAATGTAATGCACCTGAATCATCCCCAAGCCATCCGCCTCCTCCCTGGTCCGTGGAAAAATTGTCTTCCTTGAAACTTATCTCTGGTGCCAGAAACGTGGGGGACCACAGCTCTAGAGCATCTTTTGCCCCTTGATATTTTAGCCTTCTTTCAACAAAATAATCTGATGCAAGTTTACCAAAAGGTGAACAGGTAGCATTCCTAGAAGGTAGAGTGCTACAAAAACTGCTCTGCTAAGTACAAAATGAAGACAAGACGTTATGGACACCCCAGTGATGAATCACTTGTCTCCAAATTTCTTTTGATTTAAACATCAGTGCAAAGATCCTTAAAGAAGCTGACAGTTACTGAAGGTGGCTTACTGGAACCCTTAACCATGCACATGGTTCGGTTAAAAGTGCATTGTGTACTAGTGAGTACAAGAGACTACATTTCTACAGCACAATGATGAAGGCACAAGTCAAGTAAGCTAATTTGAAAACTGCTTCAATTGGTTTCTCAGGAAGGCTTTTAAACCACTCTTAGTTTGCAGTAAGGATTCTGATATTTTACAGCTGTCGGTGTATACCTATGACAAAAGTACTTCACGAGAACCAAACTATGGATGTTCAAGGATGCAGTAAATTATGTATCTGGCAGAAAAGTGAAGAAAGCACTGGTTTTAAAACCTTTTAAAAGCTGCTTATTAGGTACCTAGAAACTTTTTTTAAAAGAAGGTATAAGCAGTGCAGCGTATGTTCAAGCTATTCTCTAATGATCTTTAACGCCTTTGGCTCACTGCAGCTTGCATTCAAGAAAGTCATGTTTATTTTACGCTTCTTCTTCCTCTTCTTCTGGTTAATCATTTTCTTCCTCTTGCTTTGCTTCTTCTCTCTTGATTCTTCGCCTGTGTCATCGTCATCATTCTGTGCGTCTTGTCCTGTTGAGTAAAATACTGATCTTGTACACTCATGAAAGAAGAACTGCAATTGACCTTCAGGAATTTTACCTGTATCAACCCCACTTAGTATTCTAAATTTAGGAGTTTCCAGAGTACAAAAGTAGCTGAAGTATGAGTCCTTGAAAGTTGTTTTGTACCCTATTCTGGAAGTTCCATTTTCTTTGCTATCCTGTTCCTTAATGCATTCTGAGTGACATTGTTCTTCCAATGTATTTAGCACCCAATGCAGCCTATAACTTGTGGTCCGTGAGAACAGAAGGATCAAAATCATCCAGGTTTGACTTTATTAGATGTATTTCAGTCAACACCTCATTTGAGAAATAGTCACTGGATTCAGAGAAGTTCAACTGTGAAATTCATAGGCTCTCCAGCATCTGAGAACTTGCAGACAAGTATTACAGGTGCTCTAAAATAGGCTCATGGACTTTCTGAATCATATTTTTGAGAATTCTGCATTCTTCAAAACTTTCATGCCAAGATAAAGAATTCTTTCAGAGTGGCTTTTACCGTCAGACTTTTCCTCAAGTTTTCTTTTTAATTTCCTCAACAACTGCCTCCACAATACCTGGTTTCCTTTTATTTTCATCATCTGTAAGCTCATAAGATGATTTTGTATCTCTTATCATACAGGTTGATAGAGGCATACTTTCTCTCAGTATCATGAATTACTTTATGATGTTTAGATTTTGTTTTTGCCTGTTCTAACTGGAAGTTTCTGGGGCATTAAGTTGCTTAACGATATTAATCAAGTCCTGAAAACAGCTTACACGTGCTACAAGTGAAGCAGCACATCTTTCTTGGGAAGCCTGAGGAATTTGCCTCCCCTCAACAGTTTTTTCTTCCTTCCTGTTCTCAACAGCATGGTGCCCCTGAATCGTGGCACATTCCAGTCTCCGTGCCACAGACTCTGTGACAGAAAACAGTCTCCTGTGCACAGCTTAAGGGTCTTTTGCTTTCCCACCTCAGGGCCTTTATGTTCCTCTTGTGAACTACGAGGCCAAGTTGCTCAAGTGTCCTCCATCATCTCATTAAGATACACAGGCCAGGAGGGTGTGGGTGGGGAAAGATGGTGGGCAGCCCAAGGCACCGTAGTCTGTCTTTCTGGCCCCTTGAGGTGGGATCCCTCCACTGACTTTCAAGAGCTGCCTCCCCTAAATCAAAGTAAATGTTGAAAGGCTTCAACCCTCCCTTGGACACGACTGCCATCTTCCCCTCCTCCCTTCCATCCTTCACAGCACAGGCTCTGGTTGGGCCAGTAGAGCTGGTTTTATGTCACTTTCATCCAACATAAAACCTCCTTAAAAGCTCTGGCTGGGAAGTGGGGGCAGAGGTAAGAGCCAACTGCAAAGTTGGCCTCAGTGGTGCTGCTGGGGTGAGGGGGCTGCTCGCCAGGTTGGGTGTGGGGCCGGGGGTGCTGGGGTGAGCGGGCTGCAGGGCCAGGGGGCTGCTGGGCCAGGTGGGTGTGGGCCCAGGGGGCTGCTGGGATGAGGGGGCTGCGGGGCCAGGGGACTGCTGGTGTGAGGTGGCTGCAGGGCTGGGCGAGTGCTGGGTTGAGGGACTTCAGGGCTGGGGCCTGCTAGGGAGGGTGCTGGGCTTTGGCCTAGGCAATAGCCCCCCTGCTGGGTGACCAGGATTAGGCAAGGATGGCCGAGGTACAGAGCCCCTTCCTGGGATGGAAAGTCTGGTGGCCTCAACACAGGGCAGGACCTCACTGTCAGGCTAGGACCTCACTGTCAGGCTAAGAGATTCCCTCCGTGTCACGTGGCCTTGAGCTGGTATTGACATCTGACCAAGGCCAGGGCACGTTGAACAGGAGCAGCCAGGCTTAGGGAAGGTTGGCCCCTGCTGTTCCCTTTAGCATGTTTAGTCCTAGGGGCCTCTAAGCCTAAGAGAATTTGCTGCAAAAAGGTGATTGACAGCCCATCTCTTCCTTGTCCCGCCCCCTGCCCCCCCTCACTTGGCTTTTTTTGAAGATGGGCTTATTGGTCCTCTCTCTAAGCAGACCCCAGGAAGAAGGCCTGGTTTAGGAGTACCAGCATGCCATATGCAAGTGAATCCAGACAGGGAGCTTTTAACATACAATAGGTGTAAGTTCCACCAAGGGCTTGGCATTTATTCCCACTATTACAAACTGCAATCAGACTTTTCCTTTGTTTACCACTCTTTGGTCCTAGGTTAAGAGTAGTGTGATTTTGTGCCAAATGGCCTGGAGGTCAATGCTCAGACATTCCTGAAAATGTCTAGAAGGGCCCTTAGACATCCTGGAATCCAGCGGTTTTCCAAACTTTGGTGCACATAGGAAGCACCTAGAGGGCTTGTGGGACCACAGATTGCTGGACCCCATCCCAGTGGTGAGGATTCTGGATCTGGGGAGACCTGAGAATTTGCATTGCCAAGAACTTCTCATGTGAGGTTCATGCTGCTGGTCTGGCCACTGCACTTGGAGAACCACTGATCTAATCCAACGTCTTCATTTCATAGATGGATAAGCTGAGGCAGCACTCCAGCTGGGTTCCAGAATTGGCGTTAATGCTTACCAGGTGTTATGACTGTGCAATCTGATTTAGCTGTTCTGGGCCTGCGTTTTCTCATCTACAAAATTAGGTAAGAGCCTCGGTCATTCCTACCCTGGGTTCAGTTTGCAGGAGGCTGCTATTGGGTAGTTACTCAGGCTTTTAGTAACAGCCCTCTGGTTTGGTGTGGCATTGTTATGTGGTTCTCAGGTTTTTGAGCTTTCACAGCTTCCCTCTGGTTCCTGGGTTGGGTTTAGGCCCTGCCTTTCCTGTGTGGAGCACTGAGAGAAGAAGATGCTATCAGGTGGAGGGTAGGACATAAAGCTTTGTTCTTTTTGCTGTGGTTTTCTCATTTTGCAGTTGCCTCTTCTGTTTGCTTACATTTCTAAGAATATTGGTTTTCTTTTCTGATGTAGAACGTTTCCCAATGTTTTCCTTTTCTGTTTCCTTCATATTCTTTGAATTTAAAAATTCTTTACCATCTGATAAGCTTTTCAAAGCTATAGAACAACAACAATGAAGTCGCTCACTCGTGTCTGACTCTGCGACCCCGTGGACTGTAGCCTACCAGGCTCCTCATTCATGGGATTTTCCAGGAAGAATACTGGAGTGGGTTGCCATTTCCTTCTCCAGATATTTCCTTCCTATTTTCCTGGTGATTTTTACCATGTATACCCTTATCCCTCTGAAGTTACGAAGTTTGGATATTGATAGACTTTTTCTTTCCCATTTTTCCCAAACACCCAGTTCTGTTTGTTGAGTATTCCCCTTTCCTCTCCCTTGTTGTTTTTCTGTGCCGTCTCTAATATTTCTGGTAATATAGAATAGGTGGCAGTGAGGTGGTGGTGTTGGTTTTTTTTTTTTTTTTCTGGTCCAAGCCCTTTTTTTTTTTTTTCAATTTGGGGAAGACGAGACCCAGAGCAGGTAACTGGTTTGCCACAGGTGGTACTTTTTAATTGGGAAGCCATGACTGAAACCAAGATCCCTGACTTCTCTTGTGAATTTGAGATAGGTCTGCTGCTTTTCTATACAACTTGAGGGCTGGGGATTGACTGTCTCTTCATTTTTTGGTCCTGTGGGAATATAGCCTATACAGTTCAGTCTTCTAGTATTACAGAAGATGTTAATGACCTTATTGTTTTAATTATTTATTTATTTGGTTGTATCGGGTCTTAGTTGTGGTATATGGGATTTAGTTCCGACTAGGGATGGAACCAGGCCCCCTGCATTAGCAGCATGTAGTCTTAGCCATTGGAGCACTAGGGAAGTCCCCTAATGACCTTATTTTTAATGTGACATCTCCTGAATTTTAAGTTTCTATTTTGGCCAAACACAGTACGCTTTGAGGCCACATGGAACCATTGGTGGTTAACTTTTGACCTTTTTAAAAAAAGTATTTTAGTACTGGTATGTGATTTGTAGTTTGATTTCTTTTCCAGTTATCCCAAACAAGGATTATTTAGCTAATATCAGAAGAGAAGCACTTCCTCACTCCTTTTCTTTCTCTTTCTTCTCCTCCAAACAATCTAGCAGAGCATCTTGTGTTAGTGTTCCTGGAAGAGATCAGCTGAGTTAGATTATCTGAATTAGTTTATCAGATTATCTGAATTAGTTTATCATATTAATATAATTTCTGATGTGTGTGTCTGTGTGACCTTAATCCCTCATTCATATCTGACTCTTTGTGATCTCCAGGAATGTAGCCCACCAGGCTCCTCTGTCCATGGGGTTTTCCAGAATACTGGAGTGGTTTGCTATTTACTGCTCCAGGGTATCTTCCCGACCCAGGGATCCAACTCAGGTCTCTTCTGTCTCCTCCATTGGAAGGTGGATTATTTACCAGTGCGTCACATGGAAAACCCAGCATTTCTCATAGTTCCCTGGTATTGACTTGAATTGTAGTCTAGGATTAGACCAATATATGGCAGGTTACTCTCCACTATAGTTACTGTAGTGATGAAAATCCATGGCCCATAACTGATTTAGTGAGATAATGAAGATACAAGTGTGCTGGATTTTTAAAGAAAACCAACAGTAATTGCATACTAGTGCCTCTTCCTTTCATTCACCTTTTCCTTAACCCAGAGATAGCCCTGGCTGAGCTTTCAGTATACATCCCATAGCAGTTTAACAAAAATCTTGAATCCTCTGACTTCCTGCCTGAATTTCTGTTAACTAATAAATGTGCTATTAATATTTAGACAGTGGTTCATTGATGTATTATTTAATTAGGAAATGCTTAATGGATGTTTGAGGGACAACTAATATTATAATATGGAGAATAAAAACATCAAGCATTAAAGGGGTGGTATGGCTTTTTGTGAAGGCAATGGCACCCCACTCCAGTAGTCTTGCCTGGAAAATCCCATGGATGGAGGAGCCTGGAGGGCTACAGTCCATGGGGTTGCTGAGGGTCGGACACGACTGAGCGACTTCACTTTCACTTTTCACTTTCATGCATTGGAGAGGGAAATGACAACCCACTCCAGTGTTCTTGCCTGGAGAGTCCCAGGGACAGGGGAGCCTGGTGTGCTGCCGTCTATGGGGTTGCACAGAGTCGGAGACGACTGAAATGACTTAGCAGTATGGCTTTTTGTATGGGAAGATGAAGGTTATTGTGAAAGTGTTGTCCTTGTTTATGCCATTTGGCCTTTGATAAATGGATCACACGGTAAAGAATCCACCTGCAATGCAGGAGACCTGAGTTTGATTCCTGGGTTGGGAAGATCCCCTGGAGGAGGGCATGGCAACCCACTCCTGTATTCTTGCCTGGAAAATTCCCATGGACAGAGGAGCCTAGCGGGCTACAGTCCATGAGGTTGCATAGAGTCAGACACGACTGAGTGACAAAGTATGGCACACATGGTACAGACTCTGGTGATGAGATGAAAACCTAATCTATTTCTCTTCAACTCTCTTGCTCCATCCTTAGTTCGAGCTTTAAGGATCCCTCACCATGATTATTGCAATATTCTCATAACTAATCTCCCTGCTGCCAGCATTGCTATTAATCTTTCAGTCTGTTTTCAATATAGCAGTTGAGAGTGATGCTGTTAATTCATAGATCATGTCCAAACCTTTTTTGCAATACCTTCCATATCATGTTAAGTAAAACCCAAGTAATTCCAATAGCCATGTAGAGCCCTCTATGATCTGGACCCTCATTACTTCTCATTATTCTGTTCCAGCTACACTGTCTGTGCCCACACAAACTAGGCATTTTCTTCCTCAGAACTTGGAATGCGTAACTTTTTGAGAGTTCTTTTCATTATACTTCATTGCTTGGTAGAACCTTAAGACTTTTGGGATAGAGAGACTTTGGCTTACTATAGCTCCAAAAGTGAGATCCCACTATTTAGAAAAGTGGTGGGGGGCTTCCCTGGTGGTTCAATGGTTAAGACTCTATGTTTCCAATGCAAGGGGCTCGGGTTCAATCCCTGGTCAGGGAGCTAAGATCCCATATGCCCTGCCATGTCCCCTCCCCCACCAAAAATTTTTTTTCAAAAAAGGGGCTGTGTGAAATAATACGAAAAGTTCCCCAAATGTCCTACACTTACGGTAGATTACTTTCATTAATCAGTAGTCATCACAATCCATTCCTTTTGCATAGTTAGTGCATAAAAATTTACCTATAGTTTCACAAACTCTCTCCTTTTAAGATTGGTGCTGGGTGATAGTACCTAGTAATAAAGACTGCTTTGCATTGAGCTCTGTAAGACCTGATTTTGCCTTTTCACTTTCATGCATTGGAGAAGGAAATGGCAACCCACTCCAGTATTCTTGCCTGGAGAATCCCAGGGACAGAGGCTAGTGGGTTGCCATCTATGGGGTCGCACAGAGTCGGACATGACTTAAGCGACTTAGCAGCAGCAGCAGTGTCAAAATTTGCATTAGAGTTCAGAATTCTACAGTGTTTGAAGTTAATATAGATGTTGTTTAGGTCATAAATATATAAATATAAATATATTTATAAACATAAATAAACATAAATATATAAACAAATATATAAACACATATCTGTCTCTTTAATTCTGAAAGGGCATTAATTAAATCACTGACAATAATCTGGATAAACTAGGAAGAAATAAGGGTTAATTGCAAAATGTGATCTTATGGCCTCTTTAAAAGATCAAACTTGGTCCCGTGGCTGACATATTTTTTCTGCAAATGTGAACACCATATAATTTGTAAAAATAAGTTACATAGGGCTGGCAGTATTTGAAATCTAGATTTCTGGACTTCTACGAGCTTTGGCAAAATAATGAAGTAATATTGGCCTTTAAATTTTTTTAACCAAGTCTTGCCTTTACCTATTCATCTTGAAAGACAGAGTGGTCTTTAGGAAAGAGAATGTAAATTGCTCAGGAGAAACCTGCAAAGCCAAGGGTTTTGGTCTACATAGTTAGAATGTGGATGAGTTTCCTGCTGTTGTATACTGAAAGGTATTCTTTTTGGTCCTCTATACTGTTAGGCAAATTTCAGGCCTGTGAGGAAAAGAGCAAAGCAAATGTTGCCAGGGGGAGAGATGAAATTCTTGTTGCATTTTCTTTTCTTTCCTGGGATGACCAGTAACCATCCAACAATTGTAGTTTCCTAAGAGCTTGGATGATCTAGAAAGAGAAACATTGCCATAGGCTGCTTTTCTAAATCAGTTGTGGATAAGAATCAACCAAGGTACTTGTTAAAAATAGATTTCTAGTATCAGAATCGTTGAATATAAATGCTGAGCATCTGTACTTTAACAAGTGGTACAGGTCATTTTGATGTATAGTTTGAGAACCATTGTTTAGAATTTAAGGTTATGATGTTTATAGTCAGGTGAACTTCAGTTCATATTCAAGTTTTGACATATACTAACTGTACTTCCAGTTCAATCTTCCTTCTGTATCATACCCTTCCAGTCCCATACTATCCTGTGTGATAATCACCTCTCAACTACATATGCTTAGTTAGATAGGTGTCTAGTTTCTTCTTTTTAGTGTATAGAACAGTCTTTTTATTAGACTAAGTTATAGCAAAGAAAAAAATTTCCATCAACTTAAATAAGTTCATTTTCATTAATGTGTCCAAAGTTGACTGGATCAGGACTGCCAGAGTAGCTTTTCTTCACAGTCTTTCAAGGAATTAGATTTCTTTCATCATATTGCCCCACTATCTTCTAGGATATAGTCCTTGTATATATGGTTGAAGGTGGTTCACTTTCAAGATCATGTTCCTGATTTCAAGAAAGGGAAAGAAAATGTATCAGCATATCTTGTTTTATTGTGCTTCACAGATACTGAATTTTTTACAAAGATTAAAAAAGATACAGTTGAAGTAGAATATTATGTTCATTTCAGGTGTATTACATAGTGATGTGACATTTGTATACATTGTGAAATGATCACTGTAAGTCTAGTAATTATCTTTTTCCATACAAAGTTATTACAGTATTATTGATTGTATTCCTTATCTGTATATTACATCACTGTGGCTTATTTATTTCATAACTGGATGTTTGTACCTCTTAATCCCCTTCATCTGTTTTGCCTCGCAACCCCTCCTAACTGGCAACCACCTCTTTGTTCTCTATTTCCATGAGTCTGTTTTTGTTTTTTTAGATTCAACATATATACATAGATCACATGCTATGTCTTTCTCTGGCTTATTTCAGTTAGCAGAATATCATTTAAATCTATTCTTGTTGCAAATGGCAAGATTTCATTTTTTATGGCTGATTAAAATTCCATTGTGTGTGTGTGTGTGTGTGTGTGTGTGTGTGTGTGTGTGTGTGTGCTAAGTTGCTTCAGTCACGTCCCACTCTTTGCAACCCTATGGACTGTAGCCTGCTAGGCTCCTCTGTCCATGGGATTCTCCAGGCATGAGTACTGGAGTGAGTTGTCATGCCCTCCTCCAGGGGATCTTCCCGACTCAGGGATCGAACCCATATCTCTTATGTCTCCTGTGTTGGCAGGCAGGTTCTTTACCACTAGTGCCACCTGGGAAGCCTACACACACAGGCACACAGGCACGCACATGCACCCCACATCTTCTTTATCCATTCAACTATTGATGGACACTTAGGTTGCTTCATTATTTTAGCTATTGTAAATGACACTGCAATTGATATCTTTTCAAAATACTGTTTTTCTCATCTTTAGGTTAAAACTCAGAAAAGAAATTGCTGGGTCATATGGCAGTTCTAGTTTTAATTTTTGGAGAAACTTTAATGCTGTTTACTGTAGTGAATGTACAAATATATGATCCCACAGGATTCCCTTTTCTCCTCATCCTCACCAACACTTATTACTTTTCATTTTTACAATAGCCATTCTGACAGGTGTAAGATGATCTCAATTTAGTTTTGATTTGTATTTCCCTGATGGTTAGTTCATTTCCATAATGATTAGTTATGTTCAGCGTCTTTTCACATGCCTGTTGGTCATCTGTATGTCATCCATGGAATAATGGCTATTCAGGTTTTCTGCCCATTTTTTAACTGGGTTTTTGTTCAGTTGTATGAATTCTTTTTGTAGTTTGGATATTAATACTTTATCAGAAATACTGCTCACAAATGTTTTCTACCATTCAGTAGACTGCCTTTTCATTTTGGTGATAATATCCTTTGTTGTGCAAAAGTTTATCAGTTTGATGTAGTTCCATTTGTTCATTTTGCTTTCATTTCCCTTGCCCAAGGAGACAGATCCTCCCAAATATTGCTAAGACTAATGTCCAAGAGAGCACTTCCTACATTTTCTTCTAGAAGTTCTATGGTTTTGAGTCTTATTTAAGTCTTTAATCCATTTTGAGTTTATTTTTGTCTATATTCTGGGAAAGTAGTCCAGTTCGATTATTTTGCATGTAGCTATCCAGTTTTCCCAATACCATTTATTGAAGAGGCTGTATTTTCCCCATTAAATATCTTTCCCTTCTTTGTTGTAGATTAATTAACCATTATAACTGTAGGTTTATGTTTGGTGTTCTATTTTCTGCTGATCTGTATATCTTTTTTTGTGCCAGTACCATATTGTTTTAATGACTATAGCTTTGTAGTATAGTTTGAAATCAGGAAGTATGATGCCTCCAGCTCTGTTCTTCCTCAAGATTGCTTGGATTATTGGGAATCTTTTGTGTTTCCATACAAGTTTTAGAATTTTTTGTTGTAGTTCTATGAAAAATGCCTTTGGTGTTTTTTTGGGAATGCAGTAAACATGTAGATTGCTTTCAGTAGTATGGTCATGTTAACAATATTCTTCCAACCATGAGCACAGTGTATCTTTCCATTTGTTTATGTCGTCTTCAGTTTCTTTCATCAGTGGCTTATAGTTTTAGAGTATGAGTCTTTTACCTCTTTGGTTCAGTTTGTTCCTAGATATTTTATGGGATGCAATTTTGTAAATAGGATTGCTAATTTCTCTATGTGATAGCTTGTCATTAGTGTATAGAAATGTGACAGACTTCTGTATATTTTGTATCTTGCAACTGTACTGAATTCATTTACACTAACATATTTTTTTTTTGGTAGTATCTTTAGGATTTTATTCCCTGATACTTCAGTTGGTAAAGAATCTGCCTGCAATGCAGGAAACCCTGGTTTAATTCCTGGGTCAGGAAGATCTGTTGGAGAAGGGATAGGCTACCCACCCAGTATTGTTGGGCTTCTCTGTGGCTCAGCTGGTAAAGAATCTGTCTGCAATGTGGGAAACCTGGGTTTGATCCCTGGGTTGAGAAGATTCCCTGGAGAAGGGAAAGGTTACCCACTCCAGTATTCTGGCCTGGAGAATTCCATGGACAGAATAGCCTGGCAAGTTATAGTCCATGGGGTTACAAAGAATTGGACACACCTGAGTGACTTTCACTGTCACTCTTCCAAGGAGCAAGCATCTTTTAACTTAGTGGCTGCAGTCACCATCTACAGTGATTTTTGAAGCTGAGGAAAATAAAATCTGCCACTGTTTCCACTTTCCCACTTCTATTTGCCATGAAGTTATGGGACTAGATGCCATGATCTTAGTTTTTTGAATGTTGAATTTTAAGCCAGCTTTTTAATTCTCCTCTTTTCACCTACATCAGGAGGCTGTTTAGTTTCTCCTTGCTTTCTGCCATTAGGGTGGTATCATCTGCATATCTGAGGTTGTTGATATTTGTCCTGGCAATCTTGATTCCAGGTTGTGCTTCATCCACCCTGGCATTTCACATGGTGTACTCTGCATATAAGTTAAATGCCAGTTGGTTGTTCCATGTCTGGTTTTAACTGTTGCTTCTTGGCCTGCATATAGGTTTTGCAGGAGGCAGGTAAGGTGTCTAGTATTCCCATCACTTGGAGAATTTTCCACAGTTTGTTGTGATCCACACAGTCAAAGGCTTTATAGTAATCAATGAAGCAGAAGTCGATGTTTTTCTGGAATTCCCTTGCTTTCTCTACGATCCGATGGATGTTGCCAATTTGATCTCTGGTTTTAATATTATGTAAACAGCACTGTAAGCTACAGAAATTCTTCATGAAAGGAAGAGAAATCCTTCATGAAAGGAAGAGTCAATCAATACAACAAACTTCATTGTTGTCTTATTTTAAGAAATTTTCATAGCCACCCCAACCTTCAGCAGCCAGCACCCTGATCAGCTAACAGCCATGAGCAATGAAGCAAGACCATCCAGCAAAAGGCTACCACTTACTGAAGGCTCAGATGATGGTTAGCATTTTTTAGTAATAGAGTATTTTAAAATTAGGTTGTGTACTTAATATTGTTGGACACAATGCATCACAGTATAGTATGAACATAGCTTTCACATACCCTGGGAAACCAAAACAATTTGTGTGACATGTTGCAATTTTCACCTCAGTGGTCTGGAACCAAATATGGAATACCTCAGAAGTATGCCTATTTCTATAAATGCATTGTTGATATTATTATTTTGAGCAAACTGTTTTGTTAAGAGTTCAGTTCAGTTCAGTCGCTCAGTCGTGTCCGACTCCTTGCGACCCCATGAATCGCAGCATGCCAGGCCTCCCTGTCCATCACCAACTCCTGGAGTTCACTCAGACTCATGTCCATCGAGTCCGTGATGCCATCCAGCCATCTCATCCTCTGTCGTTCCCTTTTCCTCCTGCCCCCCAATCCCTCCCAGCATCAGAGTCTTTTCCAATGAGTCAACTCTTCGCATGAGGTGGCCAAAGTACTGGAGTTTCAGCTTTAGCATCATTCCTTCCAAAGAAATCTCAGGGCCGATCACGATGCTGTGATCACTCACCTAGAGCCAGACATCCTGGAATGTGAAGTCAAGTGGGCCTTAGAAAGCATCACTATGAACAAAGCTAGTGGAGGTGATGGAATTCCAGTTCAGCTATTTCAAATCCTGAAAGATGATCCTGTGAAAGTGCTGCACTCAATATGCCAGCAAATTTGGAAAACTCAGCAGGGGCCACAGGACTGGAAAGGTCAGTTTTCATTCCAATCCCAAAGAAAGGCAATGCCAAAGAATGCTCAAACTAGCGCACAATTGCACTCATCTCACAGGCTAGTAAAGTAATGCTCAAAATTCTCCAAGCCAGGCTTCAGCAATACATGAACCGTGAACTTCCTGATGTTCAAGCTGGTTTTAGAAAAGGCAGAGGAACCAGAGATCAAATTGCCAACATCCGCTGGATCATGGAAAAAGGAAGAGAGTTCCAGAAAAGCATCTATTTCTGCTTTATTGACTATGCCAAAGCCTTTGACTGTGTGGATCACAGTAAACTGTGGAAAATTCTGAAAGAGATGGGAATACCAGACCACCTGATCTGCCTCTTGAGAAATTTGTATGCAGGTCAGGAAGCAACAGTTAGAACTGGACATGGAACAACAGACTGGTTCCAAATAGGAAAAGGAGTACGTCAAGGCTGTATATTGTCACCCTGCTTGTTTAACTTATATGCAGAGTACATCATGAGAAATGCTGGGCTGGAAGAAGCACAAGCTGGAATCAAGATTGCCGGGAGAAGTATCAATAACCTCAGATATGCAGATGACACAACCCTTATGGCAGAAAGTGAAGAGAAACTAAAAAGCCTCTTGATGAAGGTGAAAGAGGAGAGTATAAAAGTTGGCTTAAAGCTCAACATTCAGAAAACCAAGATCATGGCATCTGGTCCCATCACTTCATGGGAAATAAATGGGGAAACAGTGTCAGACTTTATTTTTTGGGGCTCCAAAATCACTGCAGATGGTGACTGCAGCCATGAAATTAAAACACGCTTACTCCTTGGAAGAAAAGTTATGACCAACCTAGATAGCATATTGAAAAGCAGAGACATTACTTTGCCAACAAAGGTCCATCTAGTCAAGGCTATGGTTTTTCCAGTGGTCATGTATGGATGTGAGAGATGGACTGTGAAGAAAGCTGAGTGCCGAAGAATTGATGCTTTTGAACTGTGGTATTGCAGAAGACTCTTGAGAGTCCCTTGGACTGCAAGGAGATGCAACCAGTCCATTGTTAAAAGTAAGGAAGTCTTTATTTTGCCTTCACTTATTCCTTTTCTGATATTCTTCCTTTCTTTAGATCCAAGTTTTTGACCTCTTATTATTTTCCATCTCTCTAAAGAACCTTCTTTATCATTTCTTCCAAGGCAAGTCTACTGGCAACAAATTCCCTCATATTTTGTTCATATGAGAAAGTCTTTATTAAATATTTTCTCCATTCTCTTCTTTTTTGCATGTTTCTGAGGAGTAATAAGATGTAAATCTTCTTCTTCCCCCTCTGTAGGTAATTTGTTTTTTCCTCTGGCTTCTTTCACCATCTTTTGTCTTATGTGTATCATCTTCAAATTATAGAAAGCCTAGGTGCAGGATTTTTTTTTTTTTAACTTATCCTGCTTGATGATCCCTGGATTTCCTGGATCTGTGGTTTGGTGTCTGACATACATTTTGGGAGCTTCTTGGTCCTTATTGTTTCAAATATTTCTATTTTCTATCTTCTCATTTTAGTATTCCCATTATGGATATGTTGTCATCTGTAATTGTCCCACATTCCTTTGGTTATTCTGGCTTTTTTCAGTCTTTGTTCACTTTGCTTTTCAATTTTTGAGGATTCTATTGATGCATTCTCTAGCTCAGATTCTTTTCTTGCCTGTGTTCAGTCTTCTATGCCTATCAAGGCTCTCTTCATTTCTGTTAGTGTTTTTGATCTCTAGGATTTCCTTTTGGTTCTTAGGATTTCCATCTCTCTGCTTACATTGCCCATATGTTCTTGCTTCTGGTCTACTCTATTCATGAGAGCCCTTAGAGTGATGTCTCTTCAAGTTATGTTTTAATAGTAATCATAGTTGTTTTAAATTCTCAGTCTGATAATTCCAATATCCATGCCATATCTGGTTCTGACGCTTGTGGTGTCTCTTCAAGTTATGATTGTTTGCCTTTTATTATACATTGTAATTTCCCCATGATAACCAGACATGATATACCAGGTAAAAAGAGGCCTTTGGTAATGTGGTGGTGAAATGTTGGGGGAGAGGATGCATTCTATAATCCTATGACTAGGCCTCAGCCTTTCAGTGAGCCCATGTCTCTGGATTATTTACCTCTCAGAATTTCCCCTTCTACCCATCTTAGGTGAGAGAAGATGACTAGAGTGGGCTGGAGTTGAGTATCTTCCTTCTTTAGGTCAGTTAGGCTCTGATATAGCCCAGCAAGTTAGACTCTTACTAGTTTCCCCAGAAGTCAGGTCTTTTCAATAACAGAGTTCTCTGGGTATTTCAGGATTGTTCCTTTATCCCTACCGTCCCAGAAGCCTGAGTGGATTTCCCCCCACACCGCCCACCCTCCCACCCCCACCGTATTTACTGTGGGAACCTGGTTGAGCTGCTGGAGATAAGCCTCACAATATTGTAGGTCTTGAACCCACAATATGACTGGGGTCTTTTGGAATTTTTAACTCAATTTCCCATGCTGAGACTTCAGCAGTTCATCAGTTGTAGTTTAGGTTTTCCTACCCTGGCATTGGTTCTCATGGTGGTTCTGCTCATGAGTCTCTGCTGTAGTAAGCCACAACTCCCTGTATTTGCTTGTATATTTCTCCAGACTTGTGGCATGGAGCTTTCCCTATGTCCTCCTGTCTCTCATGGGTCCAAGAAGAGTTACTATATTTTTAGTCTGTTCAGTTTTTACTTGTTAGGAGGAAGTGGCAACTTCATGCTCATTACATGTGCAACTGGAAGTCTGAAATAGAATCTTTAGAAAGGTAATCAAGTAAAAATGGGACATTATTCTAATGTGTCTGATGGGGCCTATTCCAGTGTGTCTGTCCTTGTGTTGGCTTTTTGTGAAACAAGTTCATGCAATTTCAGTTGACTCCTTTGTATCTGTATCTCTATTGAAATTCTTCAGCTTTTCATGCTTGTCATTTTCACTCTCTCCTTTCACATAATTGATTTAATATAATGAATCTATTAACATAAAATACCTTCAGGACATCATGGTCTTCAAATTCTTCTAGCAGTGTGCTATTATTATCTTGTGCTTCAAGTAGGGGTTGGATTACCAGATGGTTTTTTTTCCTCAGTGTTTCAGTCATCTCTTGATGCCTGCACCAAAGGGGAGAGGGTCTCTCTCCATGCGCTTTCCTGTCTGTCAGTGGTAAACTACTGTTGCTTATCACTTGTGCTCTACCAATTGTGTTTGGGGGTAGTTCTCTGTTGTTCTGATCCAGTCTAGTCTTAAGCAGATCCTGTTATTTTACCAGTTTACAACTTTTATAACAGCTTCAACTGAAATCTGCAAACTCAGGGGGAGAAAACTCTGTGTAAAATTCAAAGCTTTCTTTCCATCTCTATCCCAGAAACTCCATCTCAGTGTTCCTCACATTCACATTAATTCTAGTTCTATTGGCTTCTCATATTCTCTATCTCATCGCAACAATAGTCATATCTTTTAGAGATATGTTCTTGAATCCAAGGAGGCTTCATGAAGATAGTTTTATTGAGTTGGGATCTGAAAGATGACCATGGTTTCCATAGGGAGAAATCGGTGGACAGCAAATTGCAGGAAGAGCAATCAGTTCAGTTGCTCAGTCATATCCAACTCCTTGTGAACGCATGGACTGCCACACACCAGGCTTCCCTGTCTATCACCAACTCCTGGAGCTTGCTCAAACTCATGTCCATTAGGTTGGTGATGTCATCCAACAATCTCATCCTCTGTCTTCCCCTTCTCTCCCTGCCTTCAACCTTTCCCAGCATCAGGGTCTTTTCCAGTGAGTCGGTTCTTCACATCAGGTGGCCAAAGTATTGGAGTTTCAGCTTCAGCATCAGTCCTTCCAATGAATATTCAGGACT
The DNA here is from genome assembly GCF_002263795.3 of Bos taurus. NCBI lineage: Eukaryota > Metazoa > Chordata > Mammalia > Artiodactyla > Bovidae > Bos > Bos taurus. The sequence continues at coordinate 5,643,372 of NC_037357.1, forward strand.
GATTTCCTTTAGGATTGACTCGTTTGATTGTCTTGCAGTCCAAGGGACTCTCAAGAGTCTTCTCAACACCACAGTTCAAAAGCATCAATTCTTCAGTGCTCAGCTTCTTTATGGGCTAACTCTCACATCCATACATGACTACTGGAAAAACCATAGCTTTGACTAGATGGACCTTTATCAGTAATGTCTCTGCTTTTTAATATGCTGTCTAGGTTGGTCATAGGTTTTCTTCCAAGGAGCAAGTGTCTTTTAATTTCATGGCTGCACTCACCATGTGCTGTGATTTTGGAGCCCAAGAAAATAAAATCTGTCACTGTTTCCACTGTTTCCCTGTCTATTTGCCATTAAGTGATGGGACCAGATGTCATGATCTTCGTTTTTTGAATGTTGAGTTTTAACCCAACTTTTTCACTCTCCTCCTTCACTTTCATCAAGAGGCTCTTTAGTTCTTCTTTGCTTTCTGCCATAAGGGTGGTGTCATCTGTGTATCTGAGGTTATTGGTATTTCTCCTAGCAATCTTGTTTCCAGCTTGTGCTTCTTCCAGCCCAGCATTTCACATGATGTTCTCTGCAAATAAGTTGAATAAACACAGTGACAATATACAGCCTTGATGTACTCCTTTCCCAATTTTGGACCAGTCTGTTGTTCCATGTTTGGTTATAACTGCTGCTTCTTGACCTGCATACACATTTCTCAGGAAGCAGGTAAGGTGGCCAGGTATTCCCATCTCTTGAAGAATTTTCCACAGTTTATTGTGATCCACACAGTCAAAAACTTTGGTGTAGTTAATAAGGCAGATGTTTTTCTTGGACTCTATTGCTTTTTCTATGATCCAGTGATGTTGGCAATTTGATCTCTGGTTCCCCTGCCTTTTCTTAATCCATCTTAAATGTCTGGAAGTTCTCGGTTCACATACTGTTGAAGCCTGGCTTGGAGAATTTTGAGCATTACTTTGGTAGTGTGTGAGATGAGTGCAGTTGTGTGGTAGTTTGAACATTCTTTGGCATTTCCTTTGGATTGGAATGAAAACAACTGACCTTTTCCAGTCCTGTAGCCCCTGCTGAGTTTTCCAAATTTGTTGACATATTGAGTGCAGCACTTTCCCAGCATCATCTTTCAGGATTTGAAATAGCTCAACTGGAATTCCATCACCTCCACTAGCTTTGTTCATAGTGATACTTCCTAAGGCCCACTTGACTTCACATTCCAGGATGTCTGGCTCTAGGTGAGTGATCACACCATTGTGATTATCTGGGGTGTGAAAATCTTTTTTGTACTTATTCTGTATATTCTTGCCACCTCTTTTTAATATCTTCTGCTTCTGTTAGGTCCCTACCATTTCTGTCCTTTATTGAGCCCATCTTTGCATTAAATGTTCCCTTGATATCTCTAATTTTCTTGAAGAGATATCTAGTCTTTCCCATTCTATTGTTTTCCTCTATTTCTCTGCATTTATCACTGAGGAAGGCTTTCTTATCTCTCCTTGCTATTCTTTGGAACTCTACATTCATGTGGGTACATTTTCTCCTTTGCCTTTAGCTTCTCTACTTTTCTCAGCTATTTGTAAGGCCTCCTCAGACAACCATTCTGCCTCTTTGCATTTCTTTTTCCTCTGAAAGCCTGTTTGCATTGAAGTGGGGAAAAAGCCATAACCCAGAGCAAAAGTAGTCAACATTGGAAGAGGTATGGTGTGCCCCTCTAATGGTATACTCATGTTTGAGGGTTTCATCTGCTGCTGCTAAGTCGCTTCAGTCGTGTCCGACTCTGTGTGACCCCATAGCCAGCAGCCCGCCAGGCTCCCCGTCCCTGGGATTCTCCAGGCAAGAACACTGGAGTGGGTTGCCATTTCCTTCTCCAATTCGTGAAAGTGAAAAGTGAAAGTGAAGTCGCTCAGTCGTGTCTGACCCTCAGCGACCCTATGGACTGCAGCCTACAGGCTTTTCCATCCATGGGATTTTCCAGGCAAGAGTACTGGAGTGGGGTGCCATTGCCTTCTCTGGAGGGTTTCATCTAGATGCCCAGAAAGTTCCCTGATGTATAAATGGAACTACTCTGTGAGAATTGCAGCCATATTTGTATCACATGCTGGTGAAACAGACCATACTTGTCATCTAAGTGCAATGTTTGAGGATATGAGCCTATCATATCATATATACTTTCACATTTTCATCTGCCTGCTGTGGCCCAAAGGAATAGCCCCATATTCCAGAGAGGAATGGTTCTAGGAACAATGATCATAAGAACATGAATTCAGATGCAGAGATTGTGAAACACAAATCATTGTCCTGTCTTTACAGTGTAAAATACTGTACCCATTTTAATCTGAACTAGAAACCAAAACCCAGTAAGAATTCTGAGCATCAATTTGTATAGAGGGTAATCACTACAGTACCATATTGTGTCCCATTCTTTTCCATGCCACCTCCAGCCACCTGCCCATCTATATCTGTTGGTAAGAACAGTCAAGGGAGAGGGGAATGAACACTCTACTAAAGTGAAGAGAACAAAATTCCTGTTCATTTCTCCTTTGCTGCTCAAAAACAAGACAACTTCAGAAGATGCAAATAATTCTGTATCTAGATTTCCTGGATTTATTTTGTTTATCCAAAGCAATTTATCCAGATAAACCTTCATTATACTACTTTTGTAGTTGCTAATACCATCAGAAAAAGACACTGAATTTTAAGAAAATACTTGTTACTTAAAGCTTATGAGAAATAGGCTTGAGAAAATAAATTATGATATGAAAATACCTAGTTGTAATCCTAATCAAACTACTTCTTTATCATTATTACCATTTTTATTTTTGTTTTGTTTTAATTAACAATATTATTCTTCTGTGCCAGGTCTTAGTTGCAGCATGTGAACTCTTAATTGTGGCATGTGAGAGCTAGTTCCCTCATCAGGGATTGAACTCAGCCCCCTGCACTGGGAATGTGAAGTTTTAGCCACTGAACCATTAGGGATGCCCCACCATTTTTGTTTTATCACTTTTAAATTAGTTGGTAGGTGAAGAGAGTGTGTCACCATACCTCTGTGTAATGATATTGCTGGGAAGGTGTCATCTTGATTTAAACAGAGCCTCCTCACTGATGCTGAAATGGTGCTGTTATGTGAGATTAGGGGGAATTCCTGCAGCTTGTATATACTGAAGCACATTATATATTCATGTCTAGATCTAGGTTTGTTTCAGGGCTCTTTTGCTGGTCTCTCCTTGGCTCTGCCTACTAAATGGACGAGGGATTCAGTCTCCTGTTCTAGGGCTTATCCTAAGGGAAAGAGATGGCATGCTTTAATTTTTATATAAAAAGGCTGATTTCCTCTTACTCAAAGCCTCCATTTTGTGTTCTAAAAGAAAAACCAAAAAAGGATACAGCTGATGAGGTCCATCCCTCCAGAGTATGGTAGAGGACCAATGAGACACTGTGTGTGATTGCTTTTATTGATACTTGGTGTGCTTATAAACACACAATAACAAGCTTTCATTAGATTTTAACTTTGTAACAGTTGTAAGCACCGTTGTTGTTGTTTAGTTGCTAAGTCATGTCAGACTCTGACCCCATGGTCTGTAGCCCACCAGGCTCCTCTGTCCATGGAATTCCTCTGGCAAGAATACTGGAGTGTGTTGTCTTTTCTTTCTCCAGGAGATCTTCCTGACCCAGGGATTGAACCTGTGTCTCCTGCATGGCAGGTGGATTCTATACCACTGAGCCACCAGGGAAGCCTGTAAGCAGTTTGTTTCATTTAATCTTTCCAATAGCCCTGTGAAGTAAGTGCTTTTATTTCCATTTTATAAAGATAGGAAACTGAGCTTCAGAGTTGAAGTGATTCGCCCCAGGCACACAGTCAGTCAGGGTTGGAGCTGGAATTTTAGCACAGGCACGCTAACTATAGATTCCATACTCTTAATTGAGGATTTGCAAGTTTTTCTGTGAAAGGTCAAATGGTAAGTGTTTTAAGTTTTGCAGGCCATATGATCTCTGTTCCAATTACTCAACAATGCTGTTGTAGCATAAAAGTAGCCGTAACAATGTATAAATTAATGGATATGACTGTCCTCCAATAAAATTTATTTATAAAAACAGAGGGGGCTGTTGTTTGTCGTATTGCTTGTTGAACTCTGCCCTTACCCACTGTGAAATACTGTCACATTGTTAAGGATTAACAATTCATGAGTAACCAAGGTGTTTTCCTTGTTCTTTTGTCGGTGATATAGAATGCTCTTAGTCTTATAAAATAAAAAACCAAAAGGATGGTTAGTATTTGTATCCTTTCATTTATAAAAATATTTCCATTTTTATATCTACTTATACATCTATCTATATAAATGTATATACATAGATGTGGGATGCATGCAAGGGTTTGTGTGCTTATATGTGTGCATGTGTTTGGGATATATATATACACACACATACATATCTATTTTCTATATGTGTTGAAGGACAGACATTAAAATGTTAATTGTGCTTATCTCTTGGATTGAATTAGGGAATATTCTGAGTTTTCTTCTATAAAAGTGCTGACTTTTCCAATTTTTCCTATAATGCATATTTATTACTAACTAGAATCAGACCAAATTAAAATTACAAAGATACATTTATCAAGTTTTTTTTTTTTTTTTTTCCTGGGCAGGAGGCAGAGGAGAAAAGGAGAGAAGACATAGCATTGGGTAGAAGCTAGAGTCAGGAAAAACAGGCTGCTCAGGAACCTCCCAGGTTTAATAGATCTGACAGTATGAGTTTTTTGATTTTGAGCTCTCTATATATCCTTATTGTCTGATCTGTGAGAATGAATATTGGCCTTTTAAAATGGCTTTCTTTTTCTAGTTATGATATCAAGTTTTTTTTCAGTAGGTACTAAAGAGATATTAGAAGAAATTTAACTTTCTGTTTCATATGTAACTCAAACAATAGACTCCTACAGGGCTGGAGGCTTCCCCAGTGTCTGGCTCCTGTAGTGTGGGTGGCTTCTGCAGTGTGTGGGATCCAACAGTTCGCAACTGTTGAAAACTTACTCTGGTAACCCCCTCTTAGGTGGTTTTGTAGGGAAGTGTCTATGATGAGAGATACTTCCCATGAAACCACATTGAGTGAGTTTTTGAAAGTTCCAAAGAGCGGATTTCTAGCAAGTTTTACTGATGTGGCACCACAGCAACTTCTCTGCCATCTGTTCAGTCATGGATAGCTCCTCTCCATCCATGTCTGGATCTCAGACCTGTCGGGGGTCGGGGGTGGCTCTGGGGATAAGGAGAAACTCCTGCTTGGGCATTCTATCTTACCCTTAGGGATGGCAATTGCTCTTTATATGCACTATTTCTGTCTTTAGAATTGTCTTCACTTCATCCTAACCAGTCCCTAGTTACTGCAGTCTCCTGTTGTAATGAATAATTCTTTGTGTTAAACTTCCCGTGTTAAAATCCTTATGTCATTTGTTTCTCCTGGGTGGAGGCAGGCTGATACACAGCATACTGAACATGGCTGCTTAGGATGTCTGAGGATCAGTAGACAGATTCTTTTTTGTTGTTGTTCTTTGTTTTTTAAAAGATTTTTTTGATATGGACCATTTTTAAAGCTTTTATTGAAAGTTTTTTTTTTTTATAATATTGCTTCTGTTTTATGCTTTGGTTTTTCTGGCCCTGAGGCATGTGGGATCTTAGCTCCCCAACCAGGGACTGAACCCACAACCCCTCCATTGGAAGGTGAAGTCATAACCATTGGACTGCCAGGGAATTCCCTGTTTTTTTTTTTTTTTTAGACAGATTCTTTTAGGTAACCAAGAAGGAGCAAATTAATATGGGAACATGAACATTGACCTTTCTCACAGCCACAGAAGGGCTAAATCAGGAGTAGGCTTATAATCTAGAACCAAATGCAGTTGCTCTTATTTTCTGAGTTAGATGAAACTGCTCTCATTCTTTCCTTGGTACCTTTCATATTGCCTAACTGATACGGACTTTAGATCTGAAAGTTAGTTTCATGCATGTGATTAAATGCTTTTTTTCTGGAATGGAAATGTTATATAGTGACAAATATAGGTTGGGAGCCAGGCAGATCTATTTGAGTCCTGGCTTTATCACTTAACTAGCTATGTGACCTTATGTAAATCAATTAGTCTTTATAAGTCAGTTCAGTTTCCCTCTTTGTTTGAAATAGGGACAGTGCTATCTACCAAAAATGTTACTGAAGGATTAAGAACAATGAGTATAAAAGCCATAATATAGCATTTCATACATGTGCTGTGCTCAGATGCTCAGTTGTATCAGACTTTTGTGACCTCATGGACAGTAGCCCACCAGGCTCCTCTGTCCATGGGATTTTCCAGGCAAGAATACTGGAATGGGTTACCATTTCTTTCTCCAGGGGATCTTCCTGACCCAGGGACGGAACCTGTGTCTCCTGCATTGGCAGGCAGGTTCTTTACTAGTGCCACCTGGGAAGCCCTGTCAAATATAGTAATTGCTAAGCAAATGGTAGCTAGTAATTGTTGTTGTTGTTCAGTGTGTACAGAAACCTACTCTCTAAGTAGATGCAGAGAAAATAAGGAGGAAGCTTCTGTTCTCAAGGCCGGACCCACACATTTGTCAGGAGCAGATTGTAACATGACAGTGTGAATGAGTCTTTTCTCCTTAGCTCCTTTCCTTCTAGGCAGACCCACATCTATAACCTATAACTGGAAAATGAAGAGTCAGGATGGAGTCCCAGAACAGATGTTGGAAACAGCACTAGTCCTGTTAGGTTCTGATTGAGCTCGGTGTGTGAAAGAGGCTGGCTATCATTTATAGGGTGATAGTGATTGGGTAATGATCATATGATGCCAATAGTTATGACTCCTCTCTGCATGAGTAAGCTTGTTCCTGATTCAGACTCTCATGATTCCTTGGGAACACAGAGAGGGCTTTTTTGATATGCATACCAGGATGTGTATATGTGTTGGGGTGGTGAGTTTCTTTTAGCTGGGCTCCTGCTGTGATTGACTCTTCACAAATAAAATGTACATGTCGCTTGGATGCCTGTTCATGCGTCTCCGAAACAAGACAGGTTCCCATTCTTCTTGCCTGGGACCACGTCATGGCTAGGCTTCTGGTGTGTCACATCTGTTTATCTGTATGGATCTGTCTGTGTCTGTACTTGTCAGCAGCATTCATCAGTGGAAGGAAGAACAGAAATGAAAGTAACTACTGCAGTCACAACTCTGTAGATGACTAAGTGCATTATGCCTAGATTAAGGCTGGTCTTCCATGGAGGTTGAATAGGTGATGTTTTTTCATTAAGTTATTAAGAACTCCTATTAGTGTTTATTGACTACTTCATCGGTGTAACATTCTGAAGCAAATGTAAACAAGTTATCTAATGTTAAACCTCAGAAGATTACTATGAAGTAGGTGATGTTATTTTTGTTTTGCTTTTCTTTTTAAGAATGTTTTGTTTCCATCTTTATTCAGGAGTTGGAAAGGCTTCAAAACCTCTCCCTGAGAACAAATTGCTTGCTTAAAAGGACCACTCTCTACAGAGATGTGGTTTTTATTACTAAATCAAGTAGGTTCTGCTATCTACTTTTATAGATGGGAGAACTGAGGCTTATGTCAGATGATTTATCCAAGGTCACACAGCTAAAAGTGGCCTTCATTCACTGATGACTTTTTTGAACATCTTGAGCATCTTTTATGTATGTGATATTGTTCCAAGTGGTAGAGAGATAACTGCAAACAAAAGACAAATCTCTCTGTCCTCATGGAGCTTACATTTTGAATAGTAAAAGGTAAATAAAAATTGGAATCTTACACAGTTGACCCCTGAACAACACAGGCTTGCACTGCATGGGTCCACTTATATGGGGACTTGTTTTCAATAAATATGTAGTACAGTACTACATGATCCATGGTTGGTTGGATCCATGGATGTGGAACGACAGATGTGGATGTCCAACTTTAAAGTTATACGTAAATTTTTGATCATGCAAAGGGGCAGTGCTCCAACTGCTATGTGGCAAGGTTCAGCTGTATAGTAATAAATGTTAAGGAGAAATATAAAAGCTGAGAAAGTGGTACAAGGAATATGTGTGTAAGATTGCAGTTTAGAGAAGATGGTCAGAAAAGATGTCATTGAGAAGGTGACATTTGAGTAGAGCTTTCCATTGTGGCTCAGCTGGTAAAGAATCTGCCTGCAATGAGGGAGACCTGGGTTCAATCCCAGGGTTGGGAAGATCCCCTGGAGAAGGGAAAGGCTACCCACTCCAGTATTCTGGCCTGGAGAATTCCATGGACTGTATAGTCCATTAGGTCACAAAGAGTCGGATATGACTGAGCCACTTTCGCTCTCACTTTGGAGTAGTGAGTGAGCCCTGAGAATATTGGTAGGGAAGAGCATTCTAGGCAAAGGGAACAGAAATCTCAAAGGCCTTGGTACAGGATTATTCTTGCCATGGTCAAGGAACAACAGGAAGGCCAACATATAGTAACTGGAGCACAGTGAGCAGAACAGAGGAGGAGAGATAAGATCAGAAGTAACAGGGCTGTATAGGTCCTTTGGTTCGGTTCACTCAGTTGTGTCCGGCTTTTTGTGACCCCATGGACTGCAGCGCACCAGGCTTCCCTGTCCATCACCAACTCCTGGAGGTTGCTCAAACTCATGTCCGTCAAATCGGTGATGCCATCCAACCGTCTGATTCTCTGTCGTCCCTTTCTCCTCCTGCCCTCCATCTTTCCCAGCATCAGGGTCTTTTCCAATGAGTCATTTCTTTGCATCAGGTGGCCAAAGTACTGGAGTTTCAACTTCAGCAACAGTCCTTCCTTAGGGCCATTGTAAATTTTTGGCTTTTACTCTGAGACTGGAGAGTTTGGGCAGAGGAGTGGTATGTGAATGATAGGCTGATCCTGTTGAAACCAAAGCCATATCTGTTGCATTGAGAATAAACTGAGGAAAGGGGTTCTAGTAAGAAGGAAAAATCACTAAATGATTTGTCTAATCTTTGAGTTCAATAAACACTGAGTGTAGGATTGGATCCAGAGTTTTGTGGTGTGTGAGGCTTTATACAACTTTGGGAGCCTTCTTTAAGTGAAGGAATTCAAAAATAGGTGTGAACATGAACCTTTTGAAGTAAAAAGGGAGACGGTCTGGGAAAGGGTCTGAGTAAAGGGACTCTGAAGCATAAGCTTCATTAGCTTCTCTGCCTCTGAGTGAATTACTATGTACCAGACTCTATGCCAGGCCCTGGGAACAAAGGGATGGATAAATCAGTGGTTAGACTTAACACCTGGACTGTTGTAAAGCCATCTGTCTGGCTTTCCTTATCTTCTCCTTCAATCTACTGAGCATATACCTAGAGGATTTAATTTTCTGAATCACTGATCTGTCATTATAGACTTCCCCCTTGGAAAAAAAACCTTTAATTGGCTTTCCATTGAGATTTTCTATTGCCCAAAGGACTTCTTATATTCTATAAGAATGTGGGGAAGTGGTGGGGTGATACTTGTTGAAAATGCAGATTTCCTGGACCCAGCCCTAACCTACTGAATGAGAGTTACTGAGGTTGGGGCTATAATTCATTTTAAACTATCTTCCCCAGGTGATTCTGATGCAGTTGGGTACTTTAGTAGTTAATGGGCTAAGGCCAAAGCTCCTTAATATGGAATAGCATCCTTAATCTTGACCCAGCTGCATTCTTTCCTATTCTTCAACTTAGACCCCTCCCCCATTCTAGCTATTGTCCCCCAGATGTGCTTTACACATTCTTGACTCTATAGAACCATTGGTCACTTTGTTCCATTTGGCTGGAATGCCCTTCATCTCCCTGCTGCCTCTCCAAATCTTAGCCATACCTTAAGTCCTGATTCAGATCTAGTCTTTCTTGGTGACCCACGAATCCCAACCTCTAAGTTCCTAGAGTACTCATCAGCAACCTTGTCATATTTATTGCATTGTTTTACTTCTCAGAGATGTATTACGTCTACCAGACTATAAACTCCCTCAGGGTAGGGTCCATTCCTTTATCTTTTTGTATCTCCCAAGGGCATTACCCAGTACTGAGTAAGGAGAGAAACAAAAGGAGGAGGCAAGAAAGAGTGTTTATATTCATAATGGACTATATTTTTTGCCTTTATACTCTCATTTAGTAGAGCATAACAAATTCCCAAACAACTACTTTTTGATGAACAACACAGATTTGGTTCATAAATATACGTTCCAAAAATACATTGAAGGTGAAAACGTCTTTGGTTCAGATTCTCTCATTACAGGAAGATATTGGATGATATACTACTGGATACTGGCTGCTGTTTTAGTAAATATTTCAGAAATCAATTTATTCAGTGCTGTTATTTTTATCTTTTCACCCAAGGTTGTATTTTATGTTTTACTGTTCGTAAAGGAATTGATCTGCATGCTGAAATAGTCTAGTCCTAGGCTATTTGGATGGAGAAGGCAATGGCACCCCACTCCAGTACTCCTGCCTGGAAAATCCCATGGACGGAGCAGCCTGGTAGGCTGCAGTCCATGGGGTCGCTAAGAGTTGGACACAACTGAGCGACTTCAGTTTCACTTTTCACTTTCATGCATTGGAGAAGGAAATGGCAGCCCACTCCAGTGTTCTTGCCTGGAGAATCCCAGGGACGGGGGAGCCTGGTGGGCTGCCATCTATGGGGTCGCACAGAGTCAGACATGACTGAAGCAGCTTAGCAGCAGCAGCAGCAGTCTATTTGGAAAAGAAACACCACCACCAAAGTATACCTAAAGATTGCACTGGAGTCTGCCAAAGAATAACATCACATTTATCAGTGTTTGGTGGCACTAGTGGTAAAGAACCTGCCTGTCAATGCAGGAGATGCAGGCTTGATCCCTGGGTTGGAAAGATCCCCTGGAGGAGGACATGGCAACCCACTCCAGTATTCTTACCTGGAGAATTCCATGGACAGAGGAGCCTGGTGGGCTATGGTCACAAAAGAGTTGGACACTACTTAGTGACTAAACAAGTTTGGGTATAGGTAGGTTTGTGTGTAAGTATGTGTATAGAGTTTTGTGTGGACCAGAGTTTTCACTTCTCTAAGATAAGTGCTGAGGAACGTGATAACGTGATTCCTTGCTATTATGGTAAACATGTACTTAGTTTCCCCCCTCCGCCAAAGAAACTGCCAACTGTTTTGAAGAGTAACTGTACCATTTTTACATTTCAAACAGCAAGAGATGAGAGACCAGTTTCAATTTATTCTTACCAGCATTTGGAACTATCATGATTTTGAAGAGGGCACTGCTTGATTTTATTTATTTTCAAGGCTTTATTGAGATAATTCAAATATGATAAAACTTACTGATTTAAAGGGTACAACTAAATGTTTTTAGTACACTCATAGGTGTGTAGTGATATTTCATTGTGGTCTTAATTTGCATTTCACTAATTGGTGTTGTTTGGTCACTAAGTTGTATCTGACTCTGGGTGACCCCATGGACTGTAGCACACCAGGCTTCCCTGTCCTTCAGTATCTCCCACAGTTTGCTCAAATCCGTGTCACGGAGTCAGTGACGTGCTGAATATCTTTTCATGTGTTTATCCATATTATTCTCTTTGATGAAGTATCTTGTTTTTTTTTTTTTTTTCCTTGTCAGTTTTGCTAGAGTTCAGCTGATCTTAAATAACCAGATTTGGTTGATTTGTTTTCTACATTTTTCTGTTTTCTTTATTTCCTTGACTTCACTCTTTATTTCCTTCCCTCTGCTTGCTTTGCGTTTGTTTCTAATTTAAGTTGGCACTGTGGGGCATTGATTTGAGACTTTTTCTCTTTTCTAATACAGTAGTTCCTCCTTACCTGTATTTTCACTTTCTGTAGTTTCAGTTACACATGGTCGAACAAGGTTCAAAATGTTAAATAAAAAATTCCAGAAATAATTCATAAGTTTTAAACTGGGAGCTGTTCTGAGTAGTGTGATGAAATCTCACACCTTTCCATCCACCCGAGATCTGAATCATCCCTCTGTCCAGCACACCTTAGTCACTTAGTCGACATCTCAATTATTGGGCTGACTGTCATGGTAGCACCGTATTCGTGTTCAAGTAACCCTTATTTTACTTAATAGTGGCCCCCAAAGTGCAAGAGTAGTGACTCTGGCAATTTGGATATACCAAAGAGAAGCCATAAAGAGCTTTTTCTGAAAGCAATTCAAAAGAAAATTGAAAAGGTAAGACTTGATAAAAGGAGATAGTTATGCTGAGGTTGCTGAGATCTATGGTAAGAAAGAATCGTCTATCTGTTCAATTGTGAAGAAAGAAAAATTTTTGCTGGTTTGCAACTCAAACTGTAAAAGTTATGGCCACTGTGCATGACAAGTGCTTAGTTAAAATGTAAAAGGCTTTAAATCTATAAAATAAGACACTTTGAAAGACCACATTCACATAACTTTTATTACAGTATATTATAATCCTATTTTAATATTATTTTATTGTGCCTAATCTATAAATTAAATTTTATCATAGGTATGTTTGTATTGGAAAAAATATAGTTTTAATATATATAGGGTGATTTCAGGCATCCACTGAGAGTCTTGGAACACGTCTGCTGCACATAAGGGGAGACCACCATCAAAGCATTCAGTGCTTTAAATTTCCTCTCAGTACTTCTTTAGCTGTATCTCTCAAAGTTTGATCTGTTTATTTTAATTTTTATTCAAGTCAATGTCTTTTAATTCCTTTGAGACTTACTCTTTGAGATAAGGATTACTTATGTTGATTTGTTGGAGAAGGCATTGGCACCCCACTCCAGTACTTTTGCCTAGAAAATCCCATGGATGGAGGAGCCTGGTAGGCTGCAGTTCATGGGGTCGCTAGAGTCAGACACGACTGATCGACTTCACTTTCACTTTTCACTTTCATGCATTGGAGAAGGAAATGGCAACCCACTCCAGTATTCTTGCCTGGAGAATCCCAGGGATGGGGGAGCCAACAAAGGTTCGTCTAGTCAAGGCTATGGTTTTTCCTGTGGTCATTTATGGATGTGAGAGTTGGACTGTGAAGAAGGCTGAGCGCCGAAGAATTGATGCTTTTGAACTGTGGTGTTGGATAAGACTCTTGAGAGTCCCTTGGACAGCAAGGAGATCCAACCAGTCCATTCTGAAGGAGATCAGCCCTGGGATTTCTTTGGAAGGAATGATGCTAAAGCTGAAACTCCAGTACTTTGCCCACCTCATGCGAAGAGTTGACTCATTGGAAAAGACTCTGATGCTGGGAGGGATTGGGGGCAGGAGGAGAAGGGGACGACAGAGGATGAGATGGCTGGATGGCATCACAAACTCGATGGACGTGAGTCTGAGTGAACTCTGGGAGTTGGTGATGGACAGGGAGGCCTGGCGTACTGTGATTCATGGGGTCGCAAAGAGTCGGACACGACTGAGTGACTGATCTGATTTGATCTGATGTTCCTACTGCCATTTTCTAAATTGTTTGGGGTTGATTTGTAGATCTTTTTTCTTCTCTTTATTTCTTAATTATATAAATCCCTTTAACATTTGTTGTAGAGCTGGTTTGGTGGTACTGAATTCTCTTAACTTTGTTTGTCTGAAAAGCTTTTTATTTTTCCATCAATTTTGAATGAGATCCTTGCCTAGTACAGTAATCTTGGTTGTAGATTTTTCCCTTTTGGTACTTTAAATACATCCTGCCATTCCCTTCTGGCCTGCAGAGTTTCTGCTGAAAGACCAGATGTTAAACATATGGGGTTTCCTTTGTGTGTTACTTGTTGCTTTTCCCTCACTACTTTTAATATTCTTTCTTTGTGTTTAGTCTTTGTTAGTTTTATTAGTGTCTGTCTTAGCATGTTTCTCCTTGGGTTTATCCTATATGGGGCTCTTTGTGCCTCTTGGACTTGATTGTTTCCTTTTCCATGTTGGGGAAATTTTCAACTGTAATCTCTTCAAAAATTTTCTCATACCCTTTTTTTTTTTTCTCTTCTTCTACTGGGATCCCTATAATTCGAATGTTGGTGCATTTGATATGGTCCCAGAGGTATCTGAGACTATCCTCAGTTCTTTTAATTCTTTTTACTTTATTCTGCTCTTCAGAAGTTATTTCCACCATTTTGTCTTCCAGCTCACTGATTCGTTCTGCTTCAGGTAATCTGCTATTGATTCCTTCTAGAGTATTTTTAAATTCAGTAATTGTGTTGTTTGTCTCTGTATGTTTATTCTTTAATTCTTCTAGGTATTTGTTAATTCTTGGATTTTCTCCATTTTGTTTTCAAGATTTTTGATCATCTTTATTATCATTCTGAATTGCTTTTCAGGTAGTTTGCCTATTTCCTCTTCATTTGTTTGGAGTTCTGTGTTTCTAATTTGTTCCTTCATTTTGTAGTATTTCTCCACCTTTTCATTATTATTATTTTTTAAGTTATTGTGTTTGAGGTCTCCTTTTTCCAGGCTTTAAGATTGAATTCTTTCTTCCTTTTGGTTTCTGCTCTCTTAAGTTTGGTCGATTGGTTTGTGTAAGCTTTATATAGGGTGAGATTTGTGTGGAGTTTTTTTGTTTGTTTTTCCTCTGGTGGGCAAGGCTGAGTGAGGTGGTAATACTGTCTGCTGATGATTGGATTTGTATTTTTGTTTTGTTTGTTGTTTAGATGCACAGGGTGCTACTGCTGGTTGGGTGATACAGGGTCTTGAATTCAAGTGCTTTCCTTTGTGTGAGTTCTCACTATTTGATACTCCCCATGGGCTCAATAAAGGACAGAAATGGTATGGACCTAACAGAAGCAGAAGATATTAAGAAGAGGTGGCAAGAATACACAGAAGAACTAATCAAAAACGATCTTCACAACCCAGATTATCACGATGGTGTGATCACTCACCTAGAGCCAGACATCCTGGAATGTGAAGTCCAGTGGACCTTAGGAAGTATCACTACAAACAAAGCTAGTGGAGGTGATGGAATTCCAGTTGAGCTATTTCAAATCCTGAAAGATGATGCTGGGAAAGTACTGCACTCAATATGCCAGCAAATTTGGAAAACTCAGCGGTGGCCACAGGACTAGAAAAGGTCAGTTTTCATTCCAATCCCAAAGAAAGGCAATGCCAAAGAATGCTCAAACTACTGCACAATTGCACTCATCTCACACGCTAGTAAAGTTACGCTCAAAATTCTCCAAGCCAGGCTTCAGCAATATGTGAACTGTGAACTTCCAGATGTTCAAGCTGGTTTTAGAAAAGGCAGAGGAACCAGAGATAAAATTGCCAACATCCGCTGGATCATCAAAAAAGGAAGAGAGTTCCAGAAAAACATTTATTTCTGCTTTATTGACTATGCCAAAGCCTTTGACTGTGTGGATCACAGTAAACTGTGGAAAATTCTGAAAGAGATTGGAATACCAGACCACCTGACCTGCCTCTTGAGAAACCTGTATGCAGGTCAGGAAGCAACAGTTAGAACTGGACATGGAACAACAGACTGGTTCCAAATAGGAAAAGGAGTACGTCAAGGCTGTATATTGTCACCCTGGTTATTTAACTTATATGCATCATGAGAAATGCTGGGCTGGAAGAAGCACAAGCTGAAATCAAGATTGCTGGGAGAAATATCAATAACCTCAGATATGCAGATGACACCACCCTTATGGCAAAAAGTGAAGAGGAACTCAAAAGCCTCTTGATGAAAGTGAAAGAGGAGAGTGAAAAAGTTGGCTTGAAGCTCAACGTTCAGAAAACGAAGATCATGGTCTCATCACTTCATGGGAAATAGATGGGGAAACAGTGGAAACAGTGTCAGACTTTATTTTTGGGGGCTCCAAAATCACTGCAGATGGTGATTGCAGCCATGAAATTAAAAGGCACTTACTCCTTGGAAGGAAAGTTATGACCAACCTAGATAGCATGTTAAAAAGCAGAGACGTTACTTTGCCAGCAAAGGTCTGTCTAGTCAAGGCTCTGCTTTTTCCAGTGGTCATGTATGGATGTGAGAGTTGGACTGTGAAGAAAGCTGAGCGCCGAAGAATTGATGCTTTCGGACTGTGGTGGTGGAGAAGACTCTTGAGAGTCCCTTGGACTGCAAGGAGATACAACCAGTCCATCCTAAAGGAGATCAGTTCTGGGTGTTCATTGGAAGGACTGATGCTGAGGCTGAAACTCCAGTACTTTGGCCACCTCATGCGAAGAGTTGACTCACTGGGCAAGACTCTGATGCTGGGAGGGATTGGGGGCAGGAGTAGAAGGGGACAACAGGGGATGAGATGGCTGGATGGCATCACTGACTTGATGGATGTGAGTCTGAGTGAACTCTGGGTGTTGGTGATGGACAGGGAGACCTGGTGTGCTGTGATTCATGGGGTCGTGAAGAGTCAGACATGACTGAGTGACTGAACTGAACTCAGGGTTAGTTCTATTGTAGTCTAGGGTCTTGGAGTCAATGCTCCCACTCCAGAGGCTCAGAGCTTGATCTCTGGTCAGGAATGAGGATTCCACAAGTGGTTTGTTATGGCATTAAGTGAGATTAAAACAAATAGGAAAAAATGAGAAAGCAAAGATGAACCCCAGACAAATGGCAGTTATAAAATCAGGGAAATAATAATTAAAATAATGGAACACACACACACACACACACACACACACACATACATATATATATATATATCTACACCCATAAGCAAAATCAAAGCAGTCCAACAAAATGTACAGTAGATTGACCCAGAAAACAAAGGAAATAAAAAATTATATTTACTAGTTAAGAACAAGATTAAATCACAAACTGGAAAACAAAACTTAAAGCAAGGTGCCACGTGGGGAATAAAGCAGTGAAAACAAAACTAACAAATATGTTGAGAGGAAAGGAAAGGAAGAAAATAAGGAAAGAATAGATATGTAAAATTAAATAAAGGTAAAGAAGGTTTATATACATTAAAGATTAATTTGAAGGGGAAAAGAACAGTAGGAAAAGCAAGCAAAGGAATAAATGTAGAAAAAATAATGATAGGTTTAAAAAATTAAAAAAGAGAAAAGAAAAGGAGAACTCCAAAGAATTGCTAAAGCCCAACATATAGGCAGAGGTTTATAACAATAAAAAATGAGGCTGAGAAAAAATAAGAAGCTCAAAAGCTTAATTATATTTCATAGTGCCAATAAAATTGACAACTACAATGGAGGCCGAGGGGAAGGAATTTTAAAAAATCCAAAAGAATCATTTTGATATTTGGCAAAACTAATACAATTATGTAAAGTTTAAAAATAAAATAAAATTAGAAAAAAAAAAAGAATCTACAGAACAAGTCAAAACATAATAATAAATGTTTATCTTGAGTGACTGCTGTCAGAGTCCTCTCCCTCGCTGGGAGTCACAGTCCACCTCACCTCCCTAGGATGCCCTTCAGCACTGTGCTGATCTCTGGACCTTCTGTGCGGGCTGCTCAGAATCTAACCTGGTCCTACTCCTGTGTGTTCTTGCCTCTAGTGTCCACAGTTATCAGAACTAGTGCTTTTTCTTTTGTGGGAGCTCTCAGTGTCCTTTTATATATTCCGTATACACAGCCTGCCTTGTTGATTGTGTGGATTTAATCTGCAGCTTGTCCAGCTGGTGGGAAGGTTTTGGATCTTCTTCCTTAGCCACAGTGCCCCTGTGTTTCAATTGTGCTTTTATTTCCACCTCTGCATGTGAGTCGTCCACTGGGGTTTGCTCCTGAGGCTGCCCTGGAGGGCTTGGGTTTGCCCCTGTGAGGTGTGGAGGTGGTGCAGCTGCTTGGGTTGCAGGGGTTCTGGCAGCACCAGGTACTCAGGGAAGTTGATGGCTAGGGCAGCAGGAAATATAGTGCTCTAGAAGGGTATGGCAACCATTATTGGCCAATACGCTCCAGTCTTCTTGCCTGCAGCACCCCCCCCCCCCAACCTGAAAGAGAAGCCTGGCAGGCCATAGTCTATAGGGTCACAAAGAGTTGGGCATGACTGAAGTAACCCTGCTTGCATAGATGCAAGCCTTTTTTTTGCTTGTGGCAGCTCTGCCCCAGTGAGAGTTGAGCATGAAGGTGACGCAGCTGCTTGACTTGCAGGGACCCTGGCAGCACCAAGTGTGCAGGGACACGGGACTGCCTCCACCGCAGGAGTTATGGCCCTATCAGAGACTTTTTTTGAGCCTCCTATGGCTAGTGATCAGAAGGCCTCTTTGGCCAGTCTTTATCCATAGCTCTGCTGGTTCAGGCACTTAGAGGGCTCCCTTGCCCCTGTGGTCCTTCTCTGTTATTTGGAACATTAGGCACATAGAGGGCACTGCACGCCCCCCCCCCCCCCCGACTGGGGTCCTATTCTGTAGATCTGTGCATCAGCCACTTAGAGGGGCACCCTGGGTGGGGTCCTAGTCTGTAGTTCAGGGCATCAGGCATTTGATGGGCCAGCCTCTCTATTGTTCAGCAGCTGATGCTGGCCGTATGAAGAGAGTCTATGGTGGTGTCTCCACCCTCTACATGTGACTCAGCAGTATTGCCTTGCTTCCATGGTTGCCTGGCTTTCCTCCACAGGCATTTCCCACCACAGTCTCCTCCCTCATATCCCCTCAATCTGTCTCTCTCTCTGCAGTCAAGAGCAGCCCTCCCCCTGGGATTGCTCCACAATCCCTAAACTCCAGCTCCCAGCCACTGTGCCTTCCAGGGGATCTACATCCCTGTTTGGGGTATGTATGGCTGCGGCAATGGCTGTCTGATTCTCAGTCCATTTAGGCTGCCACAGATCAGCTGTTTCACTCTCAGCCTTAAATGTTTCTCCTCTGACTCAGACAACTGCCAGTTGCCCCACCCACTGAGGGCAGGTACAGTCCTACTAAAACTCCTGTTTTTCCTCCTACTGAGTTTTGCATGGTTCTGTATATTCTTTTCCACTGGCCAGGTACTCCTGTATGCTCTCAGCTGGGGTGTTCTGCATCCACTTCTGTGTCCGAAGGTGTATTCCTGGTGTATCCGTGGAGAGAGAGATACTCCCCATCCACCTACTTCTCCATCTTGTTATCTCCTTTTTTTCCCCTTTTGATCAGCCTGGCTAAATTTTTGTCAATCTTATCTTTTTAGAGAAACAAATTTCTTGGTTTCATTAATTTTTCTCTCTTTACCTATTTTCTTTACTTTTGTTCTAAAGTTTTTTTTCTGTTTTTTTTTTTTTTTTCTTTTCTGTTTTAGTTTGGCTTGCTCTTCTTTTTCCAGTGACTTAAGGTGGAAGGTTAGCCTCTCAGCACTGCTTTCACTGGATCTCATAAGTTTTACATTCACCTCAAATTTCTCTTGTGATTTCATATTTGACCCACTTGTTATTAGGAATGTTTAATTTCACATATTTGTGAATATACCAAATTTCCTTCTGTTACTAATTTATGATTTTGTTCTCTTGTGGTAGAAAAATATATGGTTTCCATCCTTTTAAAGGTATTCAGACTTGCTTAATAGCTCACCATATGGTCTGTTATACAGAGTATTCTATGTGCACTGAGAATGTATATATTATACTCTGCTGTTGTTGGGAGATGTGTTCTATATATGTCCTTTGCTGCTGCTGCTAAGTTGCTTCAGTCGTGTCCGACTCTGTGTGACCCCATAGACAGCAGCCCACCAGGCTCCCCTGTCCCTGGGATTCTCCAGGCAAGAACACTGAAGTGGGTTGCCATTTCCTTCTCCGATATATGTCCTTTAGACATAACTATTTTATATGTTGTCCAATTCTGTCTTCTTGTTAATGTCTTTTTGTACTATCCATTATTAAATGTGGATTATTGATGTCTCCAAGTATTATTGTAGAATTGTGTATTTCTCCCTTATTTTGTCAGATTTTGTTTCACGAAATTTGGTCCTCTGTAATTAGGTACATGGCCTTCCCTGGTGGTCCCTGATGGCTCAGTGGTAAAGAATCTACCTGTAATGCAGGAGACTTGGATTTGATTCCTGGGTCAAGAAGACCCCTGTGGAGAAGGAAATGGCAACCCACTCCAATACTCTTGCCTGAAGAATCCCATGGACAGAGGAGCCTGGAGGGCTACAGTCCATGGGGTTGCAAAGAGTTGGAGTGATTAAACAAAAACAGCAACAGCAATTAGGTGCATATGTTTATAATTATCATATATTCCTCATGGTATATCTCTTTTATCATTATAAACCTTTACCCTAAACCACTGTTTGTTTTAAAGTCTGTTTTGTCTGCTATTAGTATAGCCATTCTAGTTTTCTTACTGTTGCTCTTTGCATATTTTTTTCCATTCTTTTAATTTCAATCTATTTATATCTTTGAATCTTAAGTTGTGTCTCCTATAGATAGCATATACTTAGATCTTCTTGTTTTGTCCATTCTGACAAAATCTGCCTTTTGATTTTATGTTATTGGTGTAATTTGCTTTATGTAAATTTTTATTTTTTTGTTTTCTATATGTTCTGTGCTTTTTTGTTACTCTATTCTCCATTTTGTTACTCTGTTCCCCATATTGCTGCTTTCATTTGCATTAACTGGATATTTTCTAATGTAAAATTTTCACTTCTTTAATAAATTTTTTATGGTTTCATGTTAGTTCCTTCACAGTTTCTTTGTGGTTTCTTAGGCTTACTATATAAATCCTAATTTATCAGAATCTGCTACAGATTTATACTAACTTAATTCCAGTGAGGTATAGAAATGTTACTCTGGTGTAGTTCAGTCTTCTTTTTCCTCTTTTTGTGATTATTATTGCTATGCTTTTACATGTTAAAAACAACACAGTGCTGTAATTAATACTTTAAACAAGTTTAAATCTTTTAAAGTAACTAGAGCAAGGGGAACCATATATATTTGTAGCTTTTCTTACATTAACCTGATTTCCTTTTTGTGGTTTCTTCCTTTATTCTCATCGATTCATGTTGACATTAAGAATAATTTCCTTAATCCAATACACCTTTGCTCCCCACCACCTCCCTTATGTTGTTATTGGAAGATATATTACATTTCTATATATTATAGTACCAATAGTACAATGATGTATTTTAAAATTGCCTTTAAAAAATTGGTTAAGAGAAGAAAGGAAAGAAATATGCACTTATTCTGCCTTTTATAATAACATAATGTCCTTTACAAGTGCCTTTTCCTTTCTTTGTGCAATTGGAAATACTGTCTGGGGCCACTTGCTTCCAGCCTAGTATCTGTTGTATGGTGGGTGTACTAGTGACAGAGTCTCAGATTGTGCTGATCAAAGAATACCTTTATTTCAGATAGCTTTGAGGGGTATAACATTCTAGGCTGACAGTTTTTTTGGTGTTATCTTGAGCACTTTGAATATGTTTTCCCCTTGCCTTCTGGCCTCTATTGTTTCTGATGACAAGTCAGCTATTAATCTTATTGGGGTTTCCTTATAAAAGACACTTTGTTTTTCTCTTGCTGCTTTCATGATTTTCTCTATGTGTTTTGGCTTTCAGCATTTTTACTATGATGTGTTTTTTTGTGGATCTGGTTTCTTTTATCATACTTGATATTCATTGCGCTTCTTGAATGTACGTATTAGTTTTTCATCAAATTTGAAAATACTCAGCCTTTATCTCTTTGAATTTTTTTTTCCTGTCCCATTCTTTCTCATCTCTCTTCTGGGACTTCTGTTGCTTGCAAGTTTGTGTACTTTATGGGGTCCTGTATTTCTCTGAAGCTCTTTTCATTTTCTTTTTTCACCCCCTTTATTTTTTGAATTGCAAATAACAATGGTCTCTACTCAAACTTAGGCTTCCCTGGTGGCTCAGACAGTAAAGAATCCTCTTGCAATGTGCAAGACCTGGGTTGGGAAGATCCCCTGGAGGAGGGCATGTTAACCCACTCCAGTATTCTTGCTTGGAGAATCCCCATGGACAGAGGAGCCTGGTGGGCTACAGTCCATGGGGTTGCAAAGAGTCAGACAAGACTGAGTGACTAAGCACAGCACATATTTAAACTTAGTGATTCTTTTTACTGTCAGTTCAAATCGACTGTTCAGCCCGTCTAGTAAAATTTTCCTTTTTAATTATCATACTTTCAGCTTCATAACTTCATTACATTTTCCCTTATAGTTTCTATCTTATTTCCAGTCTGTATTTGAGATATTGTCATCACACCTTTGTTTATTTAAGCATGGTATAACTTAGTGCTTTGAGTATGTTTCTAGTAGGTACTTTGAAATTTTTGTCCATCAAATTTGACATTGGTTCACTCTCATAAGCATTTTCTCTTGCCTGCTTGTTTCTCCATACATGGGTCAGACTTTACTGTTTCTTTGCTGTCTTGTCTCATTCCCAAAGGTAAACAAATACATTTTAGGTAATATATTGTAGCAACTCTGATTACTGGACCACATTCCTCCCCACCCTTGAGGGTGGCAGCTTATTATATTTATTTGTAGTTTGTTTATTGCTAATGCGGTCATTTGAATGAAATATATTTCCTCCTCATAGTATGATGTCTCTGATACTCCTTAAATGACAGCCTTTGGCACAGGTACAGTCACCCTGGCATAATAGTTATTTTGGCAGTACTCTCTTTTCTCTAAAGGATAAATTACTCCACAGACTGATCCAGTTAAAATCTGATCCTTTGTTCAGATTTTTTAAAAAACTGTTTCCTACAGATCCATCTCTTCAGATATTTTCTCTTCTTTTCCTCCCTCCTTCCTTCCCTTCCTCCTCGTAATTTTTCCCTCAGCTTTAGTGAGATATAATTGACATATAACATAGTGTAAATTTTAATTGCATAACATGATTTGATACACACACACACACACACACACACACATATATATATATATATATATAATGAAATGATTACCACAGTAAGGCTACTTAACACTTCCATCACCTCACATAATTACCATTTTTTTGTGATGAGAACATTTACTCCCTTAGCAGTTTTCAAGTATAAAATACAGTATTATTAACTATAGTCACCATGTTGCACATTAGATTCCCAGAACTTACTTATCTTAAAACTCTAAGTTTGTACCCTTTGACCAATATCTCCCCATTTCCCCCATCTTTAAAACCTGGCATGAACTATTCTACTCTCTGTTCTATGGGGTTGGCCATTTTAGATTTCACATATAAGTGAGATCATATATCTGTCTTTTCACTGTCATTTATTAGCATAATGCCCTCAAGGTCCATTGATATTGTTGTAAATGGGAGAATTTCCTTATCTCTCATGACCAAATACTATTTCTTTGTGTATGTGTATAAAATATCATACCTTCTTATTCTATTCATTCATAGACATTTAGGTTATTTCCGTATTTTCTTGTCATTCAGTCACTTGTTCGTGTCCAACTCTTTGTGACCCCATGGAATTCAGCACACCAGGCTTCCCTGTCAATCACCATCTCCAAGAGCTAGCTCAAACTCACGTCCATGGAGTCAGTGATGCCATTCAAGCATCTTGCACTCTGTCATCCCCTTCTTCTGCCTTCAATCTTTCCCAGCATCAGGGTCTTTTCCAGTGAGTCAGTTCTTCGCATCAGATGGCCAAAGTATTGGAGTTTCAGCTTCAGCATCAGTCCTTCCAATGAATATTCAGGACTGATTTCCTTTAGGATGGACTGGTTGGATCTCCTTGCAGTCCAAGGGACTCTCAACAGTTTTCTCCAACACCACAATTCAAAAGCATCAATTCTTCAGTACTCAGCCTTCTCTGTGGTCCAGCTCTCACATCCATACATGACTACTGGAAACACCATAGCTTTGACTATTTGGACCTTCATCAGCAAAGAAACATCTCTGCTTTTTAACATGCTATCTAGGTTTGTCATAGCTTTTCTTCCAAGGAGCAAGCATCTTTTAATTTTATGGCTGCTGTCACCATCTGCTGTGATTTTGGAGCCCAAGAACATGAAGTCTGTCATTGTTTCCATTGTTTCTCCATTTGGCACCAAGTGATGGGACTGGTTGCCATGATCTTAGTTTTCTGAATGTTGAGTTTTAAGCCACCTTTTTCATTCTCCTGTTTCACCTTCATCAAGAGGCTCCATATCTTTGTTATTGTGAATAATGCTGCAATGAACATGGGAGTCCAGATATCTCTTTGAGATCCCGGTTTCATTTCCTTTGAATATATACCTGGAAGTGAAATTGCTGGATTGTATGGTAGTTCTATTATTAATTTTTTTGAGGAACTTTCATACTGTTTCCTATAGTGGCTGCACCAGTTTTCATTTCCCCAACAGTGTGCAGGGGTTCCCTTTTCTCCATATCCTTGTCAACACTTGTTATTTTTTGTGTTTTTGATGATAGCCATTCTAACAGATGTGAGATAACATCACATTGTGGTTTTCATCTACATTTCTCTGATTAGTGATATTGAGCTGCTCTTTGTGTGCCTGCTGTCCATTTGTATGTCTTTTTTGGCCCAGCATTTTTTTAAAATTGTATTAAAAAAATTTTTTTTGCTATGGGGTTGTGATTTCCTTACACACTTTGGATATTAGCATGTTATGAGATGATTTGCAAATATTTTCTCTCATTCTGTAGGTTGACCTTTCAATTTGTTGATAAAGTTTTTTATTTTTGCAGTGCAGAAACTTCAGTTTGGTAAAATCCCACTTGATTTTTTTGCTTTTGTTGTCTGTGTTTTTGGTACCATATCTAAAAAACTGATTGTGAAGGCCCATTTCAAAGAGCCTTTTCTGTGTTTTCTTATAGGAGTGTTATGGTTTCAGATCTTACATTTAACTAATTAAATATATTTTGAGTTAGTTTTTGAGTGGTATAAGACAGAGGTCTCTTTTCTTTCTTCTGCATTTAGTGTGTTTCAAGTACCATTTATTGAAGAGACTGTCCTTTTCCCATTGTATATTATTGGCTCTCTTGTCACATATTAGTTAATTATATATGCATGTGTTTACTTCTCAGCTCTCAGGTCTGTTCCATTGGTCTATGTGTCTAGTTTTTATGCCTGTACCATACTACCATACTATTTTGATTACTTTGTTGTTATTTAGTCACTTAGTTGTGTCCAACTCTGAGACCCCATGGACTACAGTATATCAGGCTTCCCTGTCCTTCACTATCTCCTGGAGTTTGCTCAAACTTATGATGCCATCCAGCCATTCAACCATCTCATCCTCTGTCATTCCCTTCTCCTCCTGCCCTCAATCTTTCCCATCATCAGGGTCTTTTCCAATGAGTCGGTTCTTTGCATCAGGTGACCAAAGTATTGGAGCTTCAGCATCAGTCCTTCCAATGAATATTCAGGGCTGATTTCCTTTAGGATTGACTTGTCTGATCTCTTTGCTTTGATTACCACAGCTTTGTAAAATAGTTTTAAATCATGAAATGTGCCTCCAGCATTATTCTTCTTTCTCAAGAAGATTACTTTGACTATTTGGGGTCTTTTGTGGTTTCATACAAATTTTAGGATTGTTTATTCTATTTTTGTGAAAAATAGCAGTGAAATTTTGAGATTGCATTGAATCTACAGATAGCTTTAGGTAGTATGTGTATTCTAGCAGTATTCTGATTCATGAACATGGGATACCTTCCCACTTATTTTCATTTTCTTCAGTTTCTTAAATCAGTGTTTTATACTTCTTAGTGTACAGATCTTTCCCTTCCTTAGTTTAAATTTATCCCTCTGTACTTTACTGCTTTGACATTGTATGTGGGATTGTTGTCTTTCCTTTTCAGATAGTTCATTGTTAGCGTATAGAAACTCAAGAGGAAAAGGAGAGTCTGTTGCATTTACCCAAAATTTTACTCTTCTAATTATACTTTTTTCCTTCTTGATGCTCCAAAGTTTCTTTCATCATTTCCTTTCTGCCTCATGAATTTTCTGTAGCCATTGTTTTAGGGTAGGTCTGCTGATGGTAAATTCTCATAATTTTCCTTAAAAATAGACTTCACTTCTCCTTTTTAATGAATATTTTTACTAGATACAGAATTCTGCCAGTTAGGGATGGAAGTTCATGTTTTTCACTTGACCACCTTTAGTATTCCAAAAGGAGGAGTTTCTTGTTATTTCTGGGCAGGGATAGAATTTCAAGTCCCCATTAGGCTTCTGCTGATACCACCCATACTGGAAGGGGAAGGGATGCCTTGATACTGCACTTAACATGGCCTCCATTGTCGTCATGGAAGGGGGCCTCCTTACCACTGAGAAAAAATGAAAATTCTGGTTATCTACTCAGCCTTCTGTGTCACTGTCCTGACACAGGGGAAGAGGTGCCTAGTTACAGCTTTGTAAAGGTGGATATCTAGGTTTCCTACTTGGCCTATGCTGTCATGGATTGAGGTAAGAGCACAATGTTTGCCCCATGGTGTTTGGCTGATGTAGCATGATTATTGTCTAAAAGTATTCTGTCTTACTAGGCTGCCTTTATCCTGGTCCTTTGGCTAGAGAGAGTAGGAGCATTTTTTTTTCTGTACATATTAATGTGTCCTGGTTACAGGCTTCTACTGCACCCAATCCAGGGTATGTTAGGCAGAAAGAAAATCCAAAGAACTTAACACCATGCCATTCCTTGAGTCCTAGAGTCCCTATGTTCTTCTCCTCTCCACCTTCCAAAGTCAGCCTGTGTTTTTTATGTATAATGTCCAGTGTACTTAGTGCATCTACTTCTCCATCTTATCACAGAACCAGAAGTCCAGGGAACAATTAGATATAGATATTTTAGGTACTGGATACATTTTGATGCAGATATAGTGTTAGAACCATTATGATAAGCAATAATATTTTTATTACTAGGAAATAAATACTCTTGTTACTAGATTAGAATCATTCCTGCCTCTTGCTTCATAACATCTCTGACCTCCTTGGAAGTGGGAACTCCTTTATCTCTCCAAAGGAAAGCAGAACTGCCTGAGATTAATGGGTTCTCTAATGCTGGTGGGAGATTGCTTAAGAGGCCTTGTGTTAAATATCAACCTTTGGCTTCTCCTGAGGTGGTGCCCATTGATGGCTTATATGATTACCTTAGGAGAAAAGATAATGCTTTTAACCAAGGTGGGAATAGAAACAGAAGTTGAAGTCTGTAGTATCTGAGTTATCCTTGCAGGAAATGAAGACTTAAGTACTTACTCTGAAGTGGTTATTAAAGTGGAAATGCCTACTGTGATCAGCTTTGAGGTCAGTAATAGTAAAACTGTATTCCAAGGCTACAAAAGCTACTGAAATAGTGTCTTAACTGCCAGACTTTATGACCAGAACAAGGGTACGACCATAACCGAAGGGTAAATGGCTTGCTAATTTCCTGGAAATGCAATCACTATGTTATTGTTTATAGAGTTTTCTCCTCATCTCTTTCAACTTGAAATGATGTTTTTCTTCACCAGCATCTTAACTCCTATTCTTGGGGACTGTCAGTTGGAAAGGGACGGAAAAGTAGGGGTTTGAATACCTACCTGTTAATAGCTCTAACCTTGGAGTCAGACTACATGGCTTCAACTTCTGGCTTTTCCATTAAGTACTTGTTAGCCTTTGGCAAGTTATCTAACCTTCCAAAGTCTTGATTTCTTTAGTGGTAAAGTGAGCATTATGGTAGCACCTACCTCTTAGAGTTATTGTGAGACTTAGATGCAATAAAAATTACAAATGCCTAAAAAACCCTGGCCCATTGTAAGCATTCAATACATGTTAGCTATGTGAATGGGTCCTAACTGCTGACAATATTTAACGGCTCTTGTTTTCTCCTTTTCTGACCTCTAAAGTGTAGAGTTGGATCATGTTTTAGCTTTTGGCCACTTCATAGTATTACCAGTACCTCCAACTCAGTTTTGGGGTCTTTCTATTATATGAGAAGCTGTGGAATTCTAAGACATTTGTCCAGAATATCTGGCCACTAGATGATTATGGCTAACAGTTTTTAGAGATCTAAATTGATATTTAAAAAATAAGGCAAACCAGCTTGATGAAGCTGTTGCTAAGTCACTTCAGTCGTGTTTGACTCTGTGCGACCCCATAGATGGCAGCCCACCAGGCTCCCCCGTCCCTGGGATTCTCCAGACAAGAACACTGGAGTGGGTTACCATTTCCTTCTCCAATGCGTGAAAGTGAAGTCACTCAGTTGTGTCCGACTCTTCGTGACCCCATGGACCACAGCCTACCAGGCTCCTCCGTCCATGAGATTTTCCAGGCAAGAATACTGGAGATTAATCTGTTATCCTTCTCATTTTAGCATGGTCTGGGTCTCCTGTGAGAATGTAGACTGTGAATACACCTATGTCTTGAAATGATGCGCCTATATATAACATTCAGGTAGTACCTTAATCCCCCTTCAGGGAATACTGATACATGTGTACAGTTATTAATAATATCTAGAATGACTTATTTATTATGATAAGTTTATGTCCAAATAAAGCATTAGTAGTTTGGTCTTTTTGGCTTCCTTAAAGGGAATATGATATTTGATTATCTAAAGAGTCATGCCAAAGGATACTACTTAGCTACAGCTAGGAAATAATCATTCTTCATCTTAAATTTTTAGAAAAAAATATATGTTTAAATGTTTGAAGAAAGATGGAACACATTAGAAATGAATATATTTTAGTTTGAAATATTAACTTGAAATGTAGTTATTTCTTGTGCCAAAATTTGAGTATTGGTTATATAAACGTTAGTTGTTAAAGTGTTTTCTTTATTAATTCACCAAAATTTACCAATTTCCTTCTCTTTGTTAGGTACTTTGTTAGGCTCTGGCTATACAACAGTAAATAAGATGAATAAGGCATCTGAACTCATGGCACTTCAATTTAGTGTGGAGATGAAAGATCAAAAGGTAAACAGATAAGGAAGGTTAAATTCAGAATGAGGGTTCTGAAATAAGTGGCATACTGTGATAAAGAATAAGTAGAGGGGACTATTAGCATGATTTGGGAAGGCCTCTATGAAGGAGAGACAGTAAGCTGAGATTTGAGGATGAGCTGGTTATTTAAGGGCATCCCGGGTGCCTCAGTGATAAAGAAAGGTTATTAAAGATATGGGAGAAGAAATTATAGGAATTGGAATGCATGACAGGAGGGAACTTTGTATGTTATTGTGACTGAAAGATTAATAATTCTTGAGAGAATAGGATACTGTTACATGTTAATTCTTCTTTGAATGTTTGGTAGAATTTACTAGTGTAGCCATCTGGTCCTGGACTTTCTTTGAGAGGTTTTGATTATTGGTTCATTCTTACTTGTTAAGGCCTATTAATATTTTCTATTTCATTTACTTTAGTAGCATGGTAATTTGTTGGCATAAAATTATTCCTAGTATTTATAATCCTCTTTGTTTCTATAAATTTTGGAACAATGTCACCTCTTATATTTTTAGTTTTCACTATTTGGATTTTTCTCTCCTTTTTTCTTAATCTAGGTAAAGTTTTGTCAATTTTGTTGATCATTTCAATAAATTAACTTTTGGTTTAAGTGATCCCTTTTTCTGTTTTGTATTGCATTGATCTGTGCTCTAACCTTTATTATTCTTTTCTTTTGCTAGCAAAGTAAGGTTATTTGTTTGAGATATATCTTCTGTTTTAATGCATGCATTTAGAGCTATACATTTCCCTCTGAGCACTGCTTTCACTACCTCTTATAAGTTTTGGTATGCTGTGTTTTCATTTTAATTTGTATCAAGTATCTTCTGATTTTCCTGTGATTTTTTTTTCTTTGAGTTTAGAGTGTGTTAATTTCCACATATTTGTGAAATTTCCAGTTTTCCTTCTGTTACTGATTTCTGAAATAATTCAATTGTGGTCAGAGAAAATACTTTGTATGACTTCTACCTTTAAAATATTCTAAGACTTGTTTTGTAGCCTAACATATGGGCTGTCCTGAAGAATATTCCATGTGCACTTGAGAAGGATGTATATTCTGCTGATATTGGATGGAGTGTTCTGCCTGTCTGTTAGGTGTATTTGGTTTATACTATTGTTCAAGTCCTCTATTTCCTTATTGATCTTCTGTCTAGATGTTCTATCCATTATTGAAAGGAGAGTATTGAAGTCTCCAAATTTTATTGTAAAACTATTTCTTCTGTTCTGTCAATGATTTTTTTTCATATATTTGGGGGCTCTTTTGTTTGTGCATATGTCTATAATTGTTATATCTCCTTGATGAATTGACCTTTTTATCAATGTATGTCTTTTTTGTCTCTTATAACAATTTTTGACTTAGTCTATTTGTTTGCTGTTAGTATAGCTACTCGAGCGTTAGTCACGCTGTAGCTACTAAAGCTTTCTTTTGTTTACTGTATCCATGGAATGTTTTTTCCATCCTTTTACTTGGAACCTATTTGTGTCTTTGTATCCAAAGTGAGTCTATTGTAGACATCATATGCTATGCTATGCTAAGTCACTTCAGTCGTGTCCGACTCTGTGCGACCCCATAGACGGCAGCCCACCAGGCCCCCCCATCCCAGGGATTCTCCAGGCAAGAACACTGGAGTGGGTTGCCATTTCCTTCTCCAATGCATGAAAGTGAAGAGTGAAAGTGAAGTCGCTCAGTCGTGTCCGACTCCTAGCGACCCCGTGGACTGCAGCCTACCAGGCTCCTCCGTCCGTGGGATTCTCCAGGCAAGAGTACTGGAGTGGGGTGCCATTGCCTTCTCCAAGACATCATATAGGTGAGTCATTTTTAAAATCCACACTGTCTTTTAATAGGTGAATTTAATGCATTTACACTTAAACTAATAATTGAGGGAAACTTGCCATTTTGTTATTTGTTTTCTATACTGCTTCTATTATTTTTGTTCCTTAATTACTTCAATACTGCCTTCTGTATTTCTTCCCTATTGTACCATTTTGGTTCCTTCCTCATTTCCTTTTTTGTATGTATTTTAGGTATTTTATTAGGTATCCTGGGAATTGCAATTAAGTAGGCAGTTGAGCATACAGAGCTGGGAGAAGTCAAGGCTGGAGAAATAAATTTGAGAATAATTGGTGTCTTGATGGTATTTAAAGCTGTGGGACTAGATGAAGTCTATTAGGAAGAGAATATAGCCAGAGGAGAGCAGAAAAATGCAGGAGCAATCCCATAGCACTTGAAAACCTCACTTATTGATGGAAAAGTTTGTATCCTTTAAATCTGATGAGGTCTTCCCTGATGGCTCAGTCAGTAAAGAGTCTGCCTGCAATGCGGGAAACCCAGGTTCAGTCCCTGGGTTGGGAAGATGCCCTGGAGAAGGAAATGGTAACCCAATTCAGTATTCTTGCCTGGAGAATCCCATGGACAGAGGAGCCTGTTGGCTACAGTCCAGTTCAGTTCAGTTCATTTCAGTCACTCAGTCGTGTCTGACTGTGACCCCGTGAATTGCGGCATGCCAGGCCTCTCTGTCCATCACCAACTCCCGGAGTTCACCCAAACTCATGTGCATCGAGTTGGTGATAACATCCAGCCATCTCATCCTCTGTCATCCCCTTCTCCTCCTGCCCCTAATCTCTCCCAGCATTAGGGTCTTTTCCAATGAGTCAACTCTTTGCATGAGGTGGCCAAAGTATTGGAGTTTCAGCCTCAGCATCAGTCCTTCCAATGAACACCCAGGACTGGTCTCCTTTAGGATGGACTGGTTGGATCTCCTTGCAGTCCAAGGGACTCGCAAGAGTCTTCTCCAACACCATATTTCAAAAGCATCAATTCTTTGGCGCTCAGCTTTCTTCGCAGTCCAACTCTCACATCCATACATCACCACTGGAAAACCCATAGCCTTGACTAGACAGACCTTTGTTGGCAAAGTAATATCTCTGCTTTTTAATATGCTATCTAGGTCGGTCATAGCTTTCCTTCCAAGGAGTAAGCATCTTTTAATTTCATGGCTGCAGTCACCACCTGCAGTGATTTTGGAGCCCCCCAAAATAAAGTCTGACACTGTTTCCACTGTTTCCCCATCTATTTCCCATGAAGTGATGGGACCAGATGCCATGATCTTCGTTTTCTATATGTTGAGCTTCAAGCCAACTTTTTCACTCTCCTCTTTCACTTTCATCAAGAGGCTTTTTAGTTCCTCTTCATGTTCTGCATAAGTGTGGTGTCATCTGCATATCTGAAGTTATTGATATTTCTCCCGGCAATCTTGATTTCAGCTTGTGCTTCTTCCAGCCCAGCGTTTCTCATGATGTACTCTGCATATAAGTTAAATAAGCAGGTGACAGTATACAGCCTTGACGTACTCCTTTTCCTATTTGGAACCAGTCTGTTGTTCCATGTCCAGTTCTAACTGTTGCTTCCTGATCTGCATATAGGTTTCTCAAGAGGCAGGTCAGGTGATCTGGTATTCCCATCTCTATCAGAATTTTCCACAGTTTATTGTGATCCACACAGTCAAAGGCTTTGGCATAGTCAATAAAGCAGAAATAGATGTTTATCTGGAACTCTCTTGCTTTTTTATGATCCAGCGGATGTTGGCAATTTTATCTCTGGTTCCTCTGCCTTTTCTAAAACCAGCTTGAACATCTGGAAGTTCACGGTTCATGTATTGCTGAAGCCTGGCTTGGAGAATTTTGAGCATGACTTTACTAGCCTGTGAGATGAGTGCAATTGTGTGGTAGTTTGAGCATCTTTGGCATTGCCTTTCTTTGGGATTGGAATGAAAACCTTTTCCAGTCCTGTGGCCCCTGCTGAGTTTTCCAAACTTGCTGGCATATTGAGTGCAGCACTTTCACAGCATCATCTTTCAGGATTTGAAATAGCTCAACTGGAATTCCATCACCACCACTAGCTTTGTTCATAGTGATGCTTCCTAAGGCCCACTTGAGTTCACATTCCAGGATGTCTGGCTCTAGGTGAGTGATCACACCATCATGATTATCTTGGTCATGAAGATATTTTTTGATTATTTCTTCTGTGTATTCTTGCCACCTCTTCTTAATATCTTCTGCTTCTGTTAGGTCCATACCATTTCTGTCCTTTATCGAGCCCATCTTTGCATGAAATGTTCCCTTGGTATCTCTAATTTTCTTGAAGAGATCTCTTGTCTTTCCCATTCTATTTTTTCCCTCTGTTTCTTTAGGTTGACCTCTGAGGAAGTCTTTCTTATCTCTCCTTGCTATTCTTTGGAACTCTGATGCTTATATCTTTCCTTTTCTCCTTTGCTTTTCGCTTCTCTTCTTTTCACAGCTATTTGTAAGGCATCCTCAGACAGCCATTTTGCTTTTTTTGCATTTCTTTTCCATGTGGGTGGTCTTGATCCCTATATCTTGTACAGTGTCATGAACCTCCATCCATAGTTCATCAGGTACTCTATCAGATCTAGATGGCTACAGTCCATGGGGTCACAAAGAGTCAGACATGACTGAGTGACTAGCACTTTCACTTTAAGTCTTATGAACAGGTGACATAACTGTCACTTGGACATCTTCATTGAATCTCATTGCTGAAGATACTAAGGTGAGAGATGCTAGCTGAGTATTAGAAAAGATGAGTCCCATTTTTTCAGTTCTAAGGTTGTCTTTCAATTTTTTCTTTTTCTTGCCTATTTCAATTCATTATTTTTCAATTAATTTAAAAGCCATCTTTTTCTTCCCAGAGCTGCCATTGATCTCTTTAATTTTCTCCCTGGATATCATTCCTTTCTAGAGAAAGTGACAAATTCTGTGTTTGCATTTGATTCCTCAGATAAGGCTGATTGATGAGGAGAGACTTGTGCAAATGAGGTCAAGGGCATGCATATAAATAGCATGCATACATAGCATGTACAAGCCACATATGTCTTGTTCTTTGGCCACAAATCGCATTCCTGACTTGACCAGCATTCTCTTAAAAACATATCTTTAATCTTAAGGTTGAAGGAATAGAGATGATTGTTATGGAGGAGCAACTCTGCACACACATTTTGGTGGGGGAAAGCCAGAATTGTTACCTTTATATCTGAATGACACTGTTGTGACCCTGGCATAGCTCTCTGTAGGAGGCAGATGGGTTATTAATGACCATGTCTTGCCTACATTGAAAGTTTAAAAAATATGTAATAATAGAGGTTAATTGAACAGAGTTTACCATTTGTCTCTTGCCTGATGTCTAATTTGTTATTTACCGTACACAGCTTGTTTCATCCTTGCCTCTCTCAGCTGCTTGTCATCTGAAAAAATAGATCTCTTGCTGTTTGACTCTTGGTATCTGAGAATTGGAGCACCAGCGAGTTGATATTCTGAAATACCCATTAGAAAAAGCAGGCTTGGGAGGGTGGTGAGCAGTGCCTGATTGTGGAGGAGCAGAAGCATTTTTCCAGCATAATTGCGATATCACTTGAGCAATGTGGATAACATGACCCTTGAAATTTGGATGAGACCCTTTGAGAAAACTTTGTTTTCTTGGACTATTCTTCCCACCCTGCCTTCCATTTTTGCCTGATTTACAGAAGCTAGAAGACATTTTTGCTAAACTATAAAATTGAATTCTTAATCTCCTCACCATGGCAACCCCATCATTGCCTAGACATATGCCGTATGTAGTCCTTTTGAGAACCCAAGTGTCTGTTAAAGGAGCCCACACAAGTCTTCTGTGGGGTTTTAACAGCCTTTTTAGAGAAGTTCTCATGTTGTTCTCAGGGTAAGGA
Organism: Bos taurus; assembly: GCF_002263795.3. Taxonomy (NCBI): domain Eukaryota; kingdom Metazoa; phylum Chordata; class Mammalia; order Artiodactyla; family Bovidae; genus Bos; species Bos taurus. The sequence goes on from NC_037357.1 coordinate 5,677,797, forward strand.
GGGCTTAGCCTCCTATTTTACTGGAGACAGAGTGGTGCGTGATGATACTTATTTCAGGACTTCTTAGCCTGGTCTGTAGGGAGTCTGTGAACCTCCATAAACTGTGAAATTTGATGTGCATGTATTTTTTTTTCTCCAGAGGAAAGAGTGAAGATTTGTAGCATTCATCAGGTTTTCAGAAAATTGGAAAACCACCCATAAGGGTGGTTTTGAGAGCTGTTGAGAGCCCGTGCCTTAATTGCTAGATAAATCTGGAATTTGCTATATATAATTTTTAACCTTCATTAATATACTGTGAAAATAAGTGAGTCAAAATGGAATTTTTAAGGCAATGAGAGGAATCCTCAATTCACATTAAAACCTGCTTGCTACTCTGTTACACTGGTAACTGACAGCCACACCTCAAAATCAACCCCATTAAATGGCATGTGGTGTTCCCTGGAAAAGGGTACTGCCATGAGCTAAATGGTGGCTGGGGATGCTAACTGCCATTGAGGGACTGGTGTGGCATTGATCCCAGACCAAATTATGAGGCACAATGAAAAAATAAATGTTGCGGTGGTTTACTGTCAGGTACTCTGCTACATATTTTCATAACTTTTTTTTGCAACCATATTGTGACGTAAATATTACCATCCTAATTCTATGAATTCAGGACAGTGAAAGACTTGCTCAAGGCCTTAGAATCAGCAGAGTCAGAACTGTGATGATTTCTCTTATTTCTCTCATTGCCTGGGATCTTATGAGAGCCTAGAATTTGAAGTAGGAGAGCATCACATGGAATGTTTAAGCCAGATTCTCGTCTTTGAGCCTGAGAAGTAATTTACTTCCCACTCCTTAAGGAGGTGGGCAGTCTGTGCTCCACAATGATTCAGTGGCTCTAGCAAGTACAAGTCCCTATTGCTGGGGAGGCTACTGTTCTGTCCTCTTGAACAGCTCTGTCTTGATTCTGTTTGCATCTTCTCTAAATAACCCTGGCATTAGCCCACACTGAAACCACCTACTCAGGATTTTGAAGTGCTGTACAAACAGTTAAGAGACAGCATTGTCTAAAGGCATATGAAAGAACTAGAATTTGTCTGGTGAACACAAATTTTGCAATCATAACACCTTTTACTCCCACGGCAAGCAGAACTTTGTGAAGGAAGCAAGCAAGCATTCCGTTTACAGAATAGCAACGTTCTTTAAAGGGGCAGAGCCAGCAGTATGGTGCTTGATTTCCTTCTCTTTGTATTTAACCCCATCAGAGAGGAAAAACAGATTTCTAGATGCAATTCTTCAAAGCCCTTGAAAGGAGAATTTGTGTTCCAAAAAAAAAAAAAAAATAAATAATTTCTGTTTCTTAGTCAATTACTTGGATGGACCATTGGGCTTCATTGACAAGCTAGTAAATTGAAATTGTGGACCACAGCATCCCATGACATCAGATCACCTGAGTGCTTAGATAAACTGCAGATTTCTGGGCTCTACCTTATATGTACTGACTCAATCTCTTGTTGGGGGTAGGGGGAATGCAGCCCAGGAATATGCATTTTAGCCACCCCTACAGAGATTTTAATGCACACCAAAATGTGAAAATCACTGCATTGGAAGTATAAACTTCATGGTAATCCAAGTTAGAGTATTTTTGTTATAATGGCGTTGGGCTAAAGTGAATCCAGCAACTATAATGCAAGGACCTTGACAGAAAGCCAAGTTAAATGCAGCTTTTCTGTAGTGAATTCCCACATGAAAAAGAGGTGGAAAAAAATGTGGATTCAGGAGTTGACTGCCTTTAAGAGCTTGAAGGGCTGGTAGCTCTATTCTGTAATACCACAGAGGTCAGAACTCGTGTCTTAAAACAAGATGGGGCACACTTGGAAAGACTGAGACCTGCAACTAGACTGGCATAACGGGATTGAGGCAGGCATAGACTCAGCTGCAGGGTGTAGGTGGACATTCACAGTTCAATAGGCAGAACTGGATACCTCAAAATATGGGAAACATATGGAATATTGAGAGCCCAGGCCAGTAAATTACTCTGTGTGTGTGTGTGTGTGTGTGTGTGTGTCTGTCTTTGAGATGGGATGAGGCATTGCAATGGCAAATGAAAGGTAAACATTTTACCTCTTACCTGATCAGGAGTAGAGTTAGCTAATAATAATAAAAAAAATCACACCAGGAAATCTTTTTTTTTAAATTATTGGAGTATAATTGCTTTACAATGTTGTTACTTTCTGCTGTACAATGAAGTGAATCATCTATATGTATGCATATATCTCCTCCCTCTTGAACCTCCCTCCCACCCTACTATCCCACCTCTCTAGGTCATCACAGAGCGAGGAGCTGAGCTCCCTATGTTAGACACCAGATTCCCACCAGCTATATATTTTACACATCGTAGTATATATATGTCAATACTACTCTCTCAGTTCCTCTTACCCTCGCCTTCCCCTGCTGTGACCACACGTCTGTTCTCTATGTCTGTGTTTCTATTCCTGCCCTGCAAATAGGTTCATCTGTACCATTTTTCCGGAGAAGGCAATGGCACCTCCCATAGACGGAGGAGCCCGGTGGGCCACAGTCCATGGGGTCACCAAGAGTCGGACATGACTGAGCAACTTCACTTTTACTTTTCACTTTGATGCACTGGAGAAGGAAATGGCAACCCACTCCAGTGTTTTTGCTTGGAGAATCCCAGGGATGGGGAAGCCTGGTGGGCTGCTGTCTATGGGGTCGCACAGAGTAGGATAAGACTGAAGCGACTTAGCAGCAGCAGCAGTACCATTTTTCTGGATTCAATATATATGCATTAATATATGATATTTGTTTTTCTCTTTCTGATTTAACTTCACTCTGTATGAGACTCTAGGTCCATCAAGGAATCTTAAAGATATATATTTAAATATTTCATTCTAACTTAAAATATTATTTTTAAGAGCTTTACTATTATTCTCTATCAAATGACGTATCCCCAAATATCCTGGTATTAGCCACACTTCCTCTAGTTTTCTGTCTGAAGTTGGGAATCTTCAAATTGTCTTGATGGTCCTGAACTCCACAGCTAGAATTAATCTTTAGATGAAAAGACCACCCCCCCTCCCCCACCCCAGTCCAGAGCCAAACTTCTGTGGGGAGTTTAAGATGAAAATTCTAGCTATGGAAAGTGTTCTACCCTCTTTTTACTTCTTCTCCCTAGGGAGGAAACTAAATCAATGAAATCTAATTATGACTTCCTTTGCCATTTTTGGAATACAAAGGGATAGATTTCTCCCTAATTTTTCTATGGAGACACACACACAAAAGAGTAAGCAAACAAGTAAGCAAGTGAACAAGCAGTGTTTCCAAATTAAGCGGATGTAATCAGGATGCCACCAGATGTTACTCATTTTCCCTTAATGAAGATAAGCAACTTTAGGAACAGAGCTCAGTGACTTTGGCCTACCTTCGTGAAAACAATAGTCCTAATTTATTAGTTTCCTCTGTTTTGGGGAAAAGAGCATTTGGATTTTGCATACTAGGTAATTTTGAGCTCACGTCGGTTTGACTCCAGAACCATGAGTCTAGATTCAAGATCTAGCCTTAGAAGGAATTGAACAAGTGTGAATGGGTAGACCACTGGGCAGTAATTCAAGCCAGGTGTATTAGATGTCATCCCTTTCTTCCTCCTCATCATGTCCTGACCTTTCCATTTTGAGGTATTTCATCCAAGGAAAAATTAGAAATAGTGCCAGGAAGAAATTATTTTTAAATTTAATTAGAAAATTTTATCAAAGTGATATGTGCTCTTAGTTTAAAAGTTGAACTACTAGTACTGCAAGGCACATGTGTGAAAGCATTAGTCCCTGACCTGTCCTCATCACTCCTGAGTCCTATCCCCCGGGGTTATTTCTTCTGTTATTACCTTCATATTTTAAAAGGCTTAGTTGTTTTTTCTCGATTTTTAACTTTAGCGTTATCTATTTCATACTATTTAATATGGAGATTTAGTTATCAAAATCTTTCTTCCCTCACACACACTTCTTTTCCTATTGTCCCAATATACAGATAAATCAGTATTATTTACAGCTATATAAATATTGTGCACAGGCGGCTGAGTTACGTATTATTATTTTCTTTTTGCTATGGTCTGAATGTTTGTGTCTCCCTAAGATTCCTAACAGAGAAGGCAATGGCAACCCACTCCAGTACTCCTGCCTGGAAAATCCCATGGATGGAGGAGCCTGGAAGGCTGCAGTCCATGGGGTCGCTGAGGGTTGGACACGACTGAGCGACTTCATTTTCACTTTTCACTTTCACGCACTGGAGAAGGAAATGGCAACCCACTCCAGTGTTCTTGCCTGGAGAATCCCAGGGACAGGGGAGCCTGGTGGGCTGCCGTCTATGGGGTCGCACAGAGTCGGACACGACTGAAGTGACTTAGCAGCAAGATTCCTATGTCGAAATCCTAACCCCCAAAGGTGATAGCAGGTATGGGTCTTTGGGCAATAATAACATGGTGAGGGTGGAGCCCTCAGTGGGATTAGTGAGATCCCACAGGGCTAACTAGCCCCTTCTGTCACAGGAGGATACAAGAAGAAATCTGCAGTGAAGAAGGGAACTCTCACCTGACCATGCTGGCACTCTGATCTTGGACTTTAGTCTCTAGAACTGTGAGAAATAAATATCTGTGGTTTATAGGCTACCCGGTCAGTGGTATTTTGTTATATAGCCTGATTGGATCAAGATACTTTGTTATAAATTCTGTTTTACTTTGGGATTAAAAATGTGTTCATATTTGGTGTAGTTTTCTATGTAAGTTTCATAATCCCTCCAGAGTTGTAAGCTTTTCTTAATACTGGAAGGCACAGGAATTAATTTGTTCTACTTTTTTTTCTTGGAGACATGCCTCCTGAAGTTCCCCATCATGTCATTTCAGTCGGGACTGTCTGCTCTTTAGTTCTGCTGTATAACTGTTATCCTGGAGCTGCCTTTCATCATTATAAAACAAGCAAACAGAAGATACAAAATACTCTTTCTCTTATGTACTTCTCTAGTGGTTCTGTTTTCCGGATCTCCTGGTGCCATCTTTTCTTTGTTTACTCACTTCTTTCTGATGGAGCTCTTTTTATCTTTTGAGACCTTACATGTATCCAGTGTGTTTATAGTCTGTCTTTATATTTGATTGATATAAAGTATGGCATTCATGGTCCAAAAAATTTTCCCTCAGAATTTTGAAGGCATTCATCCTCTTTTACTTTCTAACGTTGCTGTTGAGAAACGTAATGTCATTCTCTTCTGTATTTCATTGTGTGTTTCACGTTCTTTCTCTCTGAAAGCTTTTAAAATCTTCTCCCTCTCCTGGGTGTTCCAAAGCTTTGTGACGATGTGCTTTGTTGTGGGTTAGTCATTGTGCTGGACCTTTTTCTTTGAAAACTGAAAACATGAGTCTTAAATGTAGAAATTTTCTCTGATAATTTCTGAAATTTTATAATTTTTTTTTCCTTCTCTGAAAGCAGTATTGAATGACCTGGGTTGATCCTATATTTATTTATTATTATTATTATTATTATTTTTTTTACTATATCTGTCCTTTTGTTCTCAAGTTTTAGGAAAAAATTTTGATTTTTTTTCCAATCTGTAACTTATTTTTAATTATATCTCATATATAGATGAGTGAATATATATAATTATATACACGTATATTTGTATATGTGTATATTTCATTTCTAAGACATCTTCCTTCTCATTTTTCCTTTTCTTACAGCACGTTTTTCTTGTTTCATGGATTAAATATCATAACTCTCTAAAGATATCATAGTTCTAAAAAAAAGTTTTCTTCTGCTTTCTATATTAAATTCCTTTGTTTGCTTCCTGTGTTTCATGTTAGAGGCTCTCCTCAAATACATAGTGGTTTGTGACCTATTTAAGTGTGAGACATTTAAAGCTAATTGAGAAGCATTTCTGAAGTTATTTCAGATGAAATAACTGATACAGACTTGCCCTCCTGCCAAAAAAAAAAAAAACTAGAAAATTGTACAAAATATGCAACAGTTTTTCAGACTTAGGACTAGAGCCATTACAGGTCTATGATTTCTGAGGGAAGGGAAACAAGGTGAGCTCTGTGATCATATCCACTTCTGGAAGAAGGTACCCAAGCAAAGAAATGAAAGTCTCACTGAATTGAGGAGCTGGAGACTACAGTTTGGGCAGTCTGAGGCAGGTGGAGTTTGTAGTGCAGAATATCTTGAAATCAACCATGTTTAGAGAATTTATACCTTCAGTTCAGTTCAGTTGCTCAGTCATGTCCAACTTTTTGTGACCCCATGAATTGCAGCACGCCAGGCCTCCCTGCCTATCACCAAATCCCGGAGTTCACCCAAACTCATGTCCATCGAGTTGGTGATGCCATCCATCCATCTCATCCTCTGTCATCCCCTTCTCCTCCTGCCCCCAATCCCTCCCAGCATCAGAGTCTTTTCCAATGAGTCAACTCTTTGCATGAGGTGGCCAAAGTCCTGGAGTTTCAGCTTTAGCATCATTCCTTCCAAAGAACACCCAGGACTGATCTCCTTTAGGATGGACTGGTTGGATCTCCTTGCAGTCCAAGGGACTCTCAAAGTCTTCCCCAACACCACAGTTCAAAAGCATCAATTCTTCAGTGCTCAGCTTTCTTCGCAGTCCAACTCTCACATCCATACATGACCACAGGAAAAACCATAGCCTTGACTAGACAGACTTTTGTTGGCAAAGTAATGTCTCTGCTTTTGAATATGCTATCTAGGATTTATACCTTGGAAGTCAGCAAATGCTGCAAATCAGCATTTTTTGTTTGGTCGTTTGTACCCATGTTCCCAAAGTGCGTGTTGGTAAACATTTCCCAGCACGTTGCTGGGAACATCTTTGTCTTTAAGTATACTGTGACTTAGGGAAACGAGACAGAACAGAGTCCAGAAATAGACCTACACATATATGTTCATTCAGTTTTTGATGAAATTGCCAAGGTAACTGACTGGAGAAAGATAGCCATTGAAGCAAATGGTATGAGAACAACTAAAAAAAAATGAATGTTGGCCATTACCTCATATCAACACAAAACCTACTTTAAATTCCTTATAGAACTAAACATAAAAAAAAAAAAATTTCTAAAAGAATCATGGGAGGAAATCTTTTCAGCCTTGCACTAAAACATAAAAGAAAAAAACCCTTCTGTTCTTCAAGAAGAAAATTGAAAGGCAAGTCATGAGCAGGGTGAAAATATTTGTAATACATGCCTCTCATAAAGGACTTTCATCCAAAATATACAAAGGACCCTTAAATCTCAATAAGACAAGCAATACAACATAAGTGAAAAAAAAGATTTAAACAGACATTTCACAAAAGATATGAATAGTAAGTATATTAAAAGATGTTTAACATCATTAGTCAACATAAAGATGCAAATAAAAAACACTGAGATACTAGATACCACAATGGCTAAAATTAAAATGACTGTTAAGTTCCAAGTTTTGGGGCAAATGCGGAACCATTGGGACTCATATATGTTGCTGGGGGTTGTGTAAAGTGGCACAGCTATTTGGGAAACTAGTTGGGCAGTTTTTTTTTTAAATAAAGATCAGTGTTGACTCTTAGTTTGCTATTTCAAATCCACTTGTTTATGACGAAAGTGAAGTTTTAATTTACTTGTTTATGATAAACACAAAACAGTTGTTTTTAGAAGTAAAGTTGTTTTAATATAAGAATGAAGTAAGTTGTCATCTGTTGTAATTGATAAGCGCTTGGTATCCCAGCTGCTGAGGGGCCCTTCTAGGGGCTTATTGCTAAGAACAGGAGGAGAAGCAACTATGGCAAGAGATATTTAGACTGTAAATACTGAAAATTTGTAAGAAATATCTGAGTTCAGTCTGTGTAGAAGCTACCCTTTGCTAATAGCTCTTTGAAGACCTTGGGGCATTAGTTCTACCTAGGTAAAAGGCAATGCCTTTATTGGCAGTGGTCTGATCTGTAGCCAGAGAAGTTCAGCATACCTATGGACACAGGCACCACTGTTCCCTAGAAACACACTCTAGCAACTAGGGTCTTTTATTTTTATGGTAGCAGCTGGAAGTCAGATCTTGGTTGGCAAAGCCTTCTCTCAGGAGAAATCAAAACTCTTAGAAAAGATACACCTTAACTAAATTGGACTTTACTCCTTTCATCTAACCTTGCCTGGTACAACAGTGTAATCTGTCATTTGTTTTGAGTATGTTATTTCTTTATTGGTTTACTCAGAGATATCCTATATTCTCTTGGCTAGTGAAATTATCATAATTCCCACAGTGAATCCGTGTTAAATTAATTACTGGCAAAGACAAACTCAGCTTCTGAACTTAATTTGCCCCCAAAACAAAACAGTCAAAATACTCTTATGATACAACCTAGCATTTTGGACTTCCAAAACAACCTAGCATTTAGAATGTATAAGAACACACATACTTGTACATTCCAAATAAAATGAAACCTGTTTACAAAATAACTTACACATGAAATGTGTTCATAGCAGTTTTATTTATTTTAGTCTCAAACTAGAAATCAACCAAAACATCAACATTTAAATGGGAAAAAAGTGGTATATTAATACAATGGATTAATATAATTAACATATTAATACTAATGGATAAAATTAAACTCTGATATATTCAACAGCATGAATTTCAAGAAATTAACTAAATTGAACAAAAAATCAGAAAAATTCACATACTTCCATTTAGATGAGATACTGCAATATGCAAAACTTATCCACAGTAACAAAATAGATTGGTGGTTGTCTGAGGCTAGTGGTGGGGTGCAGATTGACTGCAGAGAGACTGAAGGGACCTTTTTGTTGTATGGAAATGTTCTATCTCTTGATTGTGGTATATGCTAGAGTACATATTTGTCAAGACTCATAACCGTACATTTAAGCGGGTGCATTTTACTGAGGGCTTTACTCCAGTGCATTTGACTTTAAAAAAAAAAAAAAGTAAAACTGATTGGAAGTTACTTATTTATGGATTACTGGGGTTTACCTTTTTGTGGGCCTCACTCTAGGGTGACCATTTGTTTTGTTTTTTCCACTAGAAGACTGCCAAATGTTAGTAGGTCTTTTCAAAACAATATAGCTTTTTATGGAAACATCTGTGTGTGTAGTTATGTATCATCATTTTGTCAATTCTATTTTATAATGTAAGTTCAGGTGATTTACAATAGATTTGGAAGCTAAAATATTTGACTCTTAAGCATATAATTCAACTGATTTTTAACTGAGTTTTTCTTAAGCCCCAATAAATTTCCCCTCACAGAAGTAACATTATAATTACAGAATAAACTAGACTCTTCTGTAATTATTCAGTCTTCCCAAAACTTCTCCCAGATATGAAACACAAACGCATGGCCATTATCTAGTATCAAAGTCCTATGAGACACCCACTGAAGGGTATAGATTAAACTTTGTAGGGGAGAAAAAATAATTTTCCCTCTCTCCTTCTAGGTTCTTGGCTGAAACCCCTTTGTAATAAAAGATTAACAGAAAAACAAACAGAAGTTTAATAACATATATACATATATACTTCCATGGAAGGGGTTCCCTGGTTGCTCAGTGGGTAAAGAGTCCTCTTGCAGTGTGAGAACCATGTTTGATCCCTGGCTTGGGAAGATCCCCTGGAGAAGGAAAGGGCAACCCATTCCAGTATTCCTGCCTGGGAAATCCCGTGGACAGAGGATCCTGGTGGGCTGCAGTCCATGAGGTCACAGAGTTGGACATGACTGAGCAACTTTTATTCACTATACCTCCCATATACATGGGAGAGAGCCAGGAAAACTGAGTAACTCTCCAAAATGGCCCAAGCCTTCAACTTATATACTGTTTCCAGCTAAGACAACTGAAGATATTGGAGGTGGGCTGGCAGTTATGGGAGGTGACTAGGCAACACACAGAAAACTAGGATATAGTTGTTATGCAGATTTGAGGTGCTGCCTTCTCCACTGATAAGTTTCTGGAGGTTAAATCATCTTCCTTTTCCTGGTACAGAGAGGGAGACACCCTTAGGAATGATTTCCCTTATAGATGTAAATATCTCTTATAAAAGGGTAACTTCCACTCTACTAATAGCTTTTCCTATATCTGCTATTTCTTAAAAATAAGCAACTTAAGGTAATCCTTATGGCAGAGAGGCATTTTAGGGGGTGGCAAATTCTCCCCTTCAACTTCCAGTGTTCAAGATACATGGCTCCAATCATTTATGTCTTGAGGGCAAACCCAACTTCTGGGCCATTTTTCACCTCTAACTCAGTAGTTACCCATGGATATTTAACTATTATAAATAGTATCAGGTGGGCCAAAAAGTTTTAGATTTTTCCGTAGTATCTTGCAAGAAAATCTGAACAAACATTTTGGTCCATGCAATATAATAGGCATGTTTGTCTGCACTAGACCTGGAAAAACTTGTATCCCAAAGTGACTAACAGTGACATTATACCTGTCTTCTGTTGTCTCTATCCATAAATGCCAGCTTCCTGTCTATTAATAATCATATATATTAATCATTTCTATTACTAATACCTACATATATAGTAATCATTTCTATTAGTAATCATATAATCATATATTACTAATCATATATACCACCCTTACAATCAGGCTAGTTAACAAAACATTTGTGTCAAATTTGGGGCTTCAGTATCTGGATGCATATTAGTTATTTTCACCTTAATATTATAAAAAGTTTGTAATGAATACAGTTCTATTTTTTAATGCCAATAATCAAATTATTGGATTTACAAGCCCAGGCCCTGTCCATACTGGGAGTACAATTCAGAGCCGATGAGAAATGTGTGACTCTATGAACCATTATGGGAGTACTGAAGTGGTGTAACAAATAACTGGCTTGCTTGTTAGTAAAATGTGATTCTAAGAGTAATGAAACAACAAATAATTCACTATTATACTACTATTCCTTAATATTTTGACTAAGATAACAAGGCAGTCCAGTCTGAGAATAGTAATAAGTTCTTTAATACCTCCTTTCAGGTGAGTTCAGTACCAACACCATTTATTCCAGAAAATTTAAGTTTCAAGTCATTTTTGCAGACCACAGTTGAGTCCTCTTGAAGAGCTGGCTTCATGTGGGAAGCATGAACCTAAATGGGTTTTCTTTCACTTCGGCCATTTGGGTGATCAGTAGCACCTGAAGTGGCCCCTCTGCATGGTGACAATGCATCTTTTCTCCAGAGCACTTTTATGGAAACTAAATTGTTCAGTTGAACAGGAGTGGCAGACTTCTTCCAGTAGGTCCCTCTAGGGTCTTCTGACTTTGTCTCAGGGTTTCTAGGGAAGATAAAAGCCATTTTAGGTATCAAACATGATAATGAGAGAATTCAGTTAAATCAAAGTGGAGGAAGTGATTTCAGACCCACATTCACAGACCTGCCAAATGTAAGTTCTAAGAGAGAACATTATTGCTTGCAAGAGCTGCTCTAACTTTTAACAAAACTACTGGTAACTCTCTAGGCCATTTTACCCATGGATCACTGAATCTCAGCCAATGAATTTGTTAGAGTTTGAGTTTTTTATTCTACTTGGAATATGATAGCTTTTTGGAGTTTGCCAATATTTGCATAATTCTTCAACAACAATAGACATAAAATGATCTCTTCCATCTGATTGAATAAGCTCTGGTATCTCAACAGTGGGGATTATGTGCATGAAGAGGGACTTTACCCCAATGCCTGAGGATCTGGTTTTGAAGAGGGAAAAGACATCATACATACACCACTAGACAAAATCTACCTTCCATAGGCCTCAATTCTATGAAATCTAAGTGCCACTGGGTTCCTGGTAAAGTTGGTCAGGGAAAACTTTCTGCATCTACATTGGGAGTGGTCTGTAAAGATTTCTGCTGACAAATAACAAAACTCTTTAATATGTTTTGAATAATTTCATCTTTTTGATAGATGTAGTATTAGTCTAGTGCCTTTAAAAACTCCTTTTCAGTTTGATTTTGTTTATAACATAATAAACTAATCAAGCAAATAAAAACTGTGATACAGGAATCGTTTTGTTAGTAATTCCTATAGTCTGGTTGAATTTCTTGTAGCCCCCTTTTCAATCCATTTGTTCATTTCCCTTTGTGAAGCTTGTTTTAGAAGATGGATAGAGGTTTCTAGTATTAGAAATGGGGCTTCTATATTTGGAGTCTGTCATGTTTTAATAGTGGCTTCTGCAGCTCTTTCAGCATAATCATTGCCTTCACAAATTGCATCATTTTGCCCCGTATGACCTCTGCAATAGATTACCGATAATCTGAATAGGCAGTTGAAAAGCCTCTAACAAATCAGCTTTCAAATCTCCACAAGATGTTTCAGTTCTCATAGAAACCAAGAACCTCCAATTTTTCTAAATTTTCTCTGTTGCATTACAGACATCAAACACACAGTTAGCTACAGTAGAACCAAGGATTTCAACTCTAATGATGGCTATTAACTTATCTACTTGTGCTAACTTAATACCAGACACAAACTTCATGATAAGTCACCATAGCAAAGAAAGCCTTAAACTGGCCACTTTGCTCTCTGGTAAATGACCTGTAAGTCAACACGAGAGCTGCCCTCAAAATGATTATCAAATAAATCAGACTGGGGCCTAGTGTTTTCTTCTATTATCATTGTAGAATTATGATCATCTATTTGATTAGGATCTGGTAAAACAATAGCAGAAAAAAATCAAAAAAGCATGAGAGTTCCAGAAAAACATCTATTTCTGCTTTATTGACTATGCCAAAGCCTTTGACTGTGTGGATCACAATAAACTGGAAAATTTTGAAAGAGATGGGAATAGCAGACCACCTGACTTGCCTCTTGAGAAACCTGTATGCAGGTCAGGAAGCAACAGTTAGAACTGGACATGGAACAACAGACTGGTTCCAAATAGGAAAAGGAGTATGTCAAGGCTGTATATTGTCACCCTGTTTATTTAACTTATATGCAGAGTACATCATGAGAAACACTGGGCTGGAAGAAGCACAAGCTGGAATCAAGATTGCCAGGAGAAATATTAATAACCTCAGATATGCAGATGATACCACCCTTATGGCAGAAGTGAAGAACTAAAGAGCGTCTTGATGAAAGTGAAAGAGGAGAGTGAAAAAGTTGGCCTAAAGCTCAACATTCAGAACACTAAGATCACGGCATTTGGTCCCGTCACTTCATGGGAGATAGATGGGGAAACAGTGGCTGACTTTATTTTTAGTTAGTTAAGTCACTCAGTCATGTCCGACTCTTTGGGACCCCGTGAATTGCAGCACACCAGGCCTCCCTGTCCATCACCAACTCCCAGAGTTCACTCAAACTCACTTTATTTTTGGGAGCTCCAAAATCACTGCAGATGGTGATTGTAGCCATGAAATTAAAGGACGCTTACTCCTTGGAAGGAAAGTTATGACCAACCTAGATAGCATACCAAAAGGCAGAGACATACTTTGTCAACAAAGGTCTGTCTAGTCAAGGCTATGGTTTTTCCAGTAGTCATGTCTGGATGTGAGAGTTGGACTGTGATGAATGCTGAGTGCCGAAGAATTGATGCTTTTGAACTGTGGTGTTGGAGAAGACTCTTGAGAGTCCCTTGGACTGCAAGGAGATCCAACCAGTCCATCCTAAAGGGGATCAGTCCTGGGTGTTCATTGGAAGGACTGATGTTGAAGCTGAAACTCCAATACTTTGGCCACCTGATACGGAGAGCTGACTCATTTGAAAAGACCCTGATGCCTGGAAAGATTGAAGGCAGGAGGAGAAGGGGACAACAGAGGATGAGATGATTGGATAGCATCACTGACTCAATGGACATGGGTTTGGGTGGACTCTGGGAGTTGGTGATGGACAGGGAGGCCTGGCATGCTGCAGTTCATGGGGTCACAAAGAGTTGGACACGACTGAGCAACTGAACTGAACTGATCACTTATACTTAATAATACAATCTTAAATTTGGAAAATGTAATTCATCTGGCTAGTATCCCAAGAATGGAGTACTAAAAAGAATTTTTTAATTCAGGGTCTCTGACATGACTGTTGTATGGCCACAAGACTTTGAGTTGATCCACCCAATTTGGGAACTGCTAGATGGGTCCTATCCTCATTGTCAAATTGTTGGGGAAATAACAATTAAGTATAAAATTTCCTGCCAACCCAATAAAACCTCTCTATAAAACATGGAGGAAAATGACAGGGTTTATTAATTGATAAGCATTAAATCAGACTGCACAGTCAATCTGCTAAAAGAGATTTGTCAGTTCAGTCATTCAGTTGTGTCCAACTCTTTGCGACCCCATGAATCCCAGCACGCCAGGCCTCCCTGTCCGTCACCAACTCCCGGAGTTCACCCAAACTCATGTCCATCGAGTTGGTGATGCCATCCAGCCATCTCATCCTTTGTCATCCCCTTCTCCTCCTGCCCCCAATCCCTCCCAGCATCAGAGGCTTTTCCAGTGAGTCAACTTTTTGCATGAAGTGGTCAGAGTATTGGAGTTTTTGCTTTAGCATCAATCCTTCCAAAGAACACCCAGGACTGATCTCCTTTAGAATGGACTGGTTGGATCTCCTTGCAGTCCAAGGGCCTCTCAAGAGTCTTCTCCAACACCACAGTTCAAAAGCATCAATTCTTTGGCGCTCAGCTTTCTTTACAGTCCTACTCTCACATCCATACATGACCACTGGAAAAACCATAGCCTTGACTAGATGGACTTTGTTGGCAAAGTAATGTCTCTGCTTTTGAATATGCTATCTAGGTTGGTCATAACTTTCCTTCCAAGGAGTAAGCGTCTTTTAATTTCATGGCTTCAGTCACCATCTGCAGTGATTTTGGAGCCCAAAAAAATAAAGTCTGACACTGTTTCCCCATTTATTTCCCATGAAGTGATGGGACCAGATGCCATGATCTTCGTTTTCTGAATGTTGAGCTTTAAGCCAACTTTTTCACTCTCCACTTTCACTTTCATCAAGAGGCTTTTTAGTTCCTCTTCACTTTCTGCCATAAGGGTGGTGTCATCTGCATATCTGAGGTTATTGATATTTCTCCTGGCAATCTTGATTCCAGCTTGTGCTTCTTCCAGCCCAGCATTTCTCATGATGTACTCTGCATATAAGTTAAAAAAGCAGGGTGACAATATACAGCGTTTTCCTATTTGGAACCAGTCTGTTGTTCCATGTCCATTTCTAACTGTTGCTTCCTGACCTGCATATAGGTTTCTCAAGAGACAGGTCAGGTGGTCTGGTATTCCCATCTCTTTCAGAAATTTCCACAGTTTATTGTGATCCACACAGTCAAAGGCTTTGTCATAATCAGTAAAGCAGAAATAGATGCTTTTCTGGAACTCTCTTCCTTTTTTGATGATCCACCAGATGTTGGCAATTTGATCTCTGGTTCCTCTGCCTTTTCTAAAACCAGCTTGAAATCTGGAAGTTCATGGTTCATGTATTGCTGCAGCCTGGCTTGGAGAATTTTGAGCATTACCCTACTAACGTATGAGATGAGTGCAATTGTCTGGTAGTTTGAGCATTCTTTGGCATTGCCTTCCTTTGGGGTTGGAATGAAAATTGACCTTTTCCAGTCCTGTGGCCACTGCTGAGTTTTCCAAATTTGCTGGCATATTGAGTGAGTACTTTGACAGCATAATCTTCCAGGATTTGAAATAGCTGAACTGGAATTCCATCACCTCCACTAGCTTTGTTCACAGTGATGCCTTCTAAGGCCCACTTGACTTCACATTCCAGGACATCTGGCTCTAGGTGAGTGATCACACCATTGTGATTATCTGGGTCATGAACATCTTTATTATACAGTTCTTCTGTGTATTCTTGCTACCTCTTCTTAATATCTTCTGCTTCTGTTAGGTCCATACCATTTCTGTCCTTTATCAAGCCCATCTTTGCATGAAATGTTCCCTTGGTATCTCTAATTTTCTTGAAGAGATCTCTAGTCTTTCCCACTCTGTTGTTTTCCTCTATATCTTTGCGTTGATCGCTGAGGAAAGCTTTCTTATCTCTTCTTGCTATTCTTTGGAACTCTGCATTCAGATGTTTGTATCTTTCCTTTTCTCCTTTGCTTTTCGCTTCTCTTCTTTTCACAGCTATTTGTAAGGCCTCCCCAGACAGCCATTTTGCTTTTTTGCATTTCTTTTCCATGGGGATGGTCTTGATCCCTGTCTCCTGTACAATGTCACGAACCTAGGGGAACACAATTCACCACCCTACAATGTGTCTCTTTGGCATGAGAATTAATTTAAGCTGATTATTTTTAAGGCCCCAAAGAGTCTTGGGGCCTTAAAAGAAACTTTGACTTTCCTTCAAACTGCCTAAAGGAATGTAGATAGTGGATTTGCTCTGGAATAGTATTATCACTGAGATAGCTGCAAATGATATGGGCAAGGTGTGGTAGGGGAAACTCTGAAAGTGAAAGTGTTAGTTGCTCAGTCATATCTGACTTTTTGTTACCCCATGGACTGAAGCCCACCAGGCTCCTCTGAACATGGAATTCTCCAGCCAAGAATACTTGAGTGGGTTGCCATTTCCTTCTCCAGAGGATGTTCCCAATCCAGGGACTGAACCTGGTTCTTCCGTATTGCAGGCAGACTCTTTACTGACTGAGCCACCAAGAAAAACCTAGGGGAAACTCTAGGCAGAGCCACAGAAACAATGGGACGCAGAGTAGAAACTGATTGTCTTAAGGGAAACTCTAGGCAGGGCCTAAAAATCAGTTTGTACTCTGTGTCCCACTTTTTCTGTGTGGCTCAAGAGCATTTGTTTACAAAATATTTGTTTTTCCATCTCTATGTGACTTGCTTTCCTTCCCTTTGAAGTCTCAAACCAATACCCACAACATCCTCTTCTGTCTTTAGCTGAAGATGGTATTTAAGGTAATGGCTTTGACCATTTTCGCCAATTACTTATTTTTCCTGAGTCTCTCCCATGTATATATGGGTTTTTTAAACTTTTGTGTGATTTTTTTTTACTGCTGTTAACCTGTGTCATTTAATTCTTGGACCAATCAAAAAATCTAGAAGCGTAGAGAAAAATTTCTTCCTCTGCAATAGACTGCAGAGACCAAAAAAAAAAAAAGAAAAAAAAAAGAACTCTTATCCTTTTATATACTTTTTGACCCATTAATATGTATATATAAATGTTAACCCATTACATACACATCAGTTGTATCTATCAGAGGAAAAATAAAATTTCTCATTCTTTTTCAAGCAAGAAGTTAAGTCTTAGAACTAAATCCCCACAGACAGGGAGACAGGGTACCACTCTTGCTTGTTTACTGTTCAAACAAATGGCTCCTTGCAGGCTCAGTCACTTTAGTGCTGCTACTGCTGCTGCTAGGTCGCTTCAGTCATGTCTGACTCTTCATGACCCCATGGACTGCAGCCTACCAGGCTCCTCCATCCATGGGATTTTCTAGGCAAGAGTACTGGAGTGGGGTGCCATCGCCTTCTCCGCTCAGTCACTTTAGTCATGTCCAACTCTTTTCGACCCTATGGACTGTAATCTGCCAAGCTCCTCTGTCCATGGGATTCTCTCCAGGCAAGAATACTGGAGTGGGTTGCCATTCCCTTCTTCAGGGGATCTTCCTGACCCAGGGACTAAACCTGGGTTTCCTGAATTGCAGCCAGATTCTTTGCCATCTGAGCTACAAGGGGAGCCCAGTTATAGCTTTGGCTTTCCAATGAATGGAATCTTAATCTAATCACCTTACCAACACCAAGTGCGTAATCTAACTAATCCCTGCCAATGTTTAAGGGAAAGTAAACTTGCAATAAACAATCTGCTGTTTTGCCTAGGATAACATCCTTGTTCCTATTTCCTTCTGCCTATAAAAGTTGCTCTTTTTATACAGCTCCTCAGATCTCCTCCTTGTTAAATTGAAGGCTGCCTGATTTGAATTCATTTTTACTTAGATAAACTCTAAAACTTTTAATATGCCTCAGTTCATCTTTTAACATAGGAAAGGAGCAGTGCCCCATTAAAACTGGGACATAAGATCAGGGTTGGACATTTGAATCATAGGTGTCCTAGAAGAAGAAGACATAAAGAAAGGGCATGAGAAAATACTTGAGATAATAGTCAAAAACTTCCTCAAAATAGGCAGGGAAGTAGCCACCCAAGTCCAAGAAACCCAGAGAGTCCCAAACAGGATAAACCCAAGGTGAAACACCCCAAGATACATATTAATCAAACTAATGAAAGTTAAACACGAAGAGCTTATATTAAAAGCATCAAGGGAAAAGCAACAAATAACACACTAGAGAATCCCCATAAGGATAACAGCTGATCTTTCAATAGAAACTCTTTAGGCTAGAAGGGAATGGCAGGACATACTTAAAGTGATGAAAGAAAAACCTACAACCAATATTATTGTACCCAGCAAGGATCTCATTCAGATATGAAGGAGAAATAAAAAACTTTACAGACAAGCAAGAGGTGAGAGAATTCAGCACCACCAAATCAGCTCTCCAACAAATGCTGAAGGATTGTCTCTATACAGGAAACACAGAAAAGATTTATATAAAAAAAATCCAAAACAACAAAAATATATGGTAACATGATCATACTTATCAATAATTACCTTAAATGTAAATGGGTTAAATGCTCCAACCAAAAGACAAAGACTGGCCAAATGGATACAAAAGTAAGACCCCTATATATGCTGTCTACAAGAGATCCACCTCAAGCCTAGGGACACAGACAGACTGAAAGTGAAGGGCTAGAAAAAGATACTTCATGCAAATGGAGACCAAAAGAAAGCAAGAGTTGCAATGCTCATATCAGATAAAATAGACTTTGAAATAAAGACCGTGATAAGAGACAAAGAAGGACACTACATAATGGTCAAAGGATCAATCTAAGAAGAAGATATAACAATTATAAATGCACCCAACATAGGGGCACCTCAATATGTAAGGCAAATGCTAATAAGTATGAAAGGGGAAATTAATACAATAAGAGTGGAGGACTTCAATATGCCACTCACACCTATGGATAGATCAACCAAACAAAATTAGCAAGGCAACACAAGCTTTAAATGATACAATGGACCAGTTAGACCTAATTGATATGTATAGGGCGTTCCACCCCCCAAAAAATGGATTTTACCTTTTTCTCAAGTGCACATGGAACATTCTCCAGGATAGATCACATCCTGGGTCATATATCTAGCATTGGTAAATTAAAAAAAAAAATACTGAAATCATTTCAATCTTTTCTGATCACAATGCAATAAGATTAGATGTCAACTACAGGAAAAAAACTATAAAAAACATAGAGGCTAAACAACAAGCTTCTGAATAACCAATAGATCATGAAAGAAAGCAAAAAGAAAATCAAAATATTCATAGAAAGAAATGAAAATGAAAAGATGACAACCCCAAACCTATGGGATTCAGTAAAAGCAGTGCTAAGAGGGAGTTTCATAGCAATACAAGCCTATCTCAAGAAACAAAAATCAAATAAACAATCTAACTTTATACCCAGAAGCAACTAGAAAGAAGAATTAAAGAAACCTAAGGTTAGTAGAAGCAAAGAAATTATAAAAATCAAAGCAGAAATAAAAAGAAATGAAGGAGAATATGGCAAAGATCAACAAAACTAAAAGCTGGTTCTCTGAGAAGATAAATAAAATAGACAAACTGTTAGCCAGAATCATCAAGAAAAAAAGGGAGAAGAATCAACAAAATTAGGAATGAAAATGGAGAAATCACAACAGACAACACAAATACAAAAGATCATAAGAGATGACATGAGCAATTATATGCCAATAAAATTGGACAACTTGGAAGAAATGCACAAATTTCTTAGAAAAGTATAACCTCCCAAAACTAAATCAGGAAGAAATGGAAAATCTTTGCAGATCCATCACAGGTGTGGAAATTGAAACTGTAATAAAAAATCTTCCAACATACAAAAACCCAGGACCAGATGGCTTCACGGGTGAATTCTACCAAAAAATTTAGAGAAGAGCTAACACCTAACCTACTCAAACTCTTCCAGAAAATTTCAAAGGAAGGTAAACTCCCAAACTCATTCCATGAAGCCACTATCACCCTAATACCAAAACCACACAAAGATGCCACCAAAAAAGCAAACTACAGGCCAATATCACTGATGAACATAGATGCAAAATCCTCAACAAAATTTTAGCAAATAGAATCTAACAACATATTAAAAAGATCATACATCATGACCAAGTGGGCTTTATTCCAGGGATGCAAGGATTCTTCAATATTCACAAATCAATCAATGTGATACACCACATTAACAAATTGAAAGATAAAAACCATATGATTCCTCTGGGCATACATGTGTTCCCCATCCCGAACCCTCCAGAGGGATGGTATGGGGAGGGAGGAGGGAGGAGGGTTCGGGATGGGGAACACATGTATACCTGTGGCGGATTCATTTTGATATTTGGCAAAACTAATACAATTATGTAAAGTTTAAAAATAAAATAAAATTAGAGGAAAAAAAAAATAAATAAATAAAGATAAAGGAGCCAATATTACATGTTTTTCAATGGTTTATTCTCAGTTGTTCAAGAATTGAGAAGTTGTTTAAGTGTATCATTTTTTAAGGAATCATTTCATAAATGTGCAGTGATTTTGTCATAGCATGGACTAGGAAAATTATACAGAAGTTTCAACTTAGTCCATCACTTTAGTCCATCTGTAAATGGACTGTCCTACTGTAAATAAATTCTGCTATTGTGTGTTTTATCAATTGAATCAAAAAATACATCATTTTATTGATTGCTGTTTAAAAGTTGAATCTTGTGATTGACCTATTAAGTGTACAAAATAAAAAATATTAAAAATACATTCAAAAAAAAAAAAAAAAACCATATGATTATCTTAATAGATGCAGAGAAAACCTTTGACAAAATTCAACACCCATTTATGATAAGAACTCTGCAGAAAGCAGGCATAGAAGCAACATAACTCAACATGACAAAAGCAATATAAGACAAACCCACAGTGACCATTGCCCTCAATGGCAAAAAATTGAAAGCATTTCCTCTAAAATCAGGAACAAGACAAGGGTGCACACTCTCACCACTACTATTCAGCATAATTTTGGAGATCCTAGCCACAGCAATCAGAGAAAAAGAAATAAAAGGAATCCAGATTGGAAAAGAAGTAAAACTCTCACTGCAGATTACATAATCCTCTACATAGAAAACCCTAAAGATACCACCAGAGAACTACTAGAGCTAATCAATGAACATAGCAAAGTTTAAAGGCATAAAATTAATACACAGAAATCCCTTGCATTCCTATACACAAACAGTGAAAAAACAGAGAAATTAAGGAAACAATCCCATTCACTATTGCAACTAAAAGAATAAAATACTTAGGAATAAATTTATCTAAGAAACAAAAGACATATGTATATAGAAAAGTATAAAGCACTGATGAAAGAAATCAAAGATGACACAAATAGATGGAGAAATATACCATGTTCGTGGATTGGAAGAATCAATAGAGTGAAAATAAATATATTACCCAAAGCAATCTATAGATTCAATGCAATTCCTATCAAACTACCAATGGTATTTTTCACAGAACTAGAACAAATAACCTCACAATTTGTATGGAAATGCAAAAAACCTCAAATAGCCAAAGCAATCTTAAGAAAGAAGAATGGAACTGGAGCAATCAACCTTCCTGACTTCAGACTATACTACAAGGCTATAATTATCCAGACAGTGTGGTACTGGCACAAAAGAATATAGATCAATGGAGCAAAATAGAAAGCCCAGAGATAAATCCACACACCTATGGACACAATAATTTTGACAAAGGAGGCAAAAATACATAATGGAGAAAAGACAATCTCTTTAACAAGTGGTGCTGGGAAAACTGGCCAACCACCTATAAAAGAAGGAAACTAGAATACTTTCTAACACCATACACAAAAGTAAACTCAAAATGAATTAAAGATCTAAATGTAAGACCAGAAACTATGAAACTCTTAAAGAAAAACATAGGCAGAACAATCTCTGACAAAAATCACAGCAAGACTCTCTATAACCTACCTCCCAGAGTAATGGAAATAAAAACAAATGGGACCTAATTAAACTTAAAAGCTTTTGTACAGTGAAGGAAACTATAATCAACGTGAAAAGGCAGACTTCAGAATGGGAGAAAATAGCAAATGAGACAGTTGACAAAGAATTAATCTCCAAAATATACAAGCAGCTCATGCAGCTCAATTCCAGAAAAATGAACAACTCAATCAAAAAGTGGGCCAAAGAACAGACATTTCCCCAAAGAAGACATACAGATGGCTAATAAACACATGAATACATGAAAAGATGCTCAACGTCACTGACTATTAGAGAAATGCAAATCAAAACCACAGTGAGGTATCATCTCACACCATTCAGAATGGCTGCCATCAAAAAGTCTACAAACAATTGCTAGAGAGGGTGTGGAGAAAAGGAAACCCTCTTAAACTGTTAGTGAGAATGCAAACTGGTACAGCTACTATGGGGAAACAGTGTGGAGATTCCTTAAAAAACTGGAAATAGAACTGCCATATGATCCAGCAATCCCACTGCTGGGCATACACATCGAGGAAACCAGAACTGAAAGAGACACATGTACCCCAATGCTCATTTAGCACTGTTTCCAACAGCTAGGATATGGAAGCAACATAGGTGTCCATCGGCAGTTCAATGGATAAGGAAGTTGTGGTACATATACACAATGGGATATTACTCAGCTATGAAAAAGAACACATTTGAGTCAGTTCTAAAGAGGTGGATGAAACTGGAGCCTATTATACACAGTGAAGTAAGTCAAAAAGAGAAATAACAGTATAGTATGTTAACACATATATATGGAATTTAGAAAGATGGTAATGATGATCCTATGTGCAAGGCAGCAAAAGAGACAAAGATGTAAAGAATAGACTTTTGGACTATGTGGGAGAAGGCAAGGGTGGGATGATTTGAGAGAATAGCATTGAAACATGTATATTGCCATATGTAAAACAGATAACCAGTGCAAGTTCAATGCATGAAGAAGGGCACTCAAAGCTGGTGCTCTGGGACAGTCCAGAGGAATGGGGTGGGGAGGGAGGTTGGCAGGGAGTGTTCAGGATGGGGGGGACACATGCACCCATGGGTGATTCATGTCAATGTATGACAAAACCCACCTCAATATTGTAAAGAAATTATCTTCCAATTAAAGTAAATTAATAAAAAAATAAAAGTCATTCATATCTTAAAAAAAAAAAAAATCAGGGTTGGAGTAGTAAGAGGGATTTAATGCTGGATTTGACAGATCTGGGCTAGAGCTGCTTAAATACTGCTGGTTTGTGTGATATCAAGAATCCAGGGCAGGGCTCAGCCTGAAGATGGTTTGGGTCACACAGCCTAAGTTACAGTAAAGAAAAAGCAATTTGGGCCTAGAAACAAGAATGGTACAAGTTATAAGGAGACAGATTTATGTTTTTTTACGAGCATGTTGAAATTTGTTTTTACCCAAATTAGTCAGTCAGGTAAGTCACTAAGTCGTGTCTGACTCTTTCAACCTCATGGACTGTAGCCTGCCAGGCTCCTCTGTCCACGGGATTATCCAGGCAAGAATACTGGAGTGGGTTGCCATTTCCTTCTCTAGGTTAGGAAAATATATCACAAGAAAAAGTAAATATTGAATTTAACAAAAACAACACTTTTGAAAGAAAAACACAGCACCACCCCCCAGTGCCTCTGGAAATAATATTGCAAATGGTCACTTCTGGGTCAGTTTACCATACTACAGGAACAAAGTTGTTAAAGCATAGTTATTCTCAACTGAGCCGCTTATCTGTACTATAGTAAAGTACTTAAAATCACTCCCAAGATCAAGCCTTAAAACCGTTTCAAGTGGTTTTAAATGTTTTATAGCCATTTCTTTTTTTTTTTTTTTTTAATAGCCACTCCTGTAAGAGGTGCTTTTCTTTCCCCAAATGTTCAAAGCTTAATTAGATGGTTGACAATACTTCCCTGCCTCCATCGAATCTTCTGTTTAAAATAATATTACTACTGGTAACATGGTTTATATCTTGTGTGATCTAGGAAATGTAGTCCAAGAAATGAGGTTTGAAAAAGGCAAAACAGAGTTCTGTTTTCATGGTGGAACGTGTACAGGGCACATACTATGACTTACTTCCCCTAGTAATATGAATGAAGTGCTCAGAGTTCCTTGATCTTAGGTAAACTGGGGTAAAGAGTAAGCATTATAATGGTGAGAAGGGTGTATACTTACAGGTGGATTACCCTGTTGAGGTGAGACAGATCCTGGTGGAAATTTTTCGTACAAGGTGGCATCTGAGCAATAAGATGTCTATGCAGAAGGCGGTGGAATAGAAGTCACTGACGTATCTGAAACTTGGCTATGAATCAAGTGAAAAGTACCTATGGCCTGGGAATGATGTGCCCTTGGATGACATATTGATGGCAGAGGAGGTAGTGTGGTATAGAATATCACTGTGATGGCACAGTGTGATGAGAGTTCAATGCCACTGGTTGACTATGATATTCAGGACGATGGTGAGCAGTTGCAGAGACAGGAGGTAGTTTCTCAGGTACCTGAATTTGTATCAGTCTGAATAGGAACAGTCATTAAATCACTTTGTTTTCTTGTTGTGACAAAAAGACTTTTTGAGTCAGTTTCTTCACTCATTGAAAGATGTAGAGATGAAGCCACGGACAATTAATTCTGCTGTAGGAGCATGAGTATCTTGTGGCTGATTATGTGGCTTCAGCAACTCCTTTGCAAAGAAGGTGGTGGTATCATAAAGTATTGCTTTGGTATAATATGGTTCATATGATGCTTGTCTGGTAGCTTTTTAAGATAATTATAGATTTTAGCTCGTGGTGGGACAAAATGCTGAATAAACAGTTTCAAGTTAAGTACGGGGAACGGAGTTTCCAGCTCTCACGTGGCGGAAGTTGATATGAGCCTCTAAGTCTCTCTGAGATAAATAGGATCTCTTGCATCCTTGAACAGTGCTACACACAAAGAGAGAACCTTGACTATGCTTCTGAATTTTCTGCACAGAATTACCACAGGCTGGGCACATCATATCCCTTTCTTTTCCATGTAAAATAGCACAAGAGTAGCAAAAAGCATGCTTGCATGGAATCATCCGCCCATAGATTCTAATCGGTAATTCGCATTTGTCACAGAAATATATTATGGTTTCATCCTTTTTACCTAAAATATTTATTTTAAAGTCCCAAAAAAGATTTTCAACAGATTCTGGCTCATTTCGAAAAGATTCGCCCCCAGTGGAATCATACTGGTTCTCCTCAAAAGAAAGAGAGCGTCCCCCTGCGTCCTCCATGACTCCACTCAAACAGCACAAGAGGAGCGGAAGTGAACCTTATTGGCCCAAGGAGCGCATGCGCTGTACTCTGCTGACCACAGGAAGTAAAAGTACGTCAAGCTCACCCTATTTTTACCCTTTATTACCTACTTCCGTTCCACTGAGAAAGTCAAGCAGAAGGAGAGAGTGAATATTTGAAGTGTTTCAGTTCTGAGGTTGCTTAGGCGACCCACTCCAGTACTCTTGCCTGGAAACTCCCATGGATGGAGGAGCCTGGTGGGCTGCAATCCATGGGGTCATGAAGAGTTGGACACAACTGAGCGACTTCACTTTCACTTTTCACTTTCATGCATTGGAGAAGGAAATGGCAACCTGCTCCAGTGTTCTTGCCTGGAATCCCAGGGACGGGGGAGCCTGGTGGGCTGCTGTGTATGGGGTCGCACAGAGTCGGACACAAATGACATGACTCAGCAGCAGCAGCAGGCTTCTGTTGTTATGCTTTGGGGGCGCGGGGTGGGGATGGAGTGGTGCGGGGGAACCAGCCTTTAACTGGAAAAAGAGACTAATCTGGAATGGGGGAAAAGGAAAACATGCATGTACATGACAGCATGTGCAAGCGCAGTAGTACCTGAAGGCAGAAGCCTGGATGCTGTAGATTTAGCGTCTCAAACTTCTCTGACAGTGTAACCCATAATGGGAGAGAAGAGTAAACTTTTAACTGTGAGAATAAGAGGGGCAGAGTTCTAAGTACTTTTGAAAGTAAGACATTCCTTTGAATAGTTGTACTTTAAAATTATAAGAATACTATATGAATATAGATTTCTTTTTAAGAATGTTTGTTTTAATAAAAATACTGCTTTTGATTACTTAATTAAGTCACTTGAATCTTTCCCTGCCCCTAAAGTCTTTGAGTAATAGTGAAGTCCCAGGAATTTGTTCCAGGATATGCGCCAAATCTTGTCACACACTGCTGAATCTCCCCGCACTATTGGTACACTAGTTTGTGATGAACAATATAGAGTGGTTCCTTTACTGAATACAAGGTCATCCAGTAGGACTTGGAAATCCTTTTTATACAGAATCCTTTAAGTATTTGTATATAAGAGCATTTATTTAAACATGAAAGTTCAAAGTTAAAAGCCATGATGAATTAGGGACGTGATTTGTAACATTATAAAATGCCTTCCCATATCCCTCAATTTCTCATTTTGTTTCTTTAAATATTATATTCTCTTGGTATATTTGTATGTTTAAATCAGTAGTGACAACTACTCAAAGATGGATACAAATTATGTTAGAAATGATCATATTTGTTTGTGGAAAGATAGAGCTGGTTATACAGAAATGTCATTTGTACTCTCCTTTTGGGAACCTAGTCTACTGTAAAGTGAGGCTCACCCTTCTTGTGAGAGTTTCATTTCATACTGTACAGAATAAGTGTTCTCATTCTTATTTACAAAACAACTTTGCAAAGGGAGTGATGAACTAACATGACCAAATATGCCAAACTGCTACCTAGGCTTTTGATTTCTTTGGCCTTCTGCCAAATAGCTAATATATAAGCAAATATATGTGTACAAGGGGACCTTGTGACTCAGTGCACACCCTTCTTTTTGCAAATTACCTGAAGTTGTTTTCAAACCTTTTTCTATATTCAGAAGGCTGC
Organism: Bos taurus; assembly: GCF_002263795.3. Lineage (NCBI taxonomy): Eukaryota > Metazoa > Chordata > Mammalia > Artiodactyla > Bovidae > Bos > Bos taurus. The sequence continues at coordinate 5,704,792 of NC_037357.1, forward strand.
AGCTGCTCTGAGTGAAGTCAGAGTTGGGGAGTCCTGAGTCTTTCCTCCTTAACACTCCCGCACCTCTGGCATCCTTTTGCCCCCTCCTATAGTCATCTTTTAGGCAGTTCAATGAAGCACAGTTTGACTACCGCTTCTCAAATACATATTTTCTCAACTGATGTATAAAATGTTTATAAAAATGTCATATATCCAAGAGAATAATAGATGAGCATCATATATCTACCAGCTAGCTTAAGAAATAGAGCATTATCAGTGCACTTGAAAACTGCTGTACCCTCATGATAGGAAGGAACTGTACCGAACTGTGTGTTCACTGTCCTCTTGCTCTTTTCAGTTTTAAAAATCACATACATATGTATGTGTGTGTGTGTATATATATATATATATATATATATATATATATATTTATAAAGATATTGTTTATATTTGCATGTTTTTCACTTCATAGGGATGGAATAATACTGTGACTTTCTTTATTTCATTAACAGTATATTTCAGAGATCCTTTTATGTCATTGCATGTATTTTATTCATTTTCAGTATTCCATTGTACACATATTTTATAATTTAAGTTTTTCCTATTGATGAGTAAGTGGTTTGTTCTCAGGTTTTGGCATTATAAATGCTGCTGTGAAACATTTTTCTTCTTTATTTACATTTATTTTTAATTAGAGGATAATTGCTTTGTAATATTGTGTTGGTTTCTGACATATATCAACACGAGGCAGCCATAGGTATACCTATGTCTCCTTCCTTGAGTCTCCCTCCCTGAAACATTCTTGTAGATGTTTCTTGTACATGTTCAAGAATTTTTCTAGGGTATGTGTATAGGAGAGGAAGTTACTTGATGATAGAGAATAAGCATATTCAGCTTTTCCAAAGAATTCATATCAGTGTATCAGCAGAGTGTAAAAGTTTTGTTACTCCTCATCTTCACCAACGTTTATTAACAGACTTTTAATTTATTATAAATTTTGTTGTAAAATTCATATCATTATGTTTTTATTTTGTGTTTCTCTGCTTAAAATTGGTTTGCGGCTTTTCTTGTTTCCCCTCCAAACACACAGCTAAAGACTTTTATTGGGAAAAGGAAGTTGACTGAAAAGTGGGCCCCAACATCCTCACTGCCTGACACAGCCAGAGCCTCCTCCACAAAGTCCAGGAAAGAAGGGACCACCCTCAGTAGGCTCAGATGTAGAGGTCAAAGTCAGTCTGTTTGGATTTCTAGAACTGGTGACAAGGAGGATCCGGCTTCCAGCAATAAATCCCATCCTGAAAGTAGCCTTCATGAGGGGAACTGGGCTACCTAGCCCGCGTTTTGCCCCCTTTGCCTCCCCCTCAAGTTCCCAGATGCCTCAGTGTCCAGCCACTGTCTCTCTTGGCAACATTAGCTCTAGACTTCCCTCCAGTAGGGCTTGGGTGCTCATTGGAATCTGGCCAAGCTGTCATCATCCTCTGAGTCTGACAGAGGCTGCTCTCTGATCTTCACCCAATCAATGTTGTCCGGCCAACTGTCTCAGATCTGAGCATCCCAGTTCAAGAAATAGTTGCCATCAGCCTCAAAGTGACCTTCCTCTATCTCCTCCTGCAGCTTGATGAGTATGATCCTCACACCTCCATCACTGGAGAGTGTGGCTTCTTCCTGACCTTCCACATCCTCTGAGGCCAATATGTCATATTTGCTGGACCCTTCATCATCATTCTCCTTCTCATCACTGTCCAAAGAGTGTTTGCCTTCGAAGTGGCTCCCAGGACCCCCTACCCCAGCCACAGGGTCCACTAATTTTTTCTTGGGGACACTGATTTTATCCTCCTAATCCTCATCTCTCACACTTTGGAAGGTAACTTTCCTCTTTGGCATGACTGGACAGAAGGACTGTCCCCAAACTAAGGATCTGGAAAAGATGGGGGAAGAAAGGGAGAGAGGTTTTCTCTAGGGCTGCATCCAGGCCACCTACCCACCACCTGCTTTTCATGTTTTATAAGTGAAAGAAAGTGAAAATCGCTCAGTTGTGTCTGACTGTTTGCAACTCCATGGACTATACAGTCCATAGAATTCTCCAGGCCAAAATACTGGAGTGAGTAGACTTTCCCTTCTCCAGGGGGATCTTACCAACCCAGGGATCGAACCCAGGTCTGTATTGCAGGCGGATTCTTTACCAGCTGAGCCACAAGGGAAGCCCATGTTTTATAGGCCACTTAGAATTCTTCTTTGGTCAAAAACCTGTTCATATCATTGGACCATTTTTCTATTGCACAATTTGTGTTTTCCCTATTTATAGGGATTGTTCATGTCTTTCTGATACTAATTCTTTGCCAGTTACATGACTTAATTTCATCTCCTCTAAGTTTATAAGTTGCTTTTTAACTACTTTGTGGTGTCTTGTGATACACAAGTTCTCAATTTCGATGCTTCAGATTTATCAGTCTTTTCTTTATGATAGGCATTTTACTGATATACTTAGAATGTTTTCTCTAACCTGAGATCCTAAAAAATATTTTCCCTTAAAATTTTTTTTTAAACTTTCACCTTTCAAATGAAACCTTCTTTAATTGATCTGCAACTGATTTTGTATGGTGTGATGTAGGGATTCAGTTTTATTTTTTCATCCATATAAATAGTTGGCCCAGAACCATTTATAAAAGAGTCCATTATTTCCCTTCTGATCTTTAGTGGCTAACTCTGTCATATATCTGGTTTTCATATATGCAAAGTTTTATGTTCTGGATTCTCCATTCCATCGGTCTATTTTCTTATCTCATCCTAGTTAGTGTCACTTTATAAGCTTTTAAGATTTTGGAGAGGGGAGCAAATCTCCTCAGCTTTTCAGGATCATTTTGTCTATTCTTGGCCATTTGCTCTGTGAAGATATTTTAGATTGGTTGGATATTGGAGAGAGGGATGAAGGAGTTATTAAGGAAAAGAAAGGGAGAGAAGGTTTACAAATAAACATTTGCTCATGCTATAGTTATTCTAATGTTATTCTAAAAGCCAACTCTGCTTTTGAAGTCAGATATTTTCAAAGATCAGAAAATCTGCCTGCCTATATTTATTGGCATCACTGTAAATGCTCTGTGTGATGCACAGGGATAATGTCATTTTTATTTCTTCTAAGATTTATTTCTTTGGGATCTCACTGTTTCTTGGGATGCATTGTGATAAACATGGCCTCAGCTGTCTGGCATACTTCTGTTTAAATTCCTGCTCTGCTTCTTACTACCTATGTGACCTTAAGAATAATACTTAATCATTCTGAGACTTAATGTCTTTTTGGTCTGTGGGTGGTAGTGGTAGAGATTATGATGATGATAATAAAATAACTATTATTAACCTACTGTATTAGTTTTATATTGTTGCTATAACAAATTACCAAAAACTTAGTGCCTTAAAACAACACAAATTCAATATGTTATGGTTCTGTAGGTCAAAAGTCTGACAAGGCTCTTGCTGGACTAAAGTTTCCTGAAGGATTCCTTTCTGGAAGCTTTGGGGGGATTCCATTTTCTGCTTACTCAGATTATTGGTAGAATTCATCTCCTTTCAGTTCCTTCTTGGCTATCAGCTGATAGACAATCCAGCTTGTGGAGGTCACCTGCATTTCTTGGCTTGTGGCCTGCTTCCTGCATCTTCAGAGCCATTCAGAGCCAACAGTGGTGGATGTGAGTCCTTACCTTTTGAATCTTTCTTGACTCTTTTTCCATCACAGAGATACAAAAGAGGAGCACAGGAAAAAGACCATGTAATGATCGAGGCAGAGAGTGGAGTGATGCTGCCAAGAAAAGCCAAGAATTGCAGGCCACCACCAGATACTAGGAAGAGGAAAGGAAAGGTTCTTCCCTAGAGCTTTCAGAAAGAGCATGGTCCTGCTAACACCTTAATTTTGCACATCTAGCCTCTAGAACTGTGAGAGTATACATTTCTTTTGTTGTGAGCCACCTAGTTTGTGGAATTTTGTTATGGTAGCCCAGGAAACTAATATAACCACTTACCATGCTTTCTCAAATTTGTTTTTCTTTGAAGTAGCATATGAAAAATGCTCTTGTTAATTTCCAGTGTATAAGACACCTACATTTGAACATATGTCCTAAGGTTCAGGCAGTACCCTAAGAAAGATTTGTTTGGCATAGCCCCTAATAGTAGAATGAAGATCAATAAGTTAAAGTTCTAAGGAAACTGATTTTTAGTTCAATATATAAAATAGAGTTTTCTAACAATTACAATAGTACATGGCCATAAGAGCTACCCTCATCGTCAGACCCCAAACTTTTGGTTGAGGTCGTGGAGTTAGTTTTTCATGAATGTTTTGGATAAAAAATTAATTTTAAATGGAATTAGATGGGAAGAAAAGGATTGGGAGTTTGGGATTAGCAGATGCAAACTATCACATAGAATGGAAAACAATAAGGTCCTACTGTATAGCATAGGGAACTATGTTCAATATCCTGTGATAAACTATATTGGAAAAGAATATGAAAAAGAATATTTATGTATAACTGAGTCACTTTCCTATACAGCTGTACTTCCATAAAATTTTTAAAAATAGAGAATTAGGTATTTTCATGGTAAACAAATTTTTTTTCCATTTTAACATAAAAGTCTGAACTCTTGCTTGCTTATGTAGATGTATATAAGAAAAATACAGAATGCTCTTACCAACATATTTTGTGTGTAATACAAACAGTTGGTTGATCTGGAACAGAACTCAGTTAAGTGATTGTCTATATTATAAGGCTATATCCCGATCAATTGGTAGAATTTTTTTTTGAAAAGCAGTAAGTCATCCCTTTATTGAATGTTCCCTGTGTGGTAGAAGAGCTACAGATGATGCCATCACTGCCCTAGTTGATTTTATACTCTGGCTGAGTTGTGTAGTAGACATTTGCTGGGTGCCTTTACAGGATACATTCTCTTACTAACAAGACTCAAATTTTCCTCGTTATATCCACCCCTGTCCTTCATAGACTATGTGTTTCAGGTTACCTAATGAGGGTGAGTTTTAATTCTTTTGTTTGGAATACTGCTAAGATGTCTGTGTGTCCCTTTGGAGATTAATAAGAAATATGTAGTCTTAATCGTAGCTGGCAACTGTATGATTGCCAAGAGAAGAACCAGTTTTAGGATAAAGCTGACACTGAGGATGTCAGAGCAGAAAGATGTAAGGAAATTGAGTCCTTGAAACATCATTGAAGTATTGGGTCAACCAATATCTGGATGATCCAGTTAAGTGAGAAAATAAATCTACTTTTTGTTTAAGTCAGTTTGCATTGGGTTTTCTGTTTATTCCAGCATAAAATCTTATATAATATGTTCATAAATTAATTGAAGAACAATAAATGACTATATAAAATACACAGTCCAGTGCTAGATATACTAAACCACTAGCAGCATCAGCATCATTCCAGGGAACTTGATAGAAATGCAAATTTTCAGGCCTCAAACTTTCTGATTCAAACTGCAGGTGAGGCTCAGGAATCTTAGTTTTAACAAGCCCTACAGGGGATTCTGAGGTATGCTAAGGTTTGAAAACCACTACCCCAGAAGTTTGGGAAAGGAAGACTTCATGGAGAGGGTGAGAGAGACTAAATATAGCAGCAAGATAGACTTTTGAAAGGAAGACGTATGAACCAGAGTGAATAAAGGCACAGAGGTAGGAATGAATGTTATTTATTGAGCATTATCTGGCTAGTTGTGACTTTAATAAAATAGTGAAGGGTTAAAATTGCCTGGGAAGTAGGGTAGTAGAGAGTTGGTGGCTGACATTGTTTTTATTTTTTGTCCTGTTACTCTCATTTTATCTGAACTCATTAAAAGTTCCTGAGCAATAGAATGAAATGTTGCTACTCTCCATTGCAGGCAGTATATGTTGAGATCAATCTGACTGGACTAGAGCCATAGAAAATTAAGAGCATCATGTCACAACACGAGGATGGTCTAGTCCTACTTGTATTGGTGTCAGGTAGATAGAGAAGCCTCCTTCCTGTATGTCAAAATTTTGTTTGAAGGGAATTACTTTTATCTTGTCAAAATCTGACACAGGGTGACACCAGCAGTAAGAATTTAACCTGCCCTGGCTTTATGAGATTTTGGGTATAATTCTTTGTCTTCTTCCTCCTTCCTTGCCATATTTTGTGGGAGAAGTTTCCACCTTAAACACTGATGTCCTGTCCAAGGTTGTCCACCACCTGCCCATACTGCAGGCTCTGTTTGATAATGTGTGCTCGGATGGAACTGTTTACATTTCACCTTTTCCCTAAAGTACTGTGAGCCATGCATAATGACGCAGCCTGTGGAATTATGGAATGGGAGCTCACTTCGGTTCATAGGGAGTGCTAGAAAATGAGAGAGAAGCATTTTATAGGCTGAAATGCTAACTGCTGCAATAAACCAAACTCTAGATCTTAAAGTCTAAGTCTTTCCCAGACTTGTCTAGACCTAAGTTTATGGTGGTAGTGGTGTGTGTGTGTAAGTGACAGGGGGTGTTGAAGGAGGAGAAGGAAGGGTTTTAACCTAATGATGCAAACACTCTTCCTTATTGACAACTAGCTTTCTGCTAAGGAGCGCCAGAACAGTGAAAAAGCATTTCTAAAGCAAAAGCACTGCTTAGTGTATTCAGGCATTGTTTAATTAGTCTTGCTAATGGGGCTTTATTTTAGAGAGGATTTAATGGTCTCGATATTGAGTGACCTTGGTATGGCAAAGACAGGTGTGTGTCCTGTTTGTAAAATGAAAATAATGGAAGTGGCTTTGGAGTTGAGCCAAAGAACCATCAGCACCAAGCTAAGGTTACTTTACATCTGCTCACTTTGCAGGTCAGATTGAAGGATGCCTGAGACGAGCAATAAATCCTTCCCCTCTGCCACTATCGCAGAACAAGTTAGCCAGTCAATCACTTATTTTTTGTTCAGATAGACTGACCCATCATTTCCCTTGCTTTGGGGGTCTAAAGTTTAATTTTTTTCCCTTTCTTAGGGGATAAAGGAGTGATTGTGGGAAGAAAATGGTCAAATTATGGGCCACTAGTGAATTGTAGGGCGAGATAAGTCATTTTGAACTTACACTGTGCTTGGAGAAGCACCTTGGAGCTATGCTATCTTGTTCCCTGGTGGGACAGTTTCTGCAGGCAGAATTGTTTCCATGGGCACAAGCTGGCAGAGACTTGGATTTCCAATGCTTTTTTTTTTTTTTTGAAAAGGTGGTGCATTAATAGTCTTAACAAAAGACTGATAGTGTAATTGCTGCACATTATCCTAGAGTATCTTACCAGTTTTTGCTAGCTCTGGGCTGTGAGGCTATTTGGGGGATGAATATGTGCATGACTTCCCTTCTGTACTTGGAAGGTTTCAAGCCCTGGTATGTTTCTAATGGACCCTTCTAAATGCTCCACTTCTGGGTTCATTTTTGATTATGAAATGCATCTCTGGCACTCAGTGTGAGTTGTTTGAAGCTAAAGGAAGATATTTAGTTTGACAACCCGAACAGTGTCTGTTGTGAAATGTTTAACATGAGATAAGGCCCTGCTGTAGTCAGCATACCCATGAGACAATCGACAGATATGTAGTAAACATCTACTAATGATTAGACCCTGGGGTCAAAGTGAAGATACAAAGATGTTAAATATCTAAATTATCTGCATACAATTGGTTTAGTGATTTTGTTATTATGTTTATTGTACAAAATTTACTGTTTTTTTTTTTTTTTTTTGGTTGGTTTTCCTGTTGGTGAGTACAAATTACCCTTAGAATACAGTTCTGCCTCTCCACTTTCTCAACAGTGTGCCTTTGGGTAAGTCTTACCCTCTCAGTCTCAGTTAACTGTAAAAAGATAACCCTTGATCTTTGTCAGACATAGAGTTATTGTAAGTGTAGTGAATAGTCCCAGTTGAAGTCTAAGCTGGTATTACTCTACTAATTGGACATCTCTGGGTACATCTGGAAGGACTGTGAGGCACATTTGCCAAGAGTCAGTTCTTATCAAGGACCTCAGAGTCTCTTGGAAAAGAACTCCTAAGGAAAAAAGCTCAGTCACATGAACTTGCCACAGAACGTAGTGCTCAGAAGCCAGAAAAAGGGAAATAGCAGAGTCTTGACAATCAAGACTAAGCAGAAAGACAATTGGTGCACTTTAGTCTAAGCAACAGGCCAGAACAACCTATATTGGAGTTTTAGGGGAAAAAATGTAGGAGATGAAAATCACTTTGGGAGGGCTAAGCAAAGAGCTATGACAAGAAACGAAATGACAGTCACTAGAGACTGGGTTCCACAGTCCTTATAAGCATCAGGAGAGAGGTTGTCTCTATTATCCGTTCCTGGACTATGGGGTTTATCCACTAGACAGAAGAGTAGTTTTACATTTCCTCTTCAAAGTATAGATAGTAAATAAGAGATCTTGTTATAAATCAAATTTGACCAAACAAAACTGATCAGTTCAGTTCAGTTCAGTCGCTAAGTCATGTCCGGCTCTTTGCGACCCCATGAATTGCAGCATGCCAGGCCTCCCTGTCCATCACCAACTCCCAGAGTTCACTCAAACTCATGTCCATTGAGTCAGTGATGCCATCCAGCCATCTCATCCTCTGTCATCCCCTTCTCCTCTTGCCCCCAACCCCTCCCAGCATCAGAGTCTTTTCCAATGAGTCAACCCTTCGCATGAAGTGGCCAAAGTACCGGAGTTTCAGCTTTAGCATCATTCCTTCCAAAGAACACCCAGGGCTAATCTCCTTTAGAATGGACTGGTTGGATCTCCTTGCAGTCCAAGGGACTCTCAAGAGTCTTCTCCACCACCACAGTTTAAAAGCATCAATTCTTCAGCACTCAGCTTTCTTCTCAGTCCAACTCTCACGTCCAAACATGACCACTGGAAAAACCATAGCCTTGACTAGATGGACTTTGTTGGCAAAGTAATGTCTCTGCTTTTGAATATGCTATCTAGGTTGGTCATAACTTTCCTTCCAAGGAGTAAGCGTCTTTTAATTTCATGGCTGCAGTCACCATTTGCAGTGATTTTGGAGCCCAAAAAAATAAAGTCTGACACTGTTTCCACTGTTTCTCCATCTATTTCCCATGAAGTGGTGGGACTGGATACCACGATCTTAATTTTCTGAATGTTGAGCTTTAGGCCAACTTTTTCACTCTTCTCTTTCACTTTCATCAAGAGGCTTTTTAGTTCCTCTTCACTTTCTGCCATAAGGGTGGTGTCATCTGCATATCTGAGGTTATTGATATTTCTCCCGGCAATCTTGATTCCAGCTTGTGCTTCTTCCAGCCCAGCGTTTCTCATGATATACTCTGCATAGAAGTTAAATGAGCAGGGTGACAATATAGAGCCTCGAAGTACTCCTTTTCCTATTTGGAACCGGTCTGTTGTTCCATGTCTGGTTCTAACTGATGCTTCCTCACCTGCATATAGGTTTCTCAAGAGGCAGGTCAGGTGGTCTGGTATTCCCATCTCTTTCAGAATTTTCCACAGTTTATTGTGATCCACACAGTCAAAGGCTTTGGCATAGTCAATAAAGCAGGAATAGATGTTTTTCTGGAACTCTCTTCCTTTTTTGATGATCCAGCAGATGTTGGCAATTTGATCTCTGGTTCCTCTGCCTTTTCCAAAACCAGCTTGAACATCAGGAAGTTCATGGTTCACGAATTGCTGAAGCCTGGCTTGGAGAATTTTGAGCATTACTTTACTAGCATGTGAGATGAGTGCAATTGTGTGGTAGTTTGAGCATTCTTTGGCTTTGCCTTTCTTTGGGATTGGAATGAAAACTGACCTTTTCCAGTCCTGTGGCCACTGCTGAGTTTTCGAAATTTGCTGGCATATTGAGTGCAGCACTTTCACAGCATCATCTTTCAGGATTTGAAATAGCTGAACTGGAATTCCATCACCTCCACTAGCTTTGTTCATAGTGATGCTTTCTAAGGCCCACTTGACTTCACATTCCAGGATATCTGGCTCTAAGTGAGTGATCACACCATCATGATTATCTTGGTCATGAAGATCTTTTTTGATTATTTCTTCTGTGTATTCTTGCCATCTCTTCTTAATATCTTCTGCTTCAGTTAGGTCCATACCATTTCTGTCCTTTATCAAGCCCATCTTTGCATGAAATGTTCCCTTGGTATCTCTGATTTTCTTGAAGAGATCTCTAGTCTTTCCCATTCTGTTGTTTTCCTCTATTTCTCTGCATTGATCACTGAGGATGGCTTTCTTATCTCTCCTTGCTATTCTTTGGAACTCTGCATTCAGATGCTTATATCTTTCCTTTTCTCCTTTGCTTTTCACTTCTCTTCTTTTCACAGCTATTTGTAAGGCCTCCTCAGACAGCCATTTTGTTTTTTGCATTTCTTTTCCATGGGTATGGTCTTGATCCCTGTCTCCTGTACAATGTCATGAACCTCATTCCATAGTTCATCAGGCACTCTTATCTATCAGATCTAGTCCCTTAAATCTATTTCTCACTTCCACTGTATAATCATAAGGGATTTGATTTGGGTCATACATGAATGGTCTAGTGGTTTTCCCTACTTTCTTCAATTTAAGTCTGAATTTGGCAATAAGGAGTTCATGATCTGAGCCACAATCAACTCCCAGTCTTGTTTTTGCTGACTATAGAGCTTCTCCATCTTGTGCACATTTCCTAAGGAAAATGAGTCTGTTGGTTTACTCCTTTCCCAGAGATAATGTTCAGAGTATAGGGACCATACGTGACTGTCCAATCAGGGCTGCACTAAATTCTGTGGATGAAAAGGTGGTCGTGGTGGTGAGGTCTGGTGTTTGTTCTTTATCAGTGGGCCTTGGATGTTGAAATAATCAATTAGGGATCATGAGTGCAACATGGGCAGGAGCTCCTTCATGGCAAAGAAGTTGGCTGTTGCTCTTAGGAGAGCTGGCTTCTGCTTCGCAGAGTAGGATAAGGAGGCAGGCAGGTAGAAGCCTGATCAGAGAGGAGCTTACAAGAAGATTACATTATACAGCGTCAAGGCTGTATATTGGCACCCTGCTTATTTAACTTATATGCAGAGTACATCATGAGAAACGCTGGGCTGGAAGAAGCACAAGCTGGAATCAAGATTGCCGGGAGAAATATCAATAACCTCAGATATGCAGATGACACCACCCTTATGGCAGAAAGTGAAGAGGAACTAAAAAGCCTCTTGATGAAAGTGAAAGAGGAGAGTGAAAAAGTTGGCTTAAAGCTCAACATTCAGAAAATGAAGATCATGGCATCTGGTCCCATCACTTCCTGGGAAATAGATGGGGAAACAGTGGAAACAGTGTCAGACTTTATTTTTTTGGGCTCCAAAATCACTGCAGATGGTGACTGCAGCCATGAAATTAAAGAGGCTTACTCCTTGAAAGAAAAGTTATGACCAACCTAGATAGCATATTGAAAAGCAGAGAGGGGTACTCTTTCTGCCCCCTTCTGATGCCTATGTCAGAAGCTTTCTCTATCTCCTTTATACTTTAATAAAACTTCATTACAAAAAAAAAAAATGAAAAGCAGAGACATTACTTTGCCAACAAATGTCCATCTAGTCAAGGCTATGGTTTTTCCTGTGGTCATGTATGGATGTAAGAGTTGGACTGTGAAGAAAGCTGAGTGGTGAAGAATTGATGTTTTTGAACTGTGGTGTTGGAGAAGACTCTTGAGAGTCCGTTGGACTGCAAGGAGATCCAACCAGTCCATTCTAAAGGAGATCAGCCCTGGATGTTCTTTGGAAGGAATGATGTTAAAGCTGAAACTCCAGTACTTTGGCCACCTCATGCAAAGAGTTGACTCATTGGAAAAGACTCTGATGTTGGAAGGGATTGGGGGCAGAAGGAAAAGGGGACGACAGAGGATGAGATGGCTGGATGGCATCACCGACTCGATGGACATGAGTTTGAGTGAACTCCAGGAGATGGTGATGGACAGGGAGGCCTGGCATGCTGCGATTCATGGGGTCGCAAATAGTCGGACACGACTGAGCGACTGAACTGAACTACAGGAAGATTGACCATGCATCCCAGTCTGCCCTAGATAAACCCAATATGTACCTGTAGTTATGGCATAATTATTAAGGGGATCCTCTTTTCATCCCTCAAATTCTCCTGTTTTAGTTGGCAGATTATATGGCAAGGCGCTTGAGGGAGGTTGATCTGTCCTTTTGAATTCCTATGCTGCTTTGCTGTCTGGCCCTTCAGTTGGGAATTACTTCACTTTGCCTGAGGCCTCTGAAGTGCTCTATTCCCCTTTTGTTAGGTTCCTCTTTTGTCTGCTTCCTTTTTACTGTTTCCATACATCTCACCCTCTCCTCCTTCCCATCTTCTGTCTGTTTCCTTATCTTCCTCTCTTTTCCCCATTCCAGGCTCTTGGGAAATTCTTTATGCTTGTGACTTTTATGACCATGGGGATTGTGTAGCCTGACCCTGGCTTTGTATCAGGCTGCAATGGCCTTAATACTTGATTCTTTTCTGTCCTTTTGCCATTTTTGAATTTGATGACCAAATACACAAACAAGAATTGTCTCTGTTCTATTTGAAGAAGTCAGCCTTGCACAGTATTTGCATATCCTTTTAAAAAAGTATTTGTTTTATTTATTTAATTGGTAGAAAATTGCTTTACAAAATTGTGTTGGTTTCTGCATATGTACAACACAAATCAGTCATAATTTATATATATACATATACATATATATCCCTTCCCTTCCAAACCTCCCTTCCCCCCCCACCCCCCCCCCGCCATCCCACCACTCTAGATCATCACAGAGAGCCAGGGTGGGTTCTTTGTGTTATTTAGCAACTTTGCACTAACTCTTTTACACATGACAGTGTCTATATGTCAATGCTACTTTTTCTTTTTTTTTGTTGTTTTTTTTAAATTTTTTATTAATTTTTTTTTATTTTTAAACTTTACATAATTGTATTAGTTTTGCCAAATATCAAAATGAATCCACCACAGGTATACATCAATTCCTCCCACCATCACCTTCCCTCACCGTGTCCACAAGTCCATTCTCTTCTAGGTTCATCAGTACTCTTTTCCAGTACAAGATTCCATATATATGCATTAATATATGATACTTATTTTTCCCTTTGTGACTGACTTCACTCTGTAAAAGAGGCTCTAGGTTCATCCACCTCACTACAGCTGACTCAGATTTCTTCCTTTTTTTGGCAGAGTAATATTCCATTGTATAAATGTACCACAACTTCTTTATGCATTCATCTGTCTCTGGACATTTAGGTTGCTTCCATGTCCTGGATATTGTAAATAGTGCTGCAATGAACATTGCGGTACATGTGTCTTTTAGAGTTGTAGTTTTCTCAGTGTATATGCCCAATAGTGGGATTGCTGGGACATATGGTAAATTTATCCCCAGTTTTTTAAGGAATCTTCATACTGTGTCCCTTAATGGCTGCATCAGTTTATGTTCCCACCAACAGTGCAGGAGGATTCCTTTTTCTCCACACCCTCTCCAGCATTTATTGTTTGTAGAATTTTTGATGATGACCATTCTGACTGGTGTATGGTGATACCTCATTATAATTTTCATTTGCATTTCTCTAATAATGAGCAATGTTGGACATCTTTTCATGTATTTATTTGCCATCCATATGTCAGAGCCAAGGCTTTGTGAAATTTGGTACTGCCTACCTGTTACCATGGTCCTGGTCTGAGAGATGATTAACCTTCACTACAGCAAATACTGATAGCAATATTCCCCAAAACAATGTGTACCACTATCCTTAAAGGAATTGTAAGAAAATAAAAGTTCCTTGGGGATCACCAGGAAAGCCTAGTCATCCTACTCAGACTTCTGCTAATAGAGCCCATTTACCTAATGTCAGGATTTGGCCCACTCATACTCTTCCAGCATAGGACAATGAAACCACTAGTTGTATGAAATGTGTAGATTGTTTATTCATCTTCATATCATTCAGTTTTTATATTTCTAGGGAGTGAAGACAATTAAACACAAGAGCAATTTTATAGGTTTATCAGGGCACTGATGTCATCTGGGGATAGCATACTTCACTTACGAATCATGTGTGAAAAACAGAATCAGACACAAATCACTGAGAAATGCAGTTAATGTTTTATGAGTTCATAAATCCAGAGCTATGACTAACACTGGGACCTCCAGTGGAAGCCTCCAGCCTTATAATTCAGCAGCTCCAAGGATTAATTTTATCACACAGAGTTTGGGCCGGAAGCTGAAATATATCTGCATGCAAATTCAAACCATGGAAAATAGCTGAACACATTTCTGCATGGAGATTTGTGAATGTGGACTGGTGAAATAACCTCATAAGGGGCCTTTGAGTTGTCACTTGCTTGTTCCACATACAGTGTGAAGTATCCAGGACAGTAAACCTTCTGTTCAAAGCAATCATCAGTGTTTAATAATAAGAAAGCTAGTCATATTAAATTTGTGATTGACAGTCATCGTCTCGTATGATTATGTAGATTTGTACCCCAATTTTACAGAGAGAAAATTGAGGTTAAGAAATGTTAAATACACTGCTCAAGATCACAAAGTTGTAGAATTGGTCTTTCTGATTCCATGGCTGATTCTCTTCCTATAACATCACACTGTCTCTAACAAGAATCCAGTGAAACCAGCCCATCTCTTTTGCACTTTCATACATATTAGGCTTCATGGATGGTGACATATACATCCAGCAAGATACAGAAATGAGGATACTTTTGGGAGGACATCCCTATGAAAGAATTTGATCAGAACTGGAGCTCCACTACACATCAATGCTAAGGGGAAAAAGGCCCCTGTTTTCCATCTAATGATCTATTTTGTACAACCAGAGTAGATTTCCGGCAGCCAAGGCTGACCTTACATGGAAGCAGAGTTGATGACTACTTCCATGGTATGAACTAAAGGGACTGGGGATGCTACCTTCCCGTCAACACTAGTAGAGATTTATTCTTTATTCATCTCTACTGAGAGATAAGTATAACTTTTTATTTTGAAATAATTAAAGACCATGGGAAGTTACAAAAATAGTACAGAGAGTTTCTTGTGCACTCTGCTTAGCTTCCTCTAATGTTAATCTTACATAAAATTGTTGAATAATTTCAAAACCAGAAATCTGACATTGGTATAATACTGTTAACTAGACTACAAGACTGATTTAAGTTTTATTAGTTTCTGCATATACTTATTTATGTCTCTCTGTGTGTAGTGTTTGTGCAGTCAAAGTCGTTTCAGTCATATCCAACTCTGTGTGACCTATGGACCATAGCACGCCAGGCTCCTCTGTTTATAGGATTTTCCAGGCAAGAATACTGGAGTAGGTTGCCATTCCCTTCTCCAGGGGATCTTCCTGACCCAGGGATCAAACCCAGTCTCGTGTCTCCTGCATTGGCAGAAGGGTTCTTTACCACTAGCACCTTTGTGTAGGGCTCTATATAATTTAATCTCTAGGGTTTTTTTTTTTTTTTTTTTAGTTTAAGGCTCTTGTCCTTATTGTAATACAGTCTTCTCCTTGGAGAGAGGTAGTGTGTTATGACAGAAGGAATGTGGGCTTTGGAACTCGATAAGCTTTGGATTTCATGTCCTTGGGCCTCGGTTTTTTCCTCTGTGAAATGGGCATAATAGTTTCTAAATCACATGGCTTTGTGAAGAAGAAATGGGATGATACATATAAAATGTCTGACCCAGCAAATGTTTCTCTCCCTCATTTCTCTTTCCTTGAGTGAGGTAGCATTTGAAGCTGTTCTCAGTTCTTTGTACCCTTGATTCTTTCCTAATAAGAGCAAGTTTTAATGGGCAGAGATGAGAAATGGATTAAAGCATTGTGAATAGTGGCATCAAAGAAATATTTCAATGATTTAATAATTTTGCCTGGCAGTAAGCCTCTTGTTGGTGGTCTATGGGTTGTTCCTTTACAACATGAATGTTCATAATATTCTTACCCCTATACTTTTGCTTTTGTCATAAATTAATATTTAGTACACATCATAGTCATCACTTCATATCGGTCTTATCTAGAAATTCTACTTACCATTCTTATCACAAATTCAGAATCATGTGCTGAGGGGAAGTCTGAGGGAGTGATGGTGTGAAAGTCAAACATCTCTAGAAGTTTGACTATTAAACAAATAGCCACTAGTAGATGTGAAGGCTATACTACATGTGAAGGCTAGCCTGAGTATAAGATTAGGTTGTTTCTATTGCTTATTTACTGGGTAGAAGTGGTGACCACAGGATGGAACTGTCTCTATGACTGGGAAGATGATTTTTTTTTCCCCCCAATATGACAGAGGAGGAGATACTACTTTTTTTTTTTTAAGTTAAGGTGTTGTTTCCTTTCATTTATGGGGAAACAGTGGAAACAGTGTCAGACTTTATTTTTTTGGGCTCCAAAAATACAGCAGATGGTGATTGCAGCCATAAAATTAAAAGATGCTTACTCCTTGGAAGGAAAGTTATGACCAACCTAGATAGCATATTCAAAAGCAGAGACATTACTTTGCCAACAAAGGTCCGTCTAGTCAAGGCTATGGTTTTTCCTGTGGTCATGTATGGATGTGAGAGTTGGACTATGAAGAAAGCTGAGCGCCAAAGAATTGATGCTTTTGAACTGTGGTGTTGGAGAAGACTCTTGAGAGTCCCTTGGACTGCAAGGAGATCCAACCAGTCCATCCTAAAGGAGATCAGTCCTGGGTGTTGATTGGAAGGACTGATGCTGAAGCTGAAACTCCAATACTTTGGCCACCTGATATGAAGAATTGACTAATTGGAAAAGACCCTGATGCTGGGAGGGATTGGGGGCAGGAGGAGAAGGGGATGACAGAGGATGAGATGGCTGGATGGCATCACTGACTAGATGGACATGAGTTTGAGTGAACTCCGGGAGATGGTCATGGACAGGGAGGCCTGGCATGCTGTGATTCATGGGGTCGCAAAGAGTCGGACACGACTGAGTGAACTGAACTGAAAAGTCAGATTTAGTAATCTTTTCAAAGAACTAGCATTTTGATTTCATGATTCTTTTCTATCATTTTTTTTTTTGTTTTCATTGACTTTTGTGTAGTTTCATTATTCTGATTGCATTAGCTTTGATTTCTTTTTCTAGTCTTAAGATGAAATTGACACCATTGAATAAAGCCTTCTCTAATTATAGCTGTTAAATGCTATGTAAATTTCATCCTAAACACTACTTTAGCTTCATCCAGACAAGTTTTAGTACATGTGTTTTTATTGTTATTCAGTTCAGTTCAGTCGCTCAGTCATGTTAGACTCTTTGCGACCCCATGAATCGCAGCACGCCAGGCCTCCCTGTCCATCACCAGCTCGCAGAGTTCACTCAAACTCATGTCCATCTAGTCGGTGATGCCATCCAGCCATCTCATCCTCTGTTATCCCCTTCTCCTCCTGCCCCCGATCCCTCCCAGCAGCAGAGTCTTTTCCAGTGAGTCAACTCTTCGCATGAGGTGGCCAAAGTACTGGAGTTTCAGCTTCAGCATCAGTCCTTCCAATCAACACCCAGGACTGATCTCCTTTAGGATGGACTGATTGGATCTCCTTGCAGTCCAAGGGACTCTCAAGAGTCTTCTCCAACACCACAGTTCAAAAGCATCAATTCTTCAGTGCTTAGCTTTCTTCATAGTCCAACTCTCATATCCATACATGACCACTGGAAAAACCATAGCCTTGACTAGACGGACCTTTGTTGCCAAAGTAATGTCTCTGCTTTTTAATATGCAACGGGTCATGCAGAAGTGCACTGGCTGTGACGGACCACACAGAAGTGTGGCCGAGAGGAGCTACCCCATGCCCGAGGTCAGGGGCGGAGGCCGAGAGGAGCAACCCCACATCCAAGGAGCAGTGGCTGCTCCTTGGGTGGAGCAGTGGGTGCAGGAGGGCCGAGAGGAGCTACTCCATGTTCAAGGTCAGGAGGGGTGGCTGTGAGGAGATACCCCTCGTCCAAGGTAAGAAGCAATGGTTGCGCTTTGCTGGAGCAGCTGTGAAGAGATACCCCACATCCAAGGTAAGAGAAACCTAAGTAAGATGATAGGTGTTGTGAGAGGGCATCAGAGGGCAGACACACTGAAACCATAATCACAGAAAACTAGCCAATCTGATCACATGGACCACAGCCTGTCTAACTCAATGAAACTAAGCCATGCCATGTGGGGCCACCCAGGACAGGCGGGTCATGGTGGAGAGGTCTGACAGAATGTGGTCCACTGGAGAAGGGAATGGCAAACCACTTCAGTATTCTTGCCTTGAGAACCCTATGAACAGTATGAAAAGGCAAAATGATAGGATACTGAAAGAGGAACTCCCCGGGTCGGTAGTGCCCAATATGCTACTGGAGATCAGTGGAGAAATAACTCCAGAAAAAATGAAGGGATGAAGCCAAAGCAAAAACAATACCCACTTGTGAATGTGACTGGTGATAGAAGCAAGGTCCGATGCTGTAAAGAGCAATATAGTATAAGAAGAGGTCAAACAGGAGATGGCAAGAGTGAGTGTTGACATTCTAGGAATCAGCGAACTAACATGGATTGGAATGGGTGAATTTAACTCAGATGACCATTATATCTACTACTGTGGACAGGGATCCCTTAGAAGAAATGGAGTAGGCATCATTGTCAATAAGAGTCCAAAATACAGTACTTGGATGCAATCTTAAAAACGACAGAATGATCTCTGTTCATTTTCAAGGCAAACCATTCAATATTATTATTCAGGAGTTTGCTAATTTCCAAATATTTGGAAATTTTCCTAATTTTTTTTGTTATTAGTTCTACTTCATTACCTTTTCAGCTAGAAAATATACTCTAAATGAATTCAATTTAAAAAATTGAGGATTATTTTTTGATCTATATATAGATCTATCTATATTTTGATGAATTTTCCATGTGCACTATTGTATTTGAGTGGAGTGTTCTATAAATTTTAGTGAAATCAGTTTAACTGCCAGTGGTGTTCAGGTTTTTTGTATATCCTTAGATATTATTTCGGAGAAGGCAATGGCAACCCACTCCAGTATTCTTGCCTGGAGAATCCCAGGGACACAGGAGCCTGGTGGGCTGCCATCTATGGGGTCGCACAGAGTCGAACACGACTGAAGTGACTTAGCAGCAGCAGCAGCAGCAGCAGCAGCAGCAGCAGCAGCAGAGATTGTCTACTTGTTTCATCAATGATTGAAAGGATATTGAAATATTCAACTATAATTTTGAATTTGTCCAGTTCTGTTTGCAATTCTATCAGATAATGGTTGGGTTTATGGAAGGTTTTTTTTTTTTTTTTTTTTTAGTGTTTTCCTGCACCACACTTGACTTTCAGGCCTACACATGCACCTATACCTTGGAGGGGTGTGTGGGGGTGGGTTTCCTCCCATGTTCTTGCTTCCCATGCCAACAGTAGACTGCTGTTGCTGGTTACTTAATGCTTGGTAGTGTGGTGCTGACCCACTCCAGTGTTCTTGCCTGGAGAATCCCAGGGACAGGGGAGCCTGTTGGGCTGCTGTCTGTGGGGTCGCACAGAGTCAAACATGACTGAAGCGACTACGCAGCAGCAGCAGTGTGGTACTGGGACCAGAGGAGGTTCTCTGGTTTCATTTTTAGGCCTGTGTGTCTGGTCTCATGGGTTGGAGCTTTCTCAGTTATTCTTCCCTTTCCAGCCAAACTCTGCCTTGTATCTTTGGATCTTGGACAGGAGAGTTTCCTGCCATCCCCCAGTGGCGAGAGACTACTAATGGTTTTAGCATAGGCTCCAATGGCACCCCACTCCAGTACTCTTGCCTGGAAAATCCCATGGACGGAGGAGCCTGTTAGGCCACAATCCATGGGGTCGCTAAGAGTCAGACACGACTGAGCGACTTCACTTTCACTTTTCACTTTCATGCATTGGAGAAGGAAATGGCAACCCACTCCAGTGTTCTTGCCTGGAGAATCCCAGGGACAGGGGAGCCTGGTGGGCTGCCGTCTATGGGGTCGCACAGAGTTGGACACGACTGAAGTGACTTAGTATTAGCCAGAGCCCTGGACTATTTCCTGCTTCTCCCCCAGTGGTGGAATTGTTTTCTTTTATACTTCCCTCTGCCCTAGTGGATCTTCACCTGGGCCCTGGGAGGGACAGCGTTTGTTGCTCCTCTGCTAGTGGCTTAAAGACTCTTGATGTCTGGGGATAAGAGTCTGGGAGGAGTTTGCGCCTTGCCTGCAGTGGCAACCTCACTAAGTCTATACCACTGAGAGGCTCTTTGCATTCTCCCTCCTGCGCAGTCTTTCCAGGGAACACCTGACAGAAGTCTTTGTAGAGGAGTCTGTGAATAGGGGTAAATTCCCCTGTGTCTGAGGTGCCCAAGAGTTCTATTAGCCAATTCTTGTTTTTTAACAGTACATTGCAGTTTTAGCTCAATTCTTCTTACTCAGTTATATGGTACTGTGTGTCTTCCTCCTGTGCCCTACCATTGGTAAGCCAGTGTTTGTGACCCCTCTCTGTCATGGGAGGTGCCTATCTTTCCTTGGGTTTCAGATTAGTTCTTTTCCCTGTGATGTCAGTTCTCTGGTGGCAGCAGATAAAAGTACGATTTTGTTGTTTATCTGGATTTTTCTTGTTAAGTTGATAATAATGCTCTTTCTAGCTTTCTGCATGCAAGATGAAATGCCTTTTTTGAGCAGTTTTTTATTTATAAAAGTATTACATGAACAGGGTATAAAATTCAATGGGTATATAAAATGTTAGGCAAAATTTCCCACAAGCCCTACTCACTAGAGGCAGCAAGTACTAAGAAACTTTCTGTTTTCAATTCTTCCATTTCCAGTGGCACTGGGAACAGGGTCATTGTGAGAACACATCACCAATTTTTCAGGAATTTTACGAGTCCATTGGTGTCACACTGGTGCTTGCCATTGGCTACAGTGGGAATATTAGGCCACGGAAACCAGCAAAGTCTGTAAGTTAGAATTCCCCTGCAGGCAGCTGGCTGGAAACATTGACCAATACACCATCTATTATAACTCTAAGTGCCATACTTACAGCCCTGTTTCTTGATTTGCTTTCTTTAAATAGTAATTATGAACTCCCCACAATAAAATGTAAATTTAACACGTCATCGAACACCCTTTCCTCCTATGTTTTTATTTTTAAATCTTGTATTCTTTGCCTTTATGATATAAATAAAAAACAGATTCTCTCCTTTTCCATCTGTTCATTACTCCTGGTCTTCGTCCCATAGTAGCTAGTTTAAATCGTTTCTTTTTTATGCCTTTTTGTTAATTACCATAATTCTAAACATGTTTGCATCCATCTTTTGATTTAAGGTTAAACAATGTATTGACTCTTTAGCTATGATGCACCCTTGTCTACTTCTATCTCCTATATTTCCAAAGTTTTAATGCCACTATTATTTTTACATTGTTCAGAATTTTTAAATGTTACAATCTCTTATGTACCTAAATATAAATTTTTCTGTTTATCTATGTTAATTCTAAAACCATGTTAAACTAATAAGACCACATTTATAGTTACAGAAATATGGAAATATTATTCACTGTGGAATCACAGGGATTTTAGTCAAAGAAAAGGAAATAAGTTGTTAAATCCTTGCCTCTAGCAGGGAAATTGGATGTTTCAGGTGTATCACTTCAGTTCACTTCAGTTGCTCAGTCGTGTCCGACTCTTTGTGACCTCATGAATCACAGCACGCCATACCTCCCTGTCCATCACCAACTCCTGGAGTTCACTCAAACTCATGTCCCTCGAGTCAGTGATGCCATCCAGCCATCTCATCCTCTGTCATCCCCTTCTCCTCCTGCCCCCAATCCCTCCCAGCAGCAGAGTCTTTTCCAATGAGTCAACTCTTCGCATGAGGTGGCCAAAGTACTGGAGTTTCAGCTTTAGCATCATTCCTTCCAAAGAAATCCCAGGGCGGATCTCCTTCAGAATGGACTGGTTGGATCTCCTTGCAGTCCAAGGGACTCTCTAGAGTCTTCTCCAACTCCACAGTTCAAAAGCATCAATTCTTCGGTGCTCAGCTTTCTTCACAGTCCAACTCTTACATCCATACATGACCACTGGAAAAACCATAGTCTTGACTAGACGGACCTTTGTTGGCAAAGTAATGTCTCTGCTTTTCAGTATGCTATCTAGGTTGGTCATAACTTTCCTTCCAAGGAGTAAGTGTCTTTTAATTTCATGGCTGCAGTCACCATCTGCAGTGATTTTGGAGCCCAAAAAGTAAAGTCTGACACTGTTTCCACTGTTTCCCCATCTATTTCCCAGGAAGTGATGGGACCAGATGCCATGATCTTCGTTTTCTGAATGTTGAGCTTTAAGCCAACTTTTTCACTCTCCTCTTTCACTTTCATCAAGAGGCTTTTTAGTTCCTCTTCACTTTCTGCCATAAGGGTGGTGTCATCTGCATATCTGAGGTTATTGATATTTCTCCCGGCAATCTTGATTCCAGCTTGTGCTTCTTCCAGCCCAGCGTTTCTCATGATGTACTCTGCATATAAGTTAAATAAGCAGGGTGACAGTATACAGCCTTGACGTACTCCTTTTCCTATTTGGATCCAGTCTGTTGTTTCAGGTGTATTGTTTATTCTTAATGCTCTTTACATTTCTTTTTTTTTTTTTTTCTAATTTTATTTTATTTTTAAACTTTACATAATTGTATTAGTTTTGCCAAATATCAAAATGAATCCGCCACAGGTATACATGTGTTCCCCATCCCGAACCCTCCTCCCTCCTCCCTCCCCATACCATCCCTCTGGGCCGTCCCAGTGCACCAGCCCCAAGCATCCAGCATCGTGCATCGAACCTGGACTGGCAACTCGTTTCCTACATGATATTTTACATGTTTCATTGCCATTCTCCCAAATCTTCCCACCCTCTCCCTCTCCCACAGAGTCCATAAGACTGTTCTATACATCAGTGTCTCTTTTGCTGTCTCGTTCCTCTGGGTTATTCTCATCCAGCTTGTGCTTCTTCCAGCCCAGCGTTTCTCATGATGTACTCTGCATATAAGTTAAATAAGCAGGGTGACAGTATACAGCCTTGACATACTCCTTTTCCTATTTGGATCCAGTCTGTTGTTTCAGGTGTATTGTTTATTCTTAATGCTCTTTACATTTCTTGACTTCCTCTGGGTTATTCTCATCTGCCACTGTTCTTTGTATCCCATGGTTTCCTCCTCCTTGGGTTAGATTTTAATTTTATTGATTAATCATCTCAATTAAATTTTTTAATATATTATGAATGGATATTAAACTTTGAGTCCTTGGATGTCCCCAAATTTTTGTTTTGTCTCATCCTTGATCAATACTTGGTAAGGTTTACAGTGCTAGACACAAGGCCATTTTCCTTTAAACTTTGGAGATTCACTTGTGTTGTCTTTTAGCATTTTGTGATGTTGACAAAGTCTTATGCTAGTCTGTTTATTTTTGGGGAGGGAGATTATTTTCAGTGTTTTATTATGATATTTGATACATTTTAAGAATAAATATAACACACATAACTGGTGAATTTTGATAAAATGAACATCTATGAAGCCACCACCCAACTAGAACACTGCCATACTCACGCCATCTATCTGTATGTTCCTTCCACTTTCCACCCTTATTTCACTCCAGTATGATTGTTTTGAGTTTTGTGTTTACTGCTCTTGTTAGTAATGTCTATTGAATATGTATGCATCCCTATACAATATATTACTTACTTTTTCTTGTCTTTTTTCCTAGTTGTAGTTTGTTTTATTGTGGTAAAATATACATAACATAAAATTAACTATTTTAATAATTTTCTAGTGTCCAATTCAGTGGCATTAAGTCCAGTCATACTGTTGTGCAGCCATCACTACTATCCATTTCCAGAGCTTTTTTAAAAAAATCATTCTAAAAAAATAAATAAATAAATAAAAAATCATTCTAAAACAAAGTCCTCTTTACCCATTGCTTTCTACCCATTCCTGGTAACTCCTATTCTACTTTCTGTCTCTATGGATTTTCCTATTCTAACTACCTAATGCATATGGAATCATTGAATATTTGTCCATTTGTGTCTGGCTTTTTTATTTAACTTACCATAATGTCTTTAGGGTTCATCTGTGTTGTGGTTTGTGTCAGGATTCATTCCCTTTTTATTGCCGAATAATATTTCATTGTATATATATATACTACATTTCATTTATCCATTCATCTGTTGATGGGCATTTGGGTGATTTTCACCTTTTAGATATTGTGAATTCTGTTGCTGTGAACATAGATGTATATGAATTATCTCTTTGAGTTCTTGTTCTTAATTCTTTAGGGGGTGTATGTGAGAGCAGAATTGCTGGGTCACATGGTAATTATGTTGAACCATTTGAGAAACTGCCAAACTGTTATCCACAGTGGCTACAATATTTTACATTACCACCAGCTACATGCAACAACATACAACATACAGCATTCTCCATATCCTTGTCAACAATTGGTATTTTCTCTTTTTTATTATGGCTATTCTACTTAGAATATAGTATCACATTGTAGTTTTTTTGATCAAAAGCTTTATAATTCAAACATTTCTTCTGTAGTTATGCATTTCTTTTCTAAAAACAGTTTTCAAAATGAGTTTTTCTTTTTTTAATTTTATTTTTATTGAAGTATAGTTGATTTTACAGTCTTGTGTTAGTTTCAGGTATACAGCAAAGTAGTTCAGTTTGCTGTATACATACATATACACATACATACATACACACATGTGTATACACACACACATACTCTTTTGCAAATTATTCTCCCTTATATATTATTATAAAATATTGAGTATAGTTCTCTGTGCTATATAGTAGGTCCTTGTTGATTATCTATTTTATATATAGTAGTGTGTATCCATCCCCCATTTCCCCTTTGGTAAACACAAGTTTATATTCTGTGTCTGTGTGTCTATTTGTGCTATATAAATTCATTTGCATCATTTTCTTTTTAGATTCCATGGATAAGTGGTATATTTGTCTTTGTCTGGCTTACTTAATTTAATAATCTCTATAACACATCTTCTTTATCCATTCACCTGTTGATGGACATTTACTTTGCCTACATGTCCTGGCTATTGTAAATAGTGCTTCAGTGAACACTGGGGTGCTGTATCTTTTTGAACTATGGTTTTCTTTGGATATATGCCCAGGAGTGGGATTTGAAGGATCATATGATAACTCTGGAGAAGGCAATCGCACCCCATTCCAGTACTCTTGCCTGGAAAATCCCAGGGACAGAGGAGCCTGGTAGGCTGCAGTCCATGGGGTCGTGAAGAGTCGGACACGACTGAGCGACTTCCCTTTCACTTTTCACTTTCATGCATTGGAGAAGGAAATGGCAACCCACTCCAGTGTTCTTGCCTGGAGAATCCCAGGGACGGTGGAGCCTGGTGGGCTGCTGTCTATGGGGTGACACAGAGTCAGACATGACTGAAGCGACTTAGCAGCAGCAGCATGATAACTCTATTTTTAGTCTTTTTAGGAAGTTCTGTACTGTTCTCTGTAGTAGCTGTACCAATTTACATTCCAGCAACGGTGTAGGAGGATTTCCTTTTCTCCATACCCTCTCCAGCATTTATTATTTGTATACATCTTGATGATGGCCATTCTGACGTATAAGTTGATACTGTACTCACTGTAGTTTTCATTTGAATTTTCCTAATAATTAGCAGTGTTGAACACCTTTTTGTATGCTTTTTGGCCATCTGTGTGTATTCTTTGGAGAACTATTAATAGATTTTCTGCCCATTTCTTGAGGGTTTTTTTTTTTTTTTCTTGGTAGTGAACTGCATGAGCTGTTTATGTTTTGGAAGTTAATCCCTTGCTCTTGGTATAGTTTGCAGGTACTTTCTCCCATTCTGTGGGTCATCTTTTCATTTTATGATTTCCTTTGCTGTGCAAAAGCTTTTAAGTTTAATTAGGTCACATCAAAATTTTTTCTTTCATTACTCTAGGAGGTAGATACAAAAAAATATTGCTGCCATTTGTGTCAGAGTGGTCTGCCTGTGTTTTCCTCTAAGAGTTTTACAGTTTCTGCTCTTACATTTATGTTGTTAATCCATTTTGAGTTTATTGTTGTGTATGGTGTTAGAGAATGTTCTAATTTCATTCTTTCACATGTAGCTGTCTAGTTTTCCCAGCACCACTTACTGAAGAGACTGTCTTTTCCTCATTTTTATTCTTGCCATCTTTGTCATAGATTAATTGACCATAGGGACATAAATTTATTTCAGGGCTTTCAATCCTGTCCCATTGAGCTATATTTCTGCTTTTGGGTCAGTACCATACTGTTTTGATTATAACATTGTAGCTTTGTAATGTAGTCTGAAGTCAGGCAGCCTGATTCCCCGAGCTCTGTTTTTCTTTCTCAAGATTGCTTTGGCTATTTGGGCTCTTTTGTGTTTCCATACAAATTTAAACATTTTTGTTTTAGTTTTGTGATAAATGCCATTGGTAATTAGATATGGATTTCATTGCATCTGTAGATTGCTTTGGGTAGTATAGAAACTTTGACGATATTGATTCTTCTAATCCCAGAACACGGTATATCTTTCCATCTGTTTGTCTCATCTTAAATTTCTTTCATCAGTGTCTTATAATTTTTGGAATACAATTCTTTTGACTCCTTAAGTATGTTTATTTCTATATTTTTTTTCTTTTTGATGCAAAGGTAAATGGGATTTTTTCTTAATTTCTGTTCCTGATCTTTTATTGTTAGTGTATAGAAATGCAAGATATTGCTGTGTATTAATTTTGTATCCTGCAACTTTAACTGAATTCATTAATGAACTCTGGGCTCCCCTCATGGCTCAGACGGTAAAGAATCTGCCTGCAATGTGGAAGGCCTGGGTTCAATCCCTGGGTTTGGAAGATCCCCTGGAGAAGGAAATGGCTACGCATTCCAGTATTCTTCCCTAGAGAATTCCATGGATAGAGGAGCCTGGCAGGCTAAATCTGTGGGATTGAGAGTTGGACACAACTGAGTGACTGACACTTTTACTTATTGAACTCTAGTAGATTTCTGGTAGTGTTTTTAGGATTTTCTATGAATAGTATTATGTCATCTGCAATTCCCTAATGATTAGTGATGTGGACTATATTTTCATGTGCTTATTTGTTATTGACCATTTGTATTATCTCTGAGTAATGTCTGTTAATGTCCTTTGCACATTTTTGAATTGCTTATCTTGTTTTTTTTTTAATAGTTTTTTGTTTTCTGGATATTAATCTCTTATCAGGTATAAGATCTATGCATATTTTCTCCTGTCTTGATAGTATTTTTTGATATATAAAGAATTTCAATTTTTATGAAATCTAACTTACCTATTTTTTTCTTTTGTTGACTCTCATGTCCTAGAAATAATTCCAAAATTCAATGCTCTGAAGATCTTCTCTTTTTTCATGGATTTTACTATTTTTGCTCTTAAATTTAGGTCTTTGTTTCATTTTGAGTTAATTTTTGTATATAGTGCAAAGTAAGGATGCAGATTTATACTTTTGCAAGTGGATATTTAATTTCCCCAGCTTTATTTGTTGAATGACTCTTTTCCCCATCACATGGTCTTGGTACCTTTGTTTAACAAATCAATTGATCATATATGTAGGGGTTTATTTCTAGGCTTTCTATTCTAGTCCATTTGTTTATACATTTGCCTTTAGGCCTGTATCATATTGGTTTAATTACTATACCTTTGTGTAGTAAGTTTTGAAATCAGGAAGTGTAAGTCCTCCAATGTTTTATTCTTTTTCAAGATTGTTTTGTTTTTTCTGGGTCCCATGAAATTCCATAAATTTTAGGATAGCCTTCTCTATTTCTTTGAAAATCTTCATTAGGATATTCATAGAGATTGTATTGGATCTTTAGATCACTTTTGGATAGAACTGTCATTTTAACAATATTAAATAAATATGGGCAGTATTTTTTTTTAACTTATGCCTTCTTCCATTTGTTTCAGCAGTGTTTTGTAGTTTTCATTCTATAAATCTTTTACCTCCCTGGTTAAATTTATTTCCAAATATTTTATTCTTTTTGATGCTACTGTAAATGGAAATGTTTCCTTAGTTTCTTTTTTTGGATATAGAAATATAACTAATTTTCTCATATTGACTGTGTGTTCAGAAACTTTGAGTTTGTTAGCTGTAACTTTTTTGTGTGGAATATTTAGAGTTTTTACACATATGATCATGTTGTCTGTCAACGAGATGATTTGACCTCTTCTGTCTAATGTGGATGCATTTTATTTATTGTCCTTGCCTAATTGCTCTGTTTAGAATTTCCAATAGTATATTGAGTAAAAGTGCAAAAATGGGCATACTTCTCTTGTTTCTGATCTTAGGGGATCCTGTCATTTTTAAAATGTGCCATGTTATATGCTGTTTCCTACAAATTCATTGTTTTATTTGCAAATTTTCTAACAGTTTCATTCAAAGCTTCTAAGATACTTTCATTTGTGTATTTGTAGCAAACTCAATTTTACTGATAAATTATATTTCCAAGAATATTACATATCTATTCTTTAACCACTAGACATTGTGGTTGTTTCCATTTTTCTGCTATTACAATGTTACCATGAAGATATTGCAGCTTATCTTTCTGTATGCCTCTGCAAAGCTTCTCTAGAGTATATACATAAGAGTAAAATTGTTAGGTCAAGGGTGAGCAAGTTTCCAATTTTAAAAGATAATACTAAATTGTTTTCTAAAGTGGGTCTTTAAGTTTACATTTCCATTGCAGTAAGTGAAAGTTCCTGCTCATCTACATCATTGCCACCATGTGGAACTATCAGAGTTCTAAAGTTTTGCTTATTTTGAGGGTTTAAAATAGTATCTCATTGTGATTTTAATTCACATTTCCCTGATTCCTAATGGAGTTAAGAATCTTTTCCTATGTTGATTCAAAATTTGTTTCCTTTTCTGTGAAATGCCTGTTCATGAGCTTTTGTATTTATTTGTAGGAGTGCTGTATATTTTCTTTATCTAAGAAGCACATGTATTCTGTATTATTTCTTTATGTAAGATGCACATATATTCTTACTTCATCCCACTTTCCTTGTGTCTCTTTTTTTATTGAAGTGTAGTTGATTTCCAATGTTGTGTCAGTGTCTGGTGTATAGCACAGTGATACAGATATATATATATATATACACATATATATGTGTGTGTTTGTATATATTTTTACATTATGGGTTTTTTATAGAATGTTGTTGACAGTTTCCTGTAGTATATAGTAGTACCTTCTTGTTTATCTATTTTATATGTAGTTTGCATCTGCTAATCCCAAACTTTGAATTTATCCTTCTCTCACCCCCTTTCCCCTTTGGTAGCCATAAGTTTGTTCTCTATATCTGTGAATCTGTTTCTGTTTCATAGGTATGTTCATTTGTGTCATCTTTTAGATTCTACATGTAAGGCATATCACGTGATATCTTTCTCTGACTTTACTCAGTTTGCAGGGTTTCAAGACAAAGGGTAGATTTAGTTCTCAATGATTCTAAGCCAAAAAGATGGGAAAAATTGGAAACGTTAGAGAGTTGTGACCAGACACTGGAAGAAACTTTAGCATCAGTCCAGTTTATAGACAGAAAACACAAACCTTCAAAGACAGACAATAGAATCTAATATTCACAAATATGTGTTACTGAAGCATATTTTTTCTCTCTAAAGTCACCATCATTCTCACTTAAGATAACCAAATTGAGACTAATTTGTTTGTAAAATAAGTCTAGTCTCAGCAAAATTTGCCTGATCATTTGTGTAAGTACAGCAAGACCAGTCATGGACCATGTAGGCTTTTAAAAAATCTATTTTGCTGGAACTTTTCATAAGGGATCTCAAATTGGACTTTTAAAAGCCTCAAAGCTAGGAAGACAAAACAAAGAATTATCATCAGACTTGGCAGCAGTATCTATAGATTTGAGTTAATTCCTCCCTTCTCTAAGTCCCCCAGATATCTGGAGTTTCCTGCACTTGCCAGGAATTGACCTTTCTTATATACCTAGTAAGGCTGCTGGGGACCCTGTTAGCAAGGTACCAGGCTACTTTTCCAAGGGGCTTTGTTGACTGTATAAAGTCAACCTTGGTTACTTAAAGCTGTCTCGTCATATGTGAGTCTATGCATGCCTCTTTCAAATATGATATTCCACTCAAAGCCTTGGTAATTAATGTATGCAGTGTTTCCAATTGTATCCTGTTACAAGGAGAACAAATTGTTAGTGAACTTAGGCAAATAACTATATTGCCATGAAAATAAGAATACTCATTTAGAGTTCTGAAGGGGAATCAGGTAGGGAGAAATGTTTCATCTTTTTTCACAAAGATATATTTTACCAAATTGCTGTAGGTCAGAGGTAGCTTAACAGAAAAAGGTTTCTTTAAATCTGAAAAAACAAAACATTAAAAAAAAAGCAATATTTCAGGTAAGAAGTCATGAAAATTTATAATCATAATTCTCAGCTCATTTAGTCCCATTTTATTAATATTTATTCTGCTTGTATCATTCTCCCAGTAGTTCCGGAAATTCTTAGCCAATTCAATTGTATGATGTTAAAGTTATCAGAAAGCTATACTTGTCAAAAGTGTTTTCCTTGAATCTCTTTGAGGGTGAAGCACTTTTGCAGTATGCTTTTGTAAAAGCATCAGAGTAAAACAATAATTCTCTGTAAATGAAAAAAGACTAAAAAATGCTCATTGTTAAATATCTGATGAGAATTTATTATGATGGAAATGCCAAGGAGTGGGTTATTTCTATAATGTATAGCATTTTAAGGTAACTTAAGTTATGACTGATAACATTATACAGGACATATCAGATTTCTATGGATTTCAGTTTCTGGAATACTTATAGTATATACACAACATAAAGAAAATAGTATTGTTTCTTATTTGACAACTCTTCCCAGTGGCTCAGTGGTAAAGAATCTGCCTGCAATGCAGGAGACACACAGGAGCCAAGGGTTCAGTCCCTGGGTCAGGAAGATCCCCTGGAGAAGGAAATGGCAACCCACTCCAGTGTTCTTGCCTGGAAAATCCCATGAACAGAGGAGCCTGGCAGTCTAGAGTCCATGGGGTTGTAAAAGAGTCGGGAATGACTTAACGATTAAAACAAACCCATGTAATTTAACATATCAAATAAGCCTAACTCCTGTCACATTTTCCTTTTTATAAGGAGAGAGAACAAATCTTTTAAAATATTCCAGGGCCCTCTGGGGAATTTCAAAATTAGTTTGAGGTAAAAAACAACAACAAACCACACTTCATTTAGAATTTGACTTTGGGAAGTTTGTCAAAAATAAGAAAAAGGTTTTCATACACTTGTTGAAATAGAATCATAGTTAGCTGTGAAATAATGCTTCAGTTCAGTTCAGTTGCTTAGTCGTGTCTTACTCTTTGCGACCCCATGAACCGCAGCATGCCAGGCCTCCCTGTCCATCACCAAGTCCCAGAGTCCACCCAAACCCATGTCCATCGAGTCGGTGATGCCATCCAACCATCTCATCCTCTGTCATCCCCTTATCCTCCTGCCTTCAATCTTTCCCAGCATCAGGGTCTTTTCCAGTGAGTCAGTTCTTTGCATCAGGTGGCCAAAGTATTGGAGTTTCAGCTTCAGAATCAGTTCTTCCAATGAATATTCAGGACTGATTTCCTTTAGGATAGACTGGTTGGATCTCCATACAGTCCAAGGGCCTCTCAAGAGTCTTCTCCAACACCACAGTTCAAAAGCATCAATTCTTCGGCACTCAGCCTTCTAAAGAAGGACCTTTGTTGGCAAAGTAATGTCTCTGCTTTTTAACATGCTTTCTAGGTTGGTCATAACTTTCCTTCCAAGGAGTAAGCATCTTTTAATTTCACAGCTGCAATCACCATCTGCAGTGATTTTGGAGCCCAGAAAAATAAAGTCAGCCACTGTTTCCCTATCTATTTGCCATGAAGTGATGGGACCAGATGCCATGATCTTAGTTTTCTGAATGTTGAGCTTTAGGCCAACTTTTCACTCTCCTCTTTCACTTTCATCAAGAGGCTCTTTAGTTCTTCTTCACTTTCTAACATAAGGGTGGTGTCATCTGCATATCTGAGGTTATTAATATTTCTCCCAGCAATCTTGATTCCATCTTGTGCTTCCTCCAGCCCAGAGCTTCTCATTATGTATTCTGCATATAAGTTAAATAAGCAGGGTGACAATATACAGCCTTGACATTAGTTATCCTTTTAATCAAATTGACAACAGAAGGTATTAAAGGCTAAATAGTAAAACAAACAAACAAACAAAAAAACAGCTAAATAGTTGCAAAAAAAAAAAAAAACCTTATCTCTTTTAATACAGCAAAGGTTCAGCTTTCTAAACACAGGAAATTATTTTGAGAAAACACAGAACCCTTGCTTTTTTAAAGCAGATTTTAAAAGGTGTAAAGTGAAGCCTTTTGCAATCTCTTATCAAGAGCAGACAAATAGTGAAAGAAAACTTCATCCTTTTAACAGAAAACCAAATTTACATTTTGTATCAGCTTAATTTTAATATTAAAACTTATTTGCTTAATTAAATTCATTGCAAAATTAGTTTTGACCACACATAAAATTGCTTTCCAAAGATTTTCTCATAAATCTTCTTTTATCCAAAGCATACATCCTATTTTCCTGTCATATGGAAATGTTCCCTTTATTATTTCTAGTAGCTTTAATCACATATATTAGATTTTTTTTTAGCCCTTTCTTGTTGGTCAGTCGCTCAATCGTGTCTGACTCTTTGCAACCCCATGGACTGCAGCATGCCAGGCTCCCCTGTCCTCCACTATCTCCTGGAGTTTGCTCAAATTCATGGCCATTGTGTTAGTGAATACTATCTAACCATTTCATCCTTTAACCTGTAACCCTTAAGACCATTAATTTCTAGTGAAAACTGAAAAAGTAAGTAGTTGTGAACTGTCTTTTAATTAGTGCTTTGTATATTGGAAAATTTATAAATACTTTTTGTAATTTCTAGAAACGTGGTTTTTCATAGAAAATTTCTCAGCATGGCACCAAATGAGTTAACTAATACACTCAAATATCTTTAGTTTTTCTGTAAGAGAAAGCCACCATGGATAAACCTATATTTAGTAATTAGGTAATTAGATTAGGGAGCCTGGGAAAGGAGGAAGAATTGTAAGGGACAGCAAAGCATCCCTATTACCTATCTTGAGCGTTTCTACTAAATTCATTTCTTGGCTTTCTGTATGTACATGAGTAACCTGGTATACTCTGGGCCTTAAAGTTAGGCTGGAGTGCTATCTGTAAGTCTTGTAAAGAGAGGGAAGTCAAAACAGGCAATTGAGTGTTTAAGAGATTTTTCTGGGGAAGTTAGAGGAGTTTGGATATTTTAAGAAATTTGCTGAGCTGATGGGACTGGATTTTGAGAGGAAATTTATGTTGGATGTAGACATTATTTTCTGTTCTAAATCTAATTTTTAAAAAAATCTTATTAAGGGAGTCCCTAAGACTGTTATCGGAGAAGGCAATGGCACCCCAGTCCAGTACTCTTGCCTGGAAAATCCCATGGATGGAGGAGCCTGGTAGGGTGCAGTCCATGGGGTCGCTAAGAGTCGGACACGACTGAGCAACTTCACTTTCTCTTTTCACTTTCATGCATTGAAGAAGGCAATGGCAACCCACTCCAGTGTTCTTGCCTGGAGAATCCCAGGGACGGGGAAGCCTGGTGGGCTGCCGTCTATGGGGTCACACAGAGTCGGACACGACTGAAGTGACTTAGCATAGCATAGCATAACACTGTTATGCATCCTCTTGTCCTTTTCTTAAGTTGGTCTTTCCATAGGTATTAATGTGACAATTATTTAGGATGAGAGCTCTCCTAAGAAAAATTTTTTTTTCTTTTAAATATAGCCAGTTTAGGGCTTCCCTGATGGCTCAGTGGTAAAGAATCTGTAGTGCAGGAGACACAGGTTTGATCCCTGGAGGAGGAAATGGCAATGTACTCCAGTATTCTTGCCTGTAAAACTCCATGGATGGAGGAGCCTGATAGGCTACAGTCCATAGCGTTGCAGAGTAGGACAAGACTGAGCATGCACACACGTGCTGTTCAGGTCCAAGGTGAGGAACCTAAATATAGCCAATTTAAAGGATTTGTCATTTGGTGATTAAAAAGTATTTTATATTAACCTTGTTCAGTTCAGTTCAGTCATGTCTGACTCTTTGCAACCCCATGGACTGCAGCACGCCAGGCCTCCCTGTCCATTGCCAACTCCCAGAGTCCACTCAAATGCATGTCCACTGAGTCGGTGATGCCATCCAACCATCTCATCCTCTGTCATCCCCTTATCCTCCTGCCTTCAATCTTTCCCAGCATCAGGGTCTTTGCAAATGAGTCAGTTCTTTGCATCAGGTGGCCAAAGTATTGGAGTTTCAGCTTCAGCATCAGTCCTTCCAGTGAGCTCTTAGGACTGATCTCCTTCAGAATGGACTGGTTGGATCTCCTTGCAGTCCAAGGGCCTCTCAAGAGTCTTCTCCAACACCACAGTTCAAAAGCATCAATTCTTGGGTGTTCAGCTTTCTTTATAGTCCAAGTCTCACATCCATACATGACTACTGGAAAAACCATAGCCTTGACTAGATGGACCTTTGCTGGCAAAGTAATGTCTCTGTTTTTTAGTATGCTGTCTAGGTTGGTCATAACTTTCCGCCCAAGGAGTAAGCATCTTTTTATTTCATGGCTGCAGTCACCATCTGCAGTGATTTTGGAGCCCCCCAAAATAAAGTCTGCCACTGTTTCCACTGTTTTTCCTTGATAGTGACCTTGATATTAACTTAATATTCCTTGATATTAACCTTTATAGTGACTCAAACCAACAACCCTTTTCATGGCTTAACCATGGAGGCAAGGAGCATCTTCAAAGGAGAATGCAAACTATGCAGCCCTCAAAAGATCCAGAAATTTTATCAGAATTAGCCTAAGAAAGCAAGAACTGTTGTCACAGGCCATATGAATAGTATAGAGCAAGCAGTGTCTCCAGTTTCCTGTGAGAATGGGAGACACCTCCAGGTATAGACCCACCATCATGACACTGGGAAAGCCCTACTGGAATGAAACTTTTTCAGCACTAAAGAGACAATGAATGTTGACACAAAAAAGTCCTCTAATGGACTGGGACCCCCTTTGATGAAGTCTTCTGAGAGCCTTCATTTGTAGTCAGCCTTCGTTTGACTGTAGCACAAACAGAATGCCAAGATACCAGTCATAAGCCCAGGTTGTTACTTGTGCTTCTAACCAGCCAGTTTATTTGTCCCACAGCCTACTCAGTTTTGTTTCCAGATTCATGTCAGTACGTACATCTGTCAGTTGCTGGAGAGACTATTCTCACTGGTTCTAAAGCCAAACTCTCAGAACATGGACAACTGAGACAAAACAATGAATGACAATCTATGGGAGGAAAGGGATCAATAGAAAATAAGAGTGCTCATAACACATTTTTACCAAAGTTGCTATACCTAAGACATTAGTTCCACAAATATTTCCTCCAGCTAATCTAAATTTAGAAGCAGAAATAGGCTGTCATTACTCTTAGTTTCCTTCAGACCCTGCAGGTAAAGGGCTTTTTGTCAGAGGTCCCAGGATTTCTTAGCTACAGTAGCCTTAGAGGCAGCTGAGTCCAGCCAGGGAAGTTTATCTTGCTAACTACATCAATTGTTGGGGAGGAAAAAATTTTTTCTTTACATTTCTGGGTTCTTTGGCTAGTCTATAATAAATAAGTTACTATAAGAGAGATTAACAAGAGGAAAACAAGTTTAATGACATATGTGTATATGGGAGTGACCCAGGAAAACTGAGTAACTCTCCAAAATGGCCCATGACATCATCTTAAATACCAGTTTTAGTCAAAGACAAAAGAAGGTGTTGAGAGTGGGGAGTCAGTCAAGGGAGGGTAACAAGAAAATACTTTGGCCACCTGATGCGAAGAACTGACTCATTTGAAAAGACCCTGATGCTGGGAAAGATTGAAGGCAGGAGGAGAAGGGGACGACAGAGGATGAGATTGTTGGATGGCATCATCGACTCAATGGACATGAGTTTGGGTCAACTCCAGGAGTTGGTGATGGACAGGGAGGCCTGGAGTGCTGCAGTCCATGGGGTCGCAAAGAGTCAGAGGCGACTCAGCAACTGAACAAGAAAATCACAGTAGATGAGTATGGTTGTTATGCAGATTTAGGTGATTTGTTTCTGAATTGATAATAGTTTCTAGAGATTTATATGTCTTCCTCTTCCTGGCACAGTGAGGGAGACAGCCTTACAAGTAGAGGTTGCCCTTGTAAACGTAAATGTTTCTTTAAAAAGGGTAGCTTCTACTCAATTTTCAGAGCTTCTGCTATATCTACAGTTTCTTAAAATGATCAGCCTAAATTAATCCTTATGCCAAATACACATATTTTTGGGTGGCATATCTGATCCCCTATAATTACTTAGTATTATTTACTGTACATATTGATATACATACAGTAATATATACATAATATATATTTTGGGCACACCATCTTGCAGGATCTTAGTTCCCTAATCAGGAATTGAAATCTAGCCCCAGCTGTGGAAGCGCAGAGTCTTAACCACTGGACTGCTGGGAAATTCCCAATATATTAATATAATAATATTATATTAATGCATTTTAAAATTCCACAAATATACTGTTACCAAATTAAGTCATGTAGACCCTACTCAGGCCATAGCCCTTGATGAGGCCCTCTGTCTTGGTTTGGGGGTAAGGGGTAAGTTCTTTCTCTGTTCAGATTTGAGCAGCTCTTAACGTAGCCAAAGCTGTGATCAACACAGCACAAGTTTTACTCAGTGGCTAAAGAGTGGAGAAATGGGAACTAAATTCACAGATCAACTTCTCTCCTACCCAGGGAGAGATTTAA
Organism: Bos taurus; assembly: GCF_002263795.3. NCBI lineage: Eukaryota > Metazoa > Chordata > Mammalia > Artiodactyla > Bovidae > Bos > Bos taurus. The sequence goes on from NC_037357.1 coordinate 5,741,650, forward strand.
TTTTAAAGGGTAAAGACCAAGGGAGGAGGAGTGAGGCTAATGATGGGGCAGTGAATGCATTAATCTACTGGGGAAGGGGCTTGCTTTTTCAGGGAAGTGGGGTGCCATGCCCTTTTTATCCTTTTTTGATCCTTAATGTCTGGTTATGGCTGCTGGCAGGTGTATAATTTAATACGCTAATGTTAGATCAACACATGATGAGACTCAGGGTCTGCTCGAGATCAGCTTCATCTCCATCTTGGTCCCAGCTCATTCCAGCTTTTCTTGTTTATTTTCAGCTTCTTTTCTTATTTCTGGAAACTTTAACTTAAAAAAAAAATAGCTTGACTATTTAAAGGTGAGGGTTAGCAATTTTTGAGCTAAGACTTGGAGCAGCTCTGGCAAAACTCGGATATAGTCTTATGCAACCATTTGTGTTTTTTATTGGTATTGCATTTAATCTGTTGAATAGTTTGAAGAAAATTGATCTATTCATGATATTGAGTTTGGGTTTTGGTCTTGAAAACTTACATAGGTGAAAAATTAAACTTCTACTTAGGATGTAAAAGAACACAAAACCTTTGCACCTGGTGCTCTGAATCTTATCTTCTGTCAATAATATTTTTCCTTTTTTCCCCCTTTCTTTGGTTTTGGTTTCCTGAAATGTAAAGAAGCTATGGATACTTATGTATTTTTACTCATTAGTTGGTATTTGGTGACTCCTTTCACCAAAGGAGTTTGTTTTTAGTTCATAGGAGTTTTCTTGTATATTTTTCTTTCATTGTGTCTATTCTTGAATTCTGTAACTCATTTTAAATACTTGTTAGACATCCTCAATCTAGCCTTCATTATATTAACTCTTTTCTAATTATATAATTTCCATCTTTTTGTCTTCTATATTTCATTGAAAATTTCCCTGACTTCATTTTTTAGATGAATTGAGTGGTTTCATAGTACCCACTGATTAAAAAATTTTTTTATATGTGAAATAGATGGCCAGTCCAAGTTCAATGCATGAAAAAGGGCACTAAAGCTGGTGGAGTGGGACAACCCAGAGGGATGGGATGGGGAGGGACATGGGAAGGGGATTTGGGACAGGAGGACACATGTACACCCATGGCTGATTCATGTCAATGTATGGCAAAAATCACAACAAAATTGTAAAGTAATTAGCCTCCAATTAAAACAAATTAATTAAATACAGTTTTTTTCTGGGGTAATAATGGTTTTAATGTATACAAACTCTTACATTTTGTTTTTCTTTTGACATATCAGAGTTTTCTCTTTTATGAATGCCATATCTTTTAAAATATCTATGAGGACAGTAATTAGAATTTTTAAAGTTGTCTTTGAATTATTTCTTTACCTCAGTTTTCCTTTTTCTCCTTTCTCTGATATGGTTCCTTTTTGTTGATCTTGATCCTTTTCTTTGATGCTTCCCTGGCTCCCTGCTCCCCAGATGTCTGGCTATCATTAGTTGTCCTTTCAGATCTACAAGTAAAAGGCTTGGTTAAAACTATATATATAGATTTATCAATAAACTTTGAAATAAATGACTGACTTGATTCTGTACAAGAGTGTATGGAGAATTGATGGGCAGCTCTTTTTATAGCACATGGGTTCAAGGATCAGTTCAGTTCAGTATCTCAGTCGTGTCTGACTCTTTGCAACCCCATGGATTGCAGTGCACCAGGCTTCCCCATCCATCACCAACACCTGGAGCTTGCTCAAACTCATGTCTATCTAGTCAGTGATGCCAACCAACCATCTCATCCTCTGTCATCCCCTTCTCCTCCTGCCTTCAATCTTTCCCAGCATCAGGGTCTTTTCCAGTGAGTCAGTTCTTCCCATCAGGTGGCCAAAGTATTGGAGTTTCAGCATCAGTCCTTCCAATGCACACTCAGGACTGATTTCCTTTAGGATTGATTGATTTTATTTCCTTGCAGTCCAAGGGACTCTCAAGAGTCTTCTCCAACACCACAGTTCAAAAGCATCAATTCTTTGGTGCTCAGCTTTCTTTATAGTCCAACTCACATCCATATGTGACTATTGGAAAAACTATAGCTTTGACTAGATGGACCTTTGCTGGCAAAGTAATGTCTCTGCTTTTTACTATGCTGTCTAGGTTGGTCATAGCTTTTCTTCCAAGGAGCAAGCATCTTTTTATTTCATGGCTGCAGTCACCATCTGCAGGTATTTTAGAGCCCAAGAAAATAATGTCTGTCACTGTTTCCACTCTTTCCCCATCTATTTGCCATGAAGTGATGGGACTGGATGCCATGATCTTTGTTTTCTGAATGCTGAGTTTTAAGCCAGCTTTTTCACTCTCCTCTGTCACCTTCCTCATTACCTTCCTCTTTGCTTTCTGCCATTAGGGTTGTGTTATCTGCATATCTGAGGTTATTGATATTTCTCCCGGAAATCTTGATTCCAGCCTGTGCATCATCCAGTCCAGCATTTCGCATGATGTAGTCTGCATATAAGTTAAATAAGCAGGGTGACAATATACAGTCTTGACGTACTCCTTTCCCGATTTTGAACCAGTCCGTTATTCCATGTCCGGTTCTAAATGTTGCTTCTTGACCTGCATATAGATTTCTCAGGAGGCAGGTCAGGTGGCCTGGTATTCCAGTCTCTTTAAGAATTTTACAATTTGTTGTGATCCACATAGTCAAAGGCATATGTCAATAAAGTCAATAAAATGCATAGTCAATAAAGCAGAAGCAGATGTTTATCTCAAACTCTCTTGCTTTTTCTATGGTCCAGTGGATGTTGGCAGTTTGATCTCTGGTTTTTATGCCTTTCTAAATCCAGCTTGAACGTCTGGAAGTTCTCAATTCATGTATTGTTGAAGCCTAGTTTGGAGAATTTTGAGCATTACTTTTCTAGTGTGTGAGATGAGTGTAATTGTGTGATAGTTTGAACATTCTTTGGCATTGACTTTATTTGGGATTGGAATGAAAACTGACCTTTTCCCGTTCTGTGGCCACTGCTGAGTTTTCCAGATTTGCTGGCATATTGAATGCAGCAGTTTAACAGTAGCATCTTTTAGGATTTGAAATAGCTCAACTGGAATTCCATCACCTCCATTAGCTTAGTTTGTGGTGATGCTTCTTAAGGCCCACTTGACTTTGCATTCTAGGATATCTGGCTCTAGGTGAGTGATCACACCATCGTGGTTTTCTGGGTCATGAAGGTCTTTTTTGTATAGTTCTTCTGTGTATTCTTGCCACCTCTTCTTAATATCTTCTGCTTCTGTTAGGTTCATACCATTTCTGTCCTTTATTGTGCCCATCTTTCCTTGAAATAGTCCCTTGGTATCTCTAATTTTCTTGAAAGATCAGGTAGGTATATTTACAATGACTACCCACAATCTCCAAAGTAAGGTGAGATTTACTGGGAGTGTGGTTTAAATGACTTAATCATTATTTTTCCTGAATAGAAATAGTTTGCCTTTATTCTCCCTTCCTTTATCAATTGTGTTAGTACAGTCTCTGAGCTATTTTGGTGGTATGTTTTAACACTCACATTAGAAATGTACCCCTCCCAAAAAATGAATCCTATATTGACTGAGTACTTTAAAATATTATTATTTTTGTTTATTCTGGGTCTCCGTGGCTGCGGGAGCTTTTCTCTAGCTGTGGCAAGCAGGGGCTGCTGTTCAGTTGCGGTGCTTGGGCTTCTCACTGAGATGGTTTCTCTTGTTGTGGAGCACAGACTCTAGGGCATGTGGGCTTCAGTAGCTGTGGCACATGGGCTCCGTAATTGCAGCTCCTGGGCTCTACATCACAGGGTCAGTAGTTGTGGTGCACATGCTTAGTTGCTCTGCGGTAGGCGCGGTCTTCCTGGACCAGGGATGGAACCTGTGTCTCCTGCACTGGCAGGATAATTCTTTACCACTGAGGTGCCAGGGAAGGCCCTAAGTGAGTACTTTTAAAAAGATAAGATTTGGAGCTTTTTTCTAGGGCAGTGGTTCTCAAAGTGAGGTCCGGACAACAGTATTCAAGCATCACTTGAAATCTTAACAGAAAAACAAATCCTCAGATCCCACCCCAGAATACGGAATAAGAAATTTGGTGGGGTGGAGGTGGGGCGGGGAAGGATAAAGTCCAGAAACATACGTTTTAACAAGTTCTCCAGCTTATTCTGATACACGCTTAAGTTTGAGAATAGCTGTGTAAGAAGCAAAAGCTGCTGTTGCCAGTTGCTCTTTTTATTTATGAGACAGAGTGGAATCCCCTTGGTTCAGGTGTTTTGAATGCAGTTTATTAAATGAAATAAGCTGATAAATGCTCCTGGGCCCAGTCACTGCCTTGGTTTTGTTTTCTCCTGATTAAATTTTCACTTGTGCCTCTTTTTAGAAAAACTATACTTTGCTTTCAGAGAAGGCAATGGCACCCCCTCCAGTACTCTTGCCTGGTAAATCCCATGGACAGAGGAGCCTGGTAGGCTGCAGTCCATGGGGTCGCTAGGAGTTGGACACAACTGAGCGACTTCACTTTCACTTTTCCCTTTCATGCATTGGAGAAGGAAATGGCAGCCCACTCCAGTATTCTTGCCTGGAGAATCCCAGGGACGGGGGAGCCTTGTGGGCTGCCGTCTATGGGGTCGCACAGAGTAGGACACGACTGAAGCGACTTAGCAGTAGCAGCAGCATGCTTTGCTTTACTGTCTTGGGATGAGGTTTCATCTTCTCTGCTCATTCACCAATCCAGTATCATTTGACTTTTACATTCAAAGAATTACTTAAAGATCGTCAATGGTACCCTTTCTTGGTTTAGTCTTGGTAACTGTTTTATTCTTAAAAAAAAAAAAAAAAAAAAAAATCCCTTCAGTTATTTCAGTCAGACTGTGACCAGCATGGGAAGGGGAGAAGATATTGTTTGCTTCTGGTAAAATGTCTTTGAAGTTAAAGCCTTTCCAACTTAGGGTTCATTGGGAAATAAAGTTGGCTTTCTGACTCCTTTTGATTTATTTTACAGAACTGTGTAAATTCATAGCCATAGGTTGCCAAGGTCCAGCCCCGGCTGATCCAGGGAGTTCAAAGCGGGGACGGCGTCGGCGAGGATCAGGATACAATAGCTTCAATTAGATATTAATTAGAGATATAAAGAGTAATAGAATGAGGATAGCTCAGTAGGAAAATTCAGTGGAGAAAAGAGGCTAAGTAGCTTGGTTTACGCGGGAGACCAATAAAACTTCAAGACAAGAAGTTTGCACCACTTACGTAGGCCGCAGGCATCCTTCCGTTCTCCCGAAGGAGAGGAGACACTGAGGCCCCCCCGCCCCCTCGGTCAGATCTTAGAAGCCCAGGCATAATTAGTAAGCATGGTGGGTTCCGCGTTCCAGATGGAGACTCAGCCAGAGTTTGAGAGAGAGAGAGAGATATGGGGAGACCAGTTTTTCGAGGAACTGATCCCAATTCTTTATTTTCCATGGTCTACTTTTATACACTGAGATGTTACGCAAAAGTCATGCAGGGTCAGCAGTCCTGACTTTTATCAAAGTCAGGTGCTTCATACAAATGTATACAGAGGTCTTAGGAGTGTTACATCATCTTCTGGCCAGGGGGCCTGCTGACAATTTATGACCCTCTCCTTGTGACAGCGGTCAGTCAACCAGGACACTTATTTCTCCAGGGGTGATTATTCTTAAAACAGACGCCACCCAAATAAAGTTACATTCCTATAGGGTGAGGGTATAGTGGGTTTTAGTTAAGGAAAGAATTTACTTAGCCTAAGGTCTAACGTGATTAATATCAAAGGTTAATACTTATTTCTTCTATATATTCATTAATGTGTGTAAGGGCAGGGGATGTGGAGACTTAGCAACAAACATTGGCTCAACAAATTAAAAACCCTTCACCAATACAATTTCTAATCAGCCCACTATACTCATACTAATGGTTTTCTAACTTCTCTAAAGAACCTGTTTTTAGAAGGTTTAAAGCATCTCATGCCTCTCACGGTTGGGAGGCTGTGAGCAATCACATGTGGCCGGACAAGCCTGTCAGGCAGGCTAGAGAACCTTCAGAGGAGTTTGTAGGTTAAAACACTCTTGTCACACCCAGGAGTTTTTATTAACTGGAGCTCTAAGTTAACTCCTTCTCCGAAAGAGGTGGTGGGGGACAGCCCCCCGTAAAGTCAGAGGTGTAGGTGAGAGCACAAAGTAGTAAAGTAGGCAGGCTCTGGTTATGGGGGTAGATGCTTGAGGATTTCCAGGGGAACTGAGGCTCGATCCCGCCTTTGCGTATGTTGAGCCTCCTTCCTCATGACCTTTGCCACGGGCAGAGTGCCTCACACTGGCCCCCAACAATAGGTAAGTATTAAACATTAGAACTGTAGAAAAAATAATGACAACATTAAGGTTGAATTTTAGAAACCATCCAGTCCTGTATACCCACTTTACATACAAGGAATTCAGGATTTAAAAAGGGGAGGTAGCTTGCCCAGGTTCAGACAGCAAGTTATTTCATAGCTGAGGCTTAAACCTAGAATGGACTGGTGATTCTCTGTTTATAGAGGGAGTCCAGAAGAAAGAAACAGGGCAACTTTCTGGTTTTGACAGACTTAACTCAAGAATAACTCCATTTCTTTTTTTTTAAATATAAATTTATTTATTTTAATTAGAGGCTAATTACTTTACAATATTGTATTGGTTTTGCCATATATCAACATGAATCCACCATGGGTGTACATGTGTTTCCCATCCTGAACCCCCCTTCCACTTCCCTCCCCATACCATCCCTCTGGGTCATCCCAGTGCACCAGCCCTGAGCATCCTGTATCATGCATCGAACCTGGACTGGTGATTCGTTTTACATATGATGTTATACATGTTTCAATGCCATTCTCCCAAATCATCCCACCCTCGCCCTCTCCCACAGTGTCCAAAAGACTGTTCTATACATCTGTGTCTCTTTTGCTGTCTCGCATACAGGGTCATTGTTACCATCTTTCTAAATTCTATATATATGCATTAGTATACTGTATTGGTGTTTTTCTTTATGGCTTACTTCACTCTGTATAATAGGCTCCAGTTTGATCCACCTCATTAGAACCGATTCAAATGTATTCCTTTTAATGGCTGAGTAATACTCCATTGTGTATATGTACCACTGCTTTCTTATCCATTCGTCTGCTAATGGACATCTAGGTTGCTTCCATGTCCTGGCTATTATAAACAGTGCTGCGATGAATATTGGGGTACACGTGTCTCTTTCAATTCTGGTTTCCTCAGTGTGTATGCCCAGCAGTGGAATTGCTGGGTCATAAGGCAGTTCTATTTCCAGTTTTTTAAGGAATCTCCACACTGTTCTCCATAGTAGCTGTAATAGTTTGCATTCCTACCAACAGTGTAAGAGGGTTCCCTTTTCTGCACACCCTCTCCAGCATTTATTGCTTGTAGACTTTTGGATAGCAGCCATTCTGACTGGTGTAAAATGGTACCTCATTGTGGTTTTGATTTGCATTTCTCTGATAATGAGTGATGTTGAGCATCTTTTCATGTGTTTGTTAGCCATCTGTATGTCTTCTTTGAAGAAATGTCTGTTTAGTTCTTTGGCCCATTTTTTGATTGGTTTGTTTATTTTTCTGGAACTGAGCTGCAGGAGTTGCTTGTATATTTTTGAGATTAGTTGTTTGTCAGTTGCTTCATTTCCTATTATTTTCTCCCATTCTGAAGGCCGTCTTTTCACCTTGCTTATAGTTTCCTTTGTTGTGCAGAAGCTTTAAATCTTAACTAGGTCCCATTTGTTTATGTTTGCTTTTATTTCCAATATTCTGGTAGGTGGGTCATAGAGGATCCTGCTGTGATGTATGTCAGAGAGTGTTTTGCCTATGTTCTCCTCTAGGAGTTGTATAGTTTCTGGTCTAACATTTAGAACTTTAATCCATTTTGAGTTTATTTTTGTGTATGGTGTTAGAAAGTGTTCTAGTTTCATTCTTTACAAGTGGTTGATGAGTTTTCCCAGCACCACTTGTTAAAGAGATTGTCTTTTCTCAATTGTATACTCTTGCCTCCTTTGTCAAAGATAAGGTGTCCATAGGTGCATGGGTTTATCTCTGGGCTTTCTATTTTGTTCCATTGATCTATATTTCTGTCTTTGTGCCAGTACCATACTGTCTTGATGACTGTGGCTTTGTAGTAGATCCTGAAGTCAGGCAGGTTGATTCCTCCAATTCCATTCTTCTTTCTCAAGATTGCTTTGGCTATTTGAGGTTTTTTTTTTTTTTTTTTTGTATTTCCATACAAATTGTGAAATTATTTGTTCTAGCTCTGTGAAAAATACTGTTGGTAGTTTGATAGGGATTGCCTTGAATCTATAGATTGCCTTGGATAGTATACTCATTTTCACTGTATTGATTCTTCCGATCCATGAACACGGTATATTTCTCTATCTACTAGGGTCCTCTTTGATTTCTTTCACCAGTGTTTTATAGTTTTCTATATATAGCTCTTTTGTTTCTTTAGGTAGATATATTCCTAAGTATTTTATTCTTTCTGTTGCAATGGTGAATGGAATTGTTTCCTTAACTTCTCTTTCTGTTTTCCTATTATTAGTGTATAGGAATGCAAGAGATTTCTGTGTGTTGATTTTATATCTTGCAACTTTACTATATTCATTGACTAGCTCTAGTAATTTTCTGGTGGAGTCTTTAGGGTTTTCTATGTAGAGGAACATGTCATTTGCAAACAGTGAGAGTTTTACTTCTTCTTTTCCAATCTGGATTCCTTTTATTTCTTTTTCTGCTCTGATTGCTGTGGCCAAAACTTCCAAAACTATGTTGAATAGTAGTGGTGAGAGTGGGCACCCTGTCTTGTTCCTGACTTTAGGGGAAATGCTTTCAATTTTTCACCATTGAGGATAATGTTTGCTGTGGGTTTGTCATATATAGCTTTTATTATGTTGAGGTATGTTCCTTCTATTCCTTCTTTCTGGAGAGTTTTTATCATTCTGAAGAGTATTTAATTGGATGTTGAATTTTGTGAAAGGCTTTCTCTGCATCTACTGAGATAATCATATGGCTTTTATTTTTCAATTTGTTAATGTGGTGTATTACATTGATTGATTTGCAGATATTGAAGAATCCTTGCATCCCTGGGATAAAGCCCACTTGATCATGATGTATGATCTTTTTAATGTGTTGTTGGATTGTGATTGCTCTAATTTTGTTAAGGATATTTGTATCTATGTTCATCAGTGATATTGGCCTGTAGTTTTCTTTTTTTGTGGCATTTTTGTCAGGTTTTGGTATTAGGGTGATGGTGGCCTCATAGAATGAGTTGGAAGTTTACCTTACTCTGCAATTTTCTGGAAGAGTTTGAGTAGGATAGGTATTAGTTCTTCTCTCAATTTTTGGTAGAATTCAGCTGTGAAGCTGTCTGGACCCGGGCTTTTGTTTGCTGGAAGTTTCTGATTACAGTTTCAATTTCCGTGCTTGTGATTGGTCTGTTAAGATTTTCTATTTCTTCCTGGTTCAGTTTTGGAAAGTTGTACTTTTCTAAGAATTTGTCCATTTCTTCCTCATTGTCCAATTTATTGGCATATAATTGCTGATAGTAGTCTCTTATGATCCTTTGTATTTCTGTGTTGTCTGTTGTGATCTCTCCATTTTCATTTCTAATTTTATTGATTTGATTTTTCTCCCTTTGTTTCTTGATGAGTCTGGCTAATGGTTTGTCACTTTTATTCATCCTGTCAAAGAACCAGCTTTTGGCTTTGTTGATTTTTGCTATGGTCTCTTTTGTTTCTTTTGCATTTATTTCTGCCCTAATTTTTAAGAGTTCTTTCCTTCTACTAACCCTGGGGTTCTTCATTTCTTCCTTTTCTAGTCACTTTAGGTGTAGAGTTAGGTTATTTATTTGACTTTTTTCTTGTTTCTTGAGGTATGCCTGTATTGATATGAACCTCCCCTCAGCACTGCTTTTACAGTGTCCCACAGGTTTGGGGTTCTTGTGTTTTCATTTTCATTTGTTGCTATGCATATCTTGATTTCTTTTTTGATTTCTTCTGTGATTTGTTGGTTATTCAGCAGCATGTTGTTCAGCCTCCATATGAATTTTTAATAGTTTTTCTCCTGTAATTGAGATCTAATCTTACTGCATTGTGGTCAGAAAAGATGCTTGGAATGATTTCCATTTTTTTGAATTTACCAAGGCTAGATTTATGGCCTAGGATGTGATCTATCCTGGAGAAGGTTCCATGTATGCTTGAGAAAAAGGTGAAATTCATTGTTTTGGGGTGAAATGTCCTATAGATATCAATTAGGTCTAACTGGTCTATTGTATCATTTAAAGTTTGTGTTTCCTTGTTAATTTTCTGTTTAGTTGATCTATCCATAGGTGTGAGTGGGGTATTAAAGTCTCCCACTATTATTGTGTTATTGTTAATTTCCCCTTTCATACTTATTAGCATTTGTCTTACATATTGCAGTGCTCCTATGTTGGGTGAATATATATTTATGATTGTGTTTTTTTTTTTTTTCATTTCATCAATCCATTTTATTTATTTTTTATTTTTTTAAATTTTATTTAATTTTAAACTTTACATAATTGTATTAGTTTTCCCAAATATCAAAATGAATCCGCCACAGGTATATCTTCTTCTTGGATTGATCCTTTGATCATTATGTAGTGACCTTCTTTGTCTCTTTTCACAGCCCTTGTTTTAAAGTCTATTTTATCTGATACTCCTGCTTTCTTTTGGTCTCTATGTGCGTGGAATATCTTTTTCCAGTCCTTCACTTTCAGTCTGTATGTGTCCCTTGTTTTGAGGTGGGTCTCTTGTAGACAACATATACAGGGTTATTGTTTTTGTATCCATTCAGCCAGTCTTTGTCTTTTGGTTGGGACATTCAACCCATTTACATTTAAGGTAGTTATTAATAAGTATGATTCCATTGCCATTTACTTTATTGTTTTGGGTTCGAGTTTATACACCCTTTTTGTGTTTCCTGTCAAGAGAAGATCCTTTAGCATTTGTTGGAGAGCTGGTTTGCTGGTGCTGAATTCTCTCAGCTTTTGCTTGTCTGTAAAGCTTTTGATTTCTCCTTCATATTTGAGTGAGATCCTTGCTGGGTACAGTAATCTGGGCTGTATGTTATTTTCTTTCATCACTTTAAGTATGTCCTGCCATTCCCTCCTGGCCTGAAGAGTTTCTATTGAACGATCAGCTGTTAACCTTATGGGAATCCCCTTGTGTGTTATTTGTTGTCTTTCCCTTGCTGCTTTTAATGTTTGTTCTTTGTGTTTGATCTTTGTTAATTTGATTAGTATGTGTCCTGGGCTGTTTCACCTTGGGTTTATCCTGTTTGGGACTCTCTGGTTTTCTTGGATGTGGGTGATTATTTCTTTTCCCTTTTAGGGAAGTTTTCAACTATTATCTCCTCAAGTATTTTCTCATGGTCTTTCTTTTTGTCTTCTTCTGGGACTCCTATGATTTGAATGTTGGGGCGTTTAACATTGTCCCAGAGGTCTCTGAGATTGTCCTCATTTTTTTTTTTTTAGTTTTCCTTTTTTCCTCTCTGATTCATTTGTTTGTACCATTCTATCTTCTACCTCACTAATTCTGTTTTCTGCCTCCATTATTCAACTGCTTCCTAATGGCGAATGTGGGCGTCTGGGCTGTTTCTCCACTGGGAGTTACCATTGGGCACGTAATCTATGGGTTTTAATTATTTATTTATTTTTCCTCCCGGTTATGTTGCCCTCTGTGGTTCCAAGGCTCGCCACAGACTCGGCAGTGAGAATGTTTCCTGGTGTTTGGAAACTTCTCTCTTTTTTAAGACTCCCTTCCCAGGACAAATCTCCATCCCTACCTCTTTTGTCTCTCTTTTTATCTTTTATATTTTTTCCTACCTCCTTTTGAAGACAATGGGCTGCTTTTCTGGGTGTCTGATGTCCTCTGCCAGCATTCAGAAGTTGTTTTGTGGAATTTCCTCAGCTTTCAAATGTTCTTTTGATGAATTTGTGGGGGAGAAAGTGGTCTCCCCGTCCTATTCCTCTGCCATCTTAGCTCTCATCTAACTCCATTTCTGAAATTTATTTCTTGGAATAGAGTATCTTCTATATTTACACTGATTCAACTTTTAGTAATTGGGGCTGTTAGAAGTCACACAGGGTTCTAGCAGCTGTTATAAGATAAAGATAAGATAAGATAAGATATAAGATAAAGAAAAAGGATTATTGCCAGGCTTCTTAAATCTTAGTGTATTTGAGAAAATGTCCCAATATGTTACATATGCCTATTCATGTGTGTAGACCTTTGGCTATGGTGCTTTGTCAGTATAAATATGTTTTGTGTTAATAGTTGGTCTGAGTGTTGGATTGCACATTTATTGATTCTTGATAATCTCAGCACCTTCCCCTATTGTCCTACTAGTTCTCTTTGCTTCTTTTCTCCTACTCTTTATGTTCTTCTCATTTCTTCTCTGCTCAAAGCAATGAAGTGGGGGAAATGGTCAGGGCTTTCAAGAAGTTTATTCTAATTCTTCTCCCAAAACTAAGGAATCAGAGATCTTCCATTCAAGTTTAGCCTCTGCCATTTGGTGCCTTTGTGATCATAGGCAGTTCATCTCTCTAGGCAGAATTTTCTTATCTGTGAAGGAGGGCAGGATAAGTCACTGTGAAATGTACTTTTGTGTCATAAACATGGTCTTAAGCTGGTTATTTTAAACAAACAGCAGAGGTAGGAAAAGCTCTGAAAACTGAATAGAGGTTATCCTTTTATAAGGGAAATCTCCATTTGTAAGGGTGTAAGTCTCTTGAAACTCTTATCAGTGGAGAAGGCCAGGACTTAAGTCTGCATAACAACCATACCTTGGTTCCCTGTGCTTTGCTTGAGAGCCTCCTACAACTTAATCGGAACCCCCAGTCTTCTTTTGCCTTTTAGATAGGTATGGTACAGAAAGTGGAGGCATGGGCTATTTTGGAGAGCTACTTAGTTTTCCTGGGTATCTCATATATATTAGTATATGGCAGGTATACATGTTATTAAATTTCTGTTTGTATTTCTCCTGTTAATGTCTTTTATCACAGGGGGTTCCAGCCAAGACCCTAAAAGTGTAGCGGTAAAATGATTTTTCCTCCCCTACGCCTGCTTTGTGTCCTGGAAGGCCAATCTTAATGGATTGCCTTAATGGGTGCTCTTTCCCTCTGCCTTTTGAGTTTACTCCAGGGGAGGAACCAACAGGCAGTTGGAGAGTAGGAGAAAAGAGAGACTGAGATGGTTATTCCAGATGCCCTCCCTGATGTGGTTTGGATTTAACTTTGTTCCTCTACTGAATACCTTAGCTCCTCTCTGATAGGTCTCCCCTGAAGTTCTTTACAGGTTCTAGTTACTCCTTTCCTGTGTGTGTGTGTGTGTGTGTGTGCGCTCAGTTGTTCAGTCATGTTCGACTCTTTGCAACCCCATGGACTATAGCCTGCCAGGCTCTTCTCTCCATGGGATTCTCCAGGCAAAAATCCTGGAATGGGTAGGCATTCCCTTTTTCAGGGGATCTTCCCGACCCAGGGATTAAACCTGCGTCTCCTGCATTGTCAGGCAGATTATCACTGTCCCACCGGGGAAGCCTTACTCCTTCCTATTCTGCCCTCTTTGATAAGGGTGATGGTAAAGGCTCCTTGTCTCTGTTGCTACCCTGAAAAGCTTTACTTACCCTTTCTGATTTCTCTTAATTTTTTTTACAACATTATAAATAGTCCCTTTATTAAATTGTCCTTTTGAGAGTGTCATCTTTTCCCTGAGAGGGGGCCCTGATTAATTCAGTATGAAAAAAATGTACCTCATTATGGGAATGTTTGCATCTTTGGGAAATATTTCCTAGAGAAAGTATGGGTAAGTTGTTTCCTCAGGCACGTTTGTTATGTGAATAAGGCTATGACATTGGTATGTATCTGTTGACTTTTAAGTTTAACTCTGGGCTTTTTTTGCTTTTCATTGTTTGTGGGCTCCTCAGAATGGTAAAGTCTGCTTGGATACTATATATACCGAAGATTCACTACTGTAGGGCTTAGGGGAATTAGTGGCCAGCCAGCTTAGTGGTTTGCTCAGTTTGGGGCTAAGGAAGCCAACGCAGAAGTTTTATTTTTGTGAGGGGACAGTTTGGTAACTTGTCTGCAAAAGCTTCAGAGGGTAATGGCAACCTTGGTCACAAATGATTATTTCTGAGGGTCAGTCAGGGAAAGATGGCTAGCTCCAATCAAGCTATAAACTACTTTGGTTTACTGTTTTTGGGACAGTTGTGACCCTTCTGTCTAGGAAGAGCAGTGATATTTTCTACAAAGTTGACAAAGGGGAAACTTAAATAATATACCAGACTCACTCCTCACGAGGTCTTCCGAAAGAATATTTATGGCCTCTTTTGGGAAGTGCAACTTGTTTTTGCCTTTCCTTTCTGACTTGGCTGTCAGGGTATGCACTGCTATATTGAAAAACTCAGTAACAGTCATGATCTCGTCTTTCATTTTTCGTACAACTGTATTTCCCTTTCTTATTAATGATATCTAGTGTCTGATCTTTATTGAACTAGTTTGTGGATATTTATATTTTACTGACAGTACTTTAAATTCAGTAGGAAATAGGAAGTATAAGTACTTGGAGTGGGGGAGCTTTAATGAGGTATCCCCAAGAATATGGAAAAATGAAAGGGATAAATTGCCCTCTGAAATCAACACATAGATCCAGGGTAGATCTGTACTGTCACCTGAAAGAAGATGTCTAAGACCAGAATTATTGTTACAATGTAATAATATATCTAAATAATGACCAAATCAATGAGAGGGTATGGTCAATTCAATAAGCATAGAAAAAGAAGACTCAAGAAGCCACCTGGTAGCTGTGTCCAGCCAAGCATGCTCAATGCAAGAGAGAGCCTGAGCAAGTTTGCTTCCAGCACTTTGACCCAATGTGCTGGAGAATCACAATGAGATGTGTACCTCAAGCTGCTCTGATGATTTAAAGCATTTGATGAACTTGATTCTCTTTCTTACAATTTCTAGATCATCAGATAACTCTCTGAGTATGATGTGGCTTTCCATGCACCATAGCTACAGGGAGAAAAATACATTATTCAAATAAACTGTGAATAATCTGGTGTCTATGACAGTTAATTCTCAATGTAAATTATAAAAATTTACCTTTTATTGTGATTTTGCTGTCCATGTGGTATGATTACTAGGAGAGAATTCTCTTGTCATCCTGCCTTGATTATTCCAGTTCATGAGAGAATTATGTTTTATTTTGTCAATAAATGAATAGGCATTTTGGTGTCTGTCTTAGTCTAGGGAGCATAATTAGTGTGCATGCATTGCTGAGAGGTGGATATGCTCTCAGTGAGCTGACAATATCTGACTTCAGACGTTGCAAGGGAGAGGGCCAGACTCAGGACTATGGTTAATTCACCAAGGTAATGAGCACCTTCCTGTGGGACCTCTTAGGAGCCAGCCTGTAGGCATTGTTCCATAATAGCATGCTATGTAGCTGAAAATGAGCATGCTTTTATTTTATAAAATGATAGGGCTTCTAACAGTCTCTTACTAAAGCTTTGTCTGCCTAAGATATGTTTACACTTTATCACAAGCCTGTTGTAAAATGTGATCACGTTAACTTTTTTGCAATGCAGAAAGTTTCCATATTTTTTCACAAAATATTTGATCCACACAGAAGAATACATGTTACATACATGAAAGTTAGTTATCATAATAATAAAACAAATGACTCTAAACTACTACTTTGCCATAGAACTAGTAAATTACAAATGCTGTTGAAATTCCTGTGTGTTCTTCCTTGATAACATATCACTGCTGTGTCTGAAAGGTGACTACTGTCCTGAATTTAGTATTCCTTTAACTTTTTAGAGCTTTCCCATGTATGTAGATATTCTTAAACAATTTATTTTTTGCTAATTTTTGAGTGTCATAAATATTGTTATCATGCTGTTTCTATTTTTGAGACCTGATTTTTTTTACTTTATATTCTAAATTTGTTCTATGTTGTTGTATGTATTTATTGTTGTTCATTTGCTAAGTCATGTCTGACTCTTTGCGACCTCATGAACTGCAGCATGCCAGGCTTCCCTGTCATTCACTATCTTCTGGAGTTTGCTCAAACTCAATGTCCAGTGAGTCAGTGATGCTATCTAACCATCTCATCCTCAGCTGGCCCCTTCTCCTCTTTCCCTCTATCTTTCTTAGCATCAAGGTCAGATACATCAGCAGGTATCTATAGTTCATTCATTTTCACTGATGTATAATATTCCATCACATAACTATAACTATATCACAATTTGTCTATTGTGCCAATGAACATTTGAAATGTTGCTAAATTTGAGTCCTTTATATGAATAGTTAGAAGTGTGAGAAGTTCTTGAGGACAAATACCTAGGAAAGACTACTTGCTGTATAGTAGGATATGCATGTCTTCTACTTTTGCAGATAATGAAAAACTTTTTCTAATTCCAAGATCATTGAACATATTTGTATTTCAAGCAGTGTATGAGAATTTTTTTTGATGTATGAGAATTTTGATTGTACCAAGTTCTTGGCCAACACTTGGTTTTATAAAGCTTAGTTTTTCTTTAGTGAGTGTCTTGTATTAACTCTTTGTGATTTTAGTTTTCTTTGGTTACTAATGAGTTTGGGCACTTTTTCATCTGTTTATTGGGTATTCAAGTTTCATCTTCTGTGATATGCTTGTGTCTTCTGCCCATTTTTTGTATTGGATATTGTTTTAAAATTTATTTCTAGGAATTAATGTAATCTTGGTAATAAAACTTTGGTTATATGTGTTATAGACATCTTTCTCAACTTTTTCCAGGTTGTGGCCTGTTCTACTTTCTTCATAGTTACTTTTGATCATCAGAATTTCTTGATTTAATGTGCTCATATTTATCAGTCTGTCTTTATGATTTAAGCTTCTTGAGTCTTGTTTAAGAAATCCTTCCCTGACACAATAACATTTAATGATCAAATGACCATCATTTATACTCCTGTTGGCCTTATATCTTGACCTTAGCACGCATTCTTTTCTCCGCATATCTTGGAGTTCCTAAAAATATCCAGTAAATGTTTTAAAAAACCTGTCTGCCCTCTACCACATAACAAGTGCCATGATATTTTCCTTGTGTTCCATGTTCCCCTCCAGCCGATAGCCTCTTCCCTTGAAACAGTTTAGTATTTCTCACTATAGCTTGTATTAGGGATACCCTTCAGGTGTTGGCAGCATCAGTGCCTAAGGTGCCATCTTTCAGAGGTACCTCTTTTTGAGGTGTCAGAGGAATGCTGAACTATTTGTGAAAGTAGGGAGAATGTCTCTAGCTATATCTGGAAACTCTCTTCTAGGCAGCCAAAGCTATATTGCTGCACATGAAGTCTCAATATCTCTTAAAACAAAAACTAAACAAAAAATAAAGTCCATGCTTATTTCTTTAGTCACAAGTAACGATTCAGGTATAATACTATTTCAGTTCATACATAGTCTAGCAACAGGTTGCATAAAGCTTCAGAAGTAGAGTCCTTGCTCAATCATGAACAACAGTTTAAACTTGAAAACCAGAACACTTAATGTACATTCAGTTAATTTTCTTTTCACAGTCTTTATTCCATTATGAGATGAAGAAACGATCAGATCTGCATACTCTTCTTGGCATAGTTCTGTTCTCCCAATTTTCTGGGAGCAAATATTTGAACAAAAAGACCTACTTAGAATTTCTATGAACAAAAGATAATTTTCAGAGATAATCCAATGTAAATTTGTATTAAAATATTCTTAACTCTTCACAGTCCAGCTAAAGATATGCCCAATTTATTAAGCAGTAGAGTTGAAATTTGCATCTGTAGTCTCTGCATGTACCTTAACAGTGACCACACAATTTACCCAAAGAATAAAGTGAAGGCTGACCTATGGTCTTCATCTCTAGAAAGACAGAATTTCTTGAAATCATTGAAGTGACCGAAACTTTAGTCCACCTCTTTTATTCATTAAAGATTTTAAAAAAGATATTAAAGCCCAAGTTTTGTGCCGTATACTTCATTTCCATTATTAATAAGCACCATAAAGTATAAAACAACCACTCCAGAGACAAAATTGATGGTGGAGAATGAGCAGTGTGGAATAGGAGATGATCTGAATTGGAATAGATGACCCCTAGCCATTTTGATTAAGTGTTTGTGGGAAATTAAAGATGGCTTCAAGTTCTTTGGCATTTCTTCTATCAAGTGTTGGTACATATCTCGTCTATACTTGAATCTGGGCTGGCTAGTCCCTCTTCTTGCTAATGGAATATGGTGGAAATAATGCTAAGTCAGTTCTGGGCCTCATCAATGAAAGTACTGGCAGCTTCCACCTTGATTTCCTGGAACACTGAGATACCCTGTAAAAGGTCTCAATACCCTGCTGAGAGGTCATGCAGAGAAGACTTGAGACTCCATAGAGAGAGAAAGATGTCCTGTTGAGATGAATCTTCCAGGTGTCCTGGACAGGGCACCAAGAATATGAATGAAGCCACCAGTTGAATACCATTAAGTGATCCCAGTTGATGTCATGTGGAACAGAACCACCCAGTCAAGCTCTTCTGGAGTTCATAACCTATAAAATTATGAGATATAGCTAAATGTTTATTGTTTTAAATCACAAAGTTTTGGGGGTAGGTTTTTACAAAGCAAAGGACACAGTTGATACCAGTTCCTTATTTAGAAAGAGCTAGGAACTGAAATCAGAATCATTTGTATTCATTTTTTAATTTGTATTCTTTCTAGTTCAGTATATCTAGGCATGGGAGTTAAGTGTATATTGTTCTCATTATGGATTTGCAGTAGTCATTCTTAACACATTCTTTTGTTCATTTTCATAAAGTTCTGAATTAAATAACCCCTCTAGCCTTTGTTTAATATAATCTGAATAAAGCAGGTCTGTTTCAATAAAATGTTATGTCCAAAAGAAAACACAAATCAACACCCTAAGGAAAGCTTTGAAATTATTGTTTTTAGTAATGCTTTTTGAAGAGGTGCAAAAAAGGGATGAAAATTATAGCCCAAAGTCAAACCTCTAAGAATCCTCATTTCCTATCTCTTCTTTAGTAACTCATACTGTATGGCAGTTGCACTCTTGTCTACTCTCCTATTGTCTACTCTCCCTGAAATTCCCCAAGATCTGACTGTGTTGGCTCTTCCATACCTTTTCCTCCTTATCTATGCCTTTCCAGATCTAGTTTTACCTCTAACGAGTGACTGTCTACTTCCAAAATCAATAAATCTGCCCTTTGAGTTCTCTAGTTTAATGTCATCACCAAATCAGAAGTTCATGAGGTAAGCTATTAAACGTTGTTGCATCCTTTGAGGTGGGGATGAGGTAGGATATGACTGTGAAGACTCAAACATTTGTATTTTCTGTCCTATAACATTAAAAAAATTCACTTGGGTAGATACCACGTGTAATTTTTGTTTAGTGTTCATTGTGGTAAAATATATATAACATAAAATTTACCAATGTGACTGATTTTAAGTGTACAATTTGATAGTATTAGTTATATTCACAGTGTTGTACAACCATCACCACTGTCTCATTTCCAAAAATTTATATCACCCCAAAGAGAAACTTGAAACCCATTAACCAGTAATTCCTCATACTACCCTTTACCCAACCCTTGATAAGCTCTAATCTACTTTTTGTTTCTATGAATTTCCTATTTTGGTGTTTCATATAGGTGACTCTTAGAATATTTGTCATTTTGTGTCTGGCTCATTTCACTTAGTATCATGTTTTCAAGTTTCCACTATATTTTAGCAAGTATCAGAACTTTATTTCCTTTAATGACTGATTAAAATTTCATTTTATGTATATACAGTTGATTTTGATTATTCATAGATTCTGCATTTGAGATTTCACCAACTCATTAAGATTTATTTGTAATCACTAAGTTAATAATACTGTCATTTTTGTAGTCATTTGCAGAGGAAGTTTTTTGCAGAGTGGCAAAAAATTTGAACCTCCTGATATACATGTTCTAAGTTAAGGTTGAATGAGGTGATGCTCTGCCTTCTTGTTTTAGCTTTCACAAATAAGTATCTTCTTTGAAGTCTAGTTAGTGCCATGGTTTTAAGTTTTCCTTGTTTTGCTTTTTGGGGTGATTTTCTGCTTGAAATAGCCACTGAGCATAGTGTTGAAATGTTATCTAGTGTTTCTAAGCACAAGAAAGCTGTTATGTGCCTTTTGGAGAAAATATATGTATTAGATTAGCTTTGTTCTGGTATGAGTTACAGTGCTGTTGGCTGTGAGTCCAGTGTTTATTATATGTATAACCGTATACATTAAATAAAAAAACACACCTAAGACATGGTTATGTGTTGATTGGATGATGAAAATATTGTGACCAGAGGCTTGTAGCAACCGAACCTGAACTTCCTCTAGGAACAATGGTTCCTGATTTGCTAATTCAGTGTTCACAGCAATCATATAATTATAAATACAAAAACTAGATTTTACCACATTTTGCTTACCCATTCATCTTTTGATGGGCACATGGATTGTTTTTACCTTTTGACTATTGTGAATAATGATGCTATGCAACCTAGATGTCCATTAACAGATGAATGGATGAAGAAGCTGTGGTACATATATACAATGGAATATTACTTGGCCATAAAAAAAGAATGCATTTGAGTCAATTCTAATGAGGTGGATGAACCTAGAGCTGATTATACAGATTGAGGTAAGTCAGAAAGAGGAAAACAAATATTGTATACTAACACATATATACGGAGAAGGCAATGGCACCCCACTCCAGAACTCTTGTCTGGAAAATCCTATGGACAGAGGAGCCTGGTAGGCTGCAGTCCATGGGGTCGTGAAGAGTCAGACACGACTGAGCAACTTCACTTTCACTTTTCACTTTCATGCATTGGAGAAGGAAATGGCAACCCACTCCAGTGTTATTGCCTGGAGAATCCCAGGGACGGGGGAGCCTGGTGGGCTGCCGTCTATGGGGTCGCACAGAGTCGGACACGACTGAAGCGACTTAGCAACAGCAGCAGCAACACACACACGTATATATATATATGGAATCTAGAAAGATGGTACTGATGAAATCATTTGCAGGGCAGCAATGGAGGCACCAACATAGAGAACAGACTTATGGAAATGAGGTGGGGGGAGGAAGGAGAGGGTGGAATGTGTGAAGAGAGTAACATGGAAACTTAAATGATCATATGTAAAATGGATAGCCAATGCGAATTTGCTGTATGAGTGAGGGAATACAAACTGGGACTCTGTAACAACCTAGAGAGCTGGGATAGGGAGGAAGGTGGAAGGGAGTTTCAAAAGGGAGGGGACATGTGTATACTTATGGCAGATTTATGTTCATGTTCAGAAACCAACACAATTCTGTAAAGTATCCAACTAAAAAATAAATTAATTTAAAAAACACTGTTGTGAATATTGGTGTACAGGTATCTGTTTGAATCTGTTTTTGCTACTTTTTGGTACATATTAGGTTAGTGCAAAAATAATTGCAATTTCAGACCATGAATTTTAAATCATTATAACTAGGCTAAAACACATATTTTTTAGTCAAAATAGGGACGATTACAATCAACACATTTTTTGCCAATGAGAAATAAGTTTATTATTCCTATAGCATAAAAATCTGTGCTTTGTGGTTCAAAGAACTCTTGGAAAGCATTTTTTTGCCTCCTGCTGGTTGTGGAAGTGTTTTCTCTGTAAAAAGTTGTCTAGATGCTTGAAGTGGTAATTGGTTAATGAGAGGTCAGGTGAATATGGTGGATGAGGCAAAACTTTGTAGACCAATTTGTTCAATTGTTGAAGCGTTGATTGTGCAATGTGTGGTTGAGTGTTGTCATGGAGAAGAATTGGGCCCTTTCTGTTGACCTATGCTGGCTGCAGGCATTGCAGTTTTCAGTGCATTTCATCAGTTTGCTGAGAATACTTCTCAGATATAATGGTTTTGCCAGGATTCAGAAAGCTGTAGTGGATCAGATGGGCTGCAGACCACCAAACAGTGACCATGACCTTTTTTTGGTGCAAGTTTGGCTTTGAGAAGTGCTTTGGAGCTTCTTCTGGTTCAGCTGCTGAGCTGGTCGTTGTTGGTTGTCGTATAAAATCCACTTTTAATCACACATCACAATCCGATGGAGAAATGGTTCATTGTTGTTACAAAGAATAAAAGAAGATGACACTTTAAAATGATTTTTTTTTGATTTGCAGTCAGCTCATAGTTATTGACTATGCTAAAGACAGATCACCTTACCTGCCTTCTGAGAAACCTGTTTGCAGGTCAAGAAGCAACAGTTAGAACCAGACATGGAACAACAGACTGGTTCAAAATTGGGAAAGGAGTATGTCAAGGCTGTATATTGCCATCCTGCTTATTTAACTTATATGCAGATTACACCATGCAAAATACTGGGCTGGATGAAGTTCAAGCTGGAATCAAGATTTCCAGGAGAAATATCAATAACCTCAGATATGCAGATGACGCAACCCTAATGGAAGAAGGCAAAGAGGAAGGTAATGAGGGAGGTGACAGAGGAGAGTGAAAAAGCTGGCTTAAAACTCATCTTTCAAAAAACAAAGGTCATGGCATCTGGTCCCATCACTTCATGGCAAATAGATGGGGAAACAATGGAAACAGTGACAAACCTTATTTTCTTGGGCTCCAAAATCACTGCAGATGGTGACTGCAGCCATGAAATTAAAAGATGCTTGCTCCTTGGAAGAAAAGCTATGACAAACCTAGACAGTGTATTAAACAACAGAGATATCACTGATGACAAAGGTCCATGTAGTCAAAGGTATGGTTTTTCCAGTAGTCCTGTATGGATGTGAGACTTGGACTATAAAGAAGGCTAAGTGCTGAAGAATTGATGCTTTTGAATGATGCTGGAGAAGACTCTTGAGAGTCCCTTGGACTGCAAGGAGATCAAACCAGTCAATCCTGAAGGAAAATCAACCCTGAATATTCACTAGAGGGACTGATGCTGAAGCTCCAATACTTTGGCCACCTGATGCAAAGAGCTGACTCATTGGAAAAGCCCCTGATGCTGGAAAAGATTGAGGGCAGGAGGAGAAGTGGGTGACAGAGGATGAGATGGTTGGATGGCATCATCAGTTCAACAGACATGAGTTTGAGCAAACTCTGGGAGATGGTGAAGGACAGGAATTCCTGCTGTACTGTGGTCCATGGGGTCACAAAGAGTTGGACATGACTGAGCAGACCGAAAAACAACAACATGAGGCTCCCACTTCTGGATCTTTTTCACCTTTCCAATTTGCTTCACATGCTGAGTGACCTTAGAATTGTTGATGTTGAATTCTTCGGCATCTTCTCACGTAGTTCTAAGTGGATCAGCTTCGATGATCCTCTCAATAGGTTGTTGTCAACTTCCAGTGGCTGGCCACTCCTTATCTTCAAGACTCTTGTTTCCTTTGCAAAACTTCTTGAATCACCACTTCACTTTATGTTCGTTAGCAGTTCCTGGGCCAAATGCGTTGTTGCTGTTGTGAGTTGTGTCTACTACTTTATGACCCATTTTGAACTCAAATTAAAAACATCACTCAAATTTGCTTTTTATCTAATGTCATTTCTGTAGTCTAAAATAAATACAAAATAAACAGCAAGTAATGTCATTAGCAAAAAAAAAAAAAGTAAATGAGAAATGCCTATTAAAATGATGTACAACATAACCACACTTATTTAAGAAAATATTCCAATATCAAAATCAAATTTCAACAATGCAAAACTGCAATAGCTTGCACCAACCTAATATCTATATAGGAGTGAATTTGCTGGGTCATATGAAAATTCTATGTTTAACTTTTTGAGGAACCATTAAACTGTTTTCCACAGTGATTGTACAGTTTTACATTCTTTTTCGGTGGAGGGAAGGCCCACACGGTGTGCAGGTTCTTAGTTTCCTGACTTGTGTTCTCTACATTGAAGGGAACAAGTCCTAGCCACTGGACTACCAGGGAATTCCTCCCCAATTTTACATTCTCACCAGCAATGTATGAGGGCTCCAATAGCTGATAACTTCACCAACACTTATTTATTTTCCCTATTTAAAAAATTAGAACCATCTCAGTAAATGTGATCTCCAATGAGATGGTTTTATTTGCATTTCCCTAATGACTGATGGTACTAAGCATCTTTTCATATGCTTATTGTACATGTGTATATGTTCTTTGAAGAAATGTCTCCTAATGTCCTTTCCCCATTAATTTTTTTTGTCTTATTATTGAGTTTCAAGGGTTCTTCTTATATTCTTGGCATTAAACCCTTATCATCTAGGATTTGCAAATACATTCTCCCAATCTGTGGATTTTTTTTTACCTCTCTTCATAGTGTCCTTTGCACACAAGTTTTAATTTAATTGTCTATTTTTTCTTTTGTTCCCTGTTTTTTGGTGTCATATTTGAGAAACTACTTTAAAATCCAAGGTCATACAATCTTATGTTTTCTTCTAAGAGTTCTGTGGTTTTAGCTCTTAAATTTAGATCTTTGATTCATGTGTGTTAATTTTTGTATATGATATAAGGTAAAGGTCCAGCTTTATTCTTTTGCATGTGGTTATCTAGCTTTTCCAGTAATATTTGTTGAAAAGACTGTTCTTTTCTTATTACATGGTCTCAGCATTCTTGTTGAAAATAAGTTGACCATAGATGTGAGGATTTAGTCAAAACTTTCAATTTCGCTGGTCTGTGTGTCTTTCCTTATGATAGTACAACACTGTTTTGATTATTGTAGGTTTGTAGAAAGTTTTAAAATTGGGAAATGTGAATTCTCTGTATTCTTCTTTCTCAAGATTTTTTTTTTTTTGGCTATTCTGGGTCCTTTGAAATTCCATATGAATTTTAGGGTGAGTTTTTCCATTTCTGTAGGAAAAAAAGTCATTGGTATATTCATAGAGATTGCATTGAAATTGTGATCACTTTTAAGTAGAATTTTCATGTTAATATTTTTATAATCCATGAAGGCAGGGTACTTTCCATTGAAGGTAATGTCTTTAGCAATGTTTTATAGTGTTCTGTGTACAAGTGTTTTGCTTCCTTAGTTAAATTTCTTTGTAAATATTTTATTCTTTTTGATGCATTGAGTTTACTAGCTTAACACTAGCATATTTAGGATTTTCTACACATAAGATCACACCATCTGCAAACAGATAGTTTGACTTCTTCCCCTCCAATTTTGATGTCTATTGTTTCTCTTTATTTCCTAGTTGCTCTGGTTTGAGTAGAACTGGCAAAAGTGAGCATCCTTTTCTTGTTCCTGATCTTAGTGGGAAAACTTTTAGTCTTTTGCTATTAAGTATGATGTAAGCTGTAGGTTTTTCATTTATGACTTTTGTCATGTTGAGAAAGTTCCCTTCTCTTCCTGGTTTGCTGAGTATTCATATAATACAAAGGTATAGGATTTTGTCAAATTCTTCTTTGGCATCAATTGAGATGACCATGTGCCTTTCCTGCCCTCAATTCTGTTAGTGTATTGTATGGATTATTTTTGTGTGTATGCTGAACCATTCTTATATTCCTAGGATAAATCACACCTGGTCATGATGTATAATCCTTTTTATATGCTGCCGGATTCAGTTTACTATAGTTTATTGAGGATTTTGTGTCTATATTCATAAAAGATGCTGTTCTGTTGTTTTTTGTATCATCCTTGTCTGACTTCAATGTTAGATAAGTGTTGGCCTTGTTATTGAACCAGATTGATTTGATGCAGAGCAAGCAAATGCTGAGACACTGAGATTTGTTGCAGAGGAAAGGTTTATTCACAAAGAAACCAAATAATAATATGGGAGAAGAAATCTCAAATACTCAAGCCCCCAAGGCAAGGGGCTGTGGATATTTATGGGATGAAGTTGAAGCATGGGCGAATGAGAAGTGATTGAACATAAGTAAAAGGTGAGATAATCATCATTCTGCATAGGCACAACAAGCACAGTTAAGCTGTAAGCTTCCTCTTGGGACAAAAATGGCAGTGTTAGCACATTCTGAGGGTGGTGATTTTAGCCCTCTGATGTCAAAGGTTACTGTCTGGACGTACAAGCTGGACAGTCGGTGGTCCCAAGCACTCTTAGCATGTTCAAGCTCTAACTGGACACAGCTGACTCCAAGATCCTGAAAAACAACTTGGGCAAACATCCTACTGTTTGGGGGTATATGACACTTGCAAGGAGGACATGCAAGGCTTTGTTAAAAAGAAAAACAATCTTGGTCAGTGAAAGCAGGTTACAGTTCATTGTTTGCTAACCAAGTTGTGGTTTAATGGATCTAACTGATGACTTACCCTCAGTTTAAGCCTCATAGAATGAGTTAGGATGTGTTCCTACCATTTCAAATACTAAGGAGTTTGAGAAGGAGTGCTGTAATTTTAAATGTTTGTTAGACTTTACCAATGAATCCAATTTGTTCTGGGCTTTTTTTGGGGGGAGATTTTTGATTTAGTTTTCATAATTATAATAGGCATATTTAGATTTTCTGTTTATTCTTGTGTCGGTATTGGTAGCTTGTATGTCCCTGGAAAATTTTCCATTCAATTAGGTTATCAAATTGATTGGTGTACAGTTGCTCATAATAATGTCTTATATTTTTTGTTTTAGTAAAGTTGGTGGAAATATCCCCAATTGTATTTATGATTTTGGCTTAGCTTTTTAAAAAGTTCTTGATAAGTTTATCTAAATGTTTTTTCCCCCAGAGAATCACTTTTTGTTTTATTGATTCTAATTGTTTTTCTTTTTTTGGTATCTTGTATCCCTGCTTTGCTGACTGTATAGAGCTTCTCCATCTTTGGCTGCAAAGAATATAATCAATCTGATTTTGGTGCTGACCATCTGGTGATGTCCATGTGTAGAGTCTTCTCTTGTGTTGTTGAAAGAGGGTATTTGCTATGACCTGTGTGTTCTCTTGGCAAAATTCGATTAGCCTTTGCCCTGCTTCATTCCGTATTCCAAGGCCAAATTTGCCTGTTACTCCAAGTGTTTCTTGACTTCCTACTTTTGCATTCCAGTCCCCTATAATGAAAAGGACATCTTTTTTGGGTGTTAGTTCTAAAAGGTCTAGTAGGTCTTCATAGAACCGTTCAACTTCAGCTTCTTCAGCATTACTGGTTGGGGTATAGACTTGGATTACTGTGATATTGAATGGTTTGCCTTGGAAACGAACAGAGATCATTCTGTCGTTTTTGAGATTGCATCCAAGTACTGCATTTTGGACTCTCTTGTTGACCATGATGGCTACTCCATTTCTTCTAAGGGATTCCTGCCCGCAGTAGTAGATATAATGGTCATCTGAGTTAAATCCACCCATTCCAGTCCATTTTAGTTTGCTGATTCCTAGAATGTCAATGTTCACTCTTGTCATCTTCTCTTTGACCACTTCCAATTTGCCTTGATTCATGGACCTGACATTCCAGGTTCCTATGCAATATTGCTCTTTACAGCATCGGATCTTGCTTCTATCACCAGTCATATCCATAACTGGGTATTGTTTTTGCTTTGGCTCCATCCCTTCATTCTTTCTGGAGTTACTTCTCCACTGATCTCCAGTAGCATATTGGCCACCTACCGACCTGGGGAGTTCCTCTTTCAGTATCCTATCATTTTGCCTTTTCATACTGTTCATGGGGTTCTCAAGGCAAGAATACTGAAGTGGATTGCCATTCCCTTCTCCAGTGGACCACATTCTGTCAGAACTCTCCACCATGACCCGCCTGTCTTGGGTGGCCCCACAGGGCATGGCTTAGTTTCATTGACGATGGTATGATCACTCACCTAGAGCCAGACATCCTGGAATGTGAAGTCAAGTGGGCCTTAGAAAGCATCACTATGAACAAAGCTAATGGAGGTGATGGAGTTCCAGTTGAGCTCTTTCAAATCCTAAAAGATGATGCTGTGAAAGTGCTGTACTCAATATGTCAGCAAATTTGGAAAACTCAGCAGTGGCCACAGGACTGGAAAAGGTCAGTTTTCATTCCAATCCCAAAGAAAGGCAATGCCAAAGAATGCTCAAACTACGACACAATTGCACTCATCTCACACACTAGTAAAGTAATGCTCAAAATTCTCCCAGCCAGGCTTCAGCAATATGTGAACTGTGAATTTCTAGATGTTCAAGCTGGTTTTAGAAAAGGCAGAGGAACCAGAGATCAAATTGCCAACATCCACTGGATCATTGAAAAAGCAAGAGAGTTCAGAAAAACATCTATTTCTCTTTTATTGACTATACCAAAACCTTTGACTGTGTGGATCACAGAAAACTGTGGGAAATTCTTCAAGAGATGGGAATACCAGACCACCTGACCTGCCTCTTGAGAAACCTGTATGCTGGTCAGGAAGCAACAGTTAGAACTGGACATGGAACAACAGACTGGTTCCAAATAGGAAAAGGAGTACATCAAGGCTGTATATTGTCACCCTGCTTGTTTAACTTATATGCAGAGTACATCATGAGAAACGCTGGGCTGGAAGAAGCACAAGCTGGAATCAAGATTGCCGAAATATCAATAACCTCAAATATGCAGATGACACCACCCTTATGGCAGAAAGTGAAGAGGAACTAGAGAGCCTCTTGATGAAAGTGAAAGAGGAGAGTGAAAAAGTTGGCATAAAGCTCAACATTTAGAAAACAAAGATCATGGCATCTGGTCCCATCAAGAAACAGTGGAAACAGTGTCAGACTTAATTTTTTGGGCTCCAAAATCAGTGCAAATGGTGATTGCAGCCATGAAATTAAAAGACGCTTACTCCTTGGAAGGAAATTTATGACCAACCTAGATAGCATGTTGAAAAGCAGAGACATTACTTTGCCAACAAAGGTCCATTTAGTCAAGGCTATGGTTTTTCCAGTGGTCATGTATGGATGTGAGAGTTGGACTGTGAAGAAAGCTGAGCGCTGAAGAATTGATGCTTTTGAACTGTGGTGTTGGAGAAGACTCTTGAGAGTCCCTTGGACTGCAAGGAGATCCAACCAGTCAATTCTAAAGAGAATCAACCCTGAATATTCACTGGAAGGACTGATGCTAAAGCTGAAACTCCAGTACTTTGGCCACCTCATGCGAAGAGTTGACTCATTGGAAAAGACTCTGATGCTGGGAGGGATTGGGGGCAGGAGGAGAAGGGGACGACAGAGGATTAGATGGCTGGATGGCATCACCAACTCGATGGACGTGAGTTTGAGTGGTCTCTGGGAGTTGGTGATGGACAGGGAGGCCTGGTGTGCTGCGATTCATGGGGTCACAAAGAGTCGGACATGACTGAGCAACTGAACTGAACTGACTGATCCCTGCTTTAAATTTTACTATTATTTCCTTCCCAATCCAGATGTTGAATTTAGTTTTCCTTTCTTTTTATTGTTTCTGAAGGTATAACTTTAGATTATTGACTTGAGATCTTTCCCCCTTTTTAAATGTAGGCATTTGCAACTATAAATTTCCACCTTAGTATTACTTTTAATGCCATCCCATAAGTTTGGTTATGATGTATTTTTTTTCATTCATCTTAAAATATTTTCTAATTTCAGTCATGACTTATCATTTTGACCCATTGGTTAAGAGTATATTATTTAATTTCTACATGTTTTAAAAAAAATTTTTGTTTTCCTTTTGTTGAGAACTAGCTTCATTCTACTGTTATCAGAGAAGGTATGTTTTACAATTTCAGTATTTTAAAAATTATTGAAAATTATTTTGTGGCCTAACATGTTTGTACTGGAAAATATTCCATGTGCCATGTTAAAATATGTATCTTGTCTTTGTATATGTCAGTTAGGTCTAGTTTATTATGTTTTCAAATCCCCCATATATTTTTTATTGTTCTTCTAATGACTTCATACATTATTGAAAGCAGTATATTAAAGTCTCCAACTACTGTTGCTGCTGTTGTTTAGTTGCTAAGTCGTGTCCGATTATTAGCAACCCCATGGACTGTAGCCCACCAGGCTCCTCTGTCCATGGAATTCTTCAGCCCATTTCCTTCTCCAGGGGATCTTCTAAACTCAGGGATCAAATCCATGACTCCTGCATTGGCAGGTGGATTCTTTACCACTGAGTCACTTTGGAAGCCCCAGTATTCTTAATGGACATGTGTTTGCTCAGTAACTCAGGTGTGTCTCTTTCTGATCCTATGGACTGTAGCCCTCAGGCTCCTCTGTCCATGGTTTCCCATGCAAGAATACTGGAGTGGGTGGCCATTTCCTTCTCCAGTGGATCTTCTTGTCCCAGACCAGAGAAGCCTAACTACTGTTGTAGAACTGCCTATATCTGCCTTCCTTTCTGTCAGTGTTTGCTTCATATTTCTAGGGCTCTCTTTTTAGGTACAGATATGTTTATAATTGTTATATCTTCTGGATGGATAGACCCTTTTATTATTATGTATCCTTTTTTATTGTAACAGTTTTGACTTAAAAGTCTATTTTATCTGATGTTAGTACAGAACTCCAGTTGCCTTTGGGTAGTATTTGCTATCTTTTACCATCCTTTCCTTGTTAACTTATTTGTGTCTTTGGATCTAATGTGAGTGAGTCTCGTGTATACAGCATATACAGATATACAGATCACGTTTTTATATCCATTTTGCCACTCTCTACTTTTAATTTAAGATAGTTTAATCTATTTATTTTTAAAGTATTCCTGATATCCAAGGACTTCTGCCATTTTTCTATTTTCTAGCTTATGCATCAATTTTGTTCCTTTTTTACTTCATTATTGCTATCTTTTGTGTTTAATTGATGTTTTTTAATGTACCACTTATATTCCCTTATTTTCCTTTCTATATAAAAGTTATTTTCTTAGTGTCTATCCTTGGGATTTCAAAGAACATCTTAAATTTATAGCAATCTAGTTTAAATTAACATCAACTTAGCTTTTATAGTATACAAAATATGCTCTGATAAGCTCCATTCCTCTTCCTCTATGTCAGGTCACAAATTTCATCTTTTTTTAGTCTTATATGTTATTTCCAGTAAGCAAAGAGATTTCCCTACATACCTAAAAAAAGACATCCAATTCATGAAAATAACATTAATGTAATACTGCCATTCAATTCATAGACTCTGTTCAAGTTTCATAGATTGTCTCAATAATGTTCAAAGGGTCCAGTGCATAATCATGTGCTGCATTTAATGGTGATGGCCCTTTAGTCTAGAGTAGCTCCTTAGATTTTCATTGATTTTCATATTCTTGGTCCTTTTTTCACTCCAGTTTTATTGAGATATAATTGACATACAGTACTACATAAGATGTATAGCATAATGATTTGGCTTACATATTAACACCTCATGAGGTGATTATCACAATAAGTTTAGTGAACATCCATCATCTCATGTAGCTGTACAACTAAAGAAATAGAAGAAAAGTTTTTCCTTATGATGAGAACTCTTAGGATTTACTCTCTTAAATTTCACATATAACATAAAGCAGAGAGCATTACATTTATCATGTTATACATTACATCCCTAGTACTTATTTATAACTGGAAGTTTGTACCTTTTGACTACCTTCATCCAGTTCCCCTCCCCCACACCCCACCTCTCATAACCACAAATCTGACTTCTTTTTCTATGAGTCTTTTTAAAAAATATAATTTACCTTCAACACTGTTAGGTTCTGGTGTGCAACACAGTGATTTAGTATGTCTATACATTTCAAACTGATCAACATGGTAAATCTAGTTAACATGTGTCACCATACAAAGATATTGCATACTTATTGACTATATTTCTCACACTGTACATTTCATACTCATGACTCATTTTTTTTTTTTTTGTAACTGAAAGTTTGTACCTCTTAATCTCCCTCAACTATTTCTTTCTTCTTCTCATCTCCTCCCCTCTGGCAAACATCTGTTTGTTCTCTGTATCTTCAACTCTGTTTCTGCTTTATGTTTGTTTATTTGTTTTTAGATTCCATATATAAGTGAAATCATAATACTTGTCTTTCTGTTTCTGACTTATTTCACTTAGGATACTACTCTGTAGGTCCATCCATGTTGTTTCAAATGGCAAGATATCATTATTTTTTATGACTGATACCCAATTATAGACACACACATGAACAAACACACACACACGCACACACATACACACACATCTTCTTTATTCATTCATTTATTGACAGTCACTTAGGTCGCTTCCATATCTTGGCTATTATGCTGCAGTGAATATAGGGGTGTGTATGTCTTTTCTAATTAGAGTTTTGTTTTCTTCAGGTAAATATAAAGGAGCAGAATTTCTGGGTCATATGGTAGTTCTCTTTTTAATTTTTTGAGGAACTTGATACTCTTCACCTTAGTGGCTGCATCAGTTTACATCCCCACCCACAGTTTCCCTTTTATCCACACCCTTGCCAGCTTACGTTATTTGTTGTCTGTTTGATAAATGACATTTTGACAGGTATGAGTTAATATCTCATTTTGTTTTGGTTTGTATTTCCCTGATAATTAGTGATGTTCAGCATCTTTTCATGTTCCTGTTGGCCATCTGTATGTCTTCTATGAAAAAATGTCTATTCAGGTCCTCTGCTTTTTTAAATTGGGTTGTTTTTCATGTTGAGTTGTATGAGTTCTTTGTATATATTTGATATTAATCCCTTATTAGATATAATGTTTGCAAATATCTTCTCCCGTTTAGTAAGCACCCTTTCTATTTTGTTCATTTTCCCTTGTTTTTGTTTTGTTCTATTTCCCTTGCTGTGCAAAGGCTTTTTAATTTGATGTAGTCTAATTTGTTTATTTCTGCTCTTGCTTGTTTTGCCTGAGGAAACATGTTCAAAGAAGTATTGCTAAGACTGATGTCAAAGAGCATATTGCCTGTGTTTTCATCTAGAAGTTTATGGTTTCAGATTTTACATTTAAGTCTTTAATCCATTTTTACTTTATTTTTGTATGTGGCATGAGAAAGTAGTCCAGTTTCTTTTGCGTGTTGCTGCCCAGTTTTCCCAGAATCATTTATTGAAGATGGTTTTCCCCATTGTGTATTCATGTCTCCTTTGTTGAAGGTTAATTGACAACATAATTGTGTTGATTTCCAGGCTCTTTTAATTCCATTGCTCTATGTGTCTGTTTTGTGCCAGTCTCATTCTATTTTGATTACTGTAGCTTTGTGGTATAGTTTGAAATCAGGGAATGTGATAAATCTGGGTTTGTTCTCCTCTTTCAAGATTGTTTTGGCTATTAGGGTTCTCTAGGGTTTAACTCTTCAACCTCACTAGTGAATATTTCAACTCAGCTATGGTACTTTTTGAGTTTAACTCTTCAACCTCTCTAGTGAATATTTCAATTCAGCTATGGTACTTTTTAGCTTCAAAATTTGTTTTTTTCCATTTTAAAATTTCTTTATCTTTATTGATGGCAAGAAACATTTTAAAATATTATATAAATAATAAATATGTATAAAAATTTACTTATTTATAAAATAATAGATCTTTGTTTATTCTATTTGGCAAGACATTGCTTTCCTGAGTTTCTTTAGGTTTTTGTCCATTGCTTCCTTAAGCTCTTTCAGCATATTTAAGACAGTTCATGTAAAGTTTTCCTCTTGTAAATACAATGTTTGGGCTTCCTTAGTAATGGTTTCTTTTAATTTCTTTTTTCCCTTGTAAATGGGCCATATATTCTTATGTCTTTTTGCATGCCTCATAATTTCCTATTGTTGAAAACTGGACATTTTGAACATTAAAAATGTGATAACACTGAACATCAGATTTCCCCCTTCCTCATGGGGTTTGTTTGTTTGTCACGGGTTGTAGTATTTTGTCTGTTTAGTGACTTCTCTGGTGTATTTTGTAAAAATGGTGTATTTGTCATAAATGGTCACTGAAGTCTGTTCCATTAGCTATTGATTGGACAGATAGCTCGTTAAACTCTTGGATCAAGAAAAAGCTCTCTCAGTCTTTGTAGCTGATCTTTCCATATGTATTGAGTCTGGCTTCCTGCTAAGGCGATTCAGTCGTGTCCAACTCTGTGCGACCCCATAGACGGCAGCCCACCAGGTTCCACCATCCCTGGGATTCTCCAGGCAAGAGTGCTGGAGTGGGTTGCCATTGCCTTCTCCGTTTCTTCAATCTGCTGCTGCTAAGTCGCTTCAGTCATGTCCGACTCTGTGGGACCCCATGGACTGCAGCCTACCAGGCTTCTCTGTCCATGGGATTCTCCAGGCAAGAACACTGGAGTGGGTTGCCATTTACACTCGGGCATTTTATAACTCTGCCTTTGTCCTCACTTCCTTCTTGTGCAGAGCTTGGATGACAGCTAGAGGAGAGGGCTTAGGGATTGCTTAATATTTTTTATCATGCTTCTCATGTTGGTCATATGCATAGCCTTTTAAATTTCCAGGAATATGTGGAAACTTTTATTCCCCAAAGCATCCTCCTTAGCCTTTCCTTTGGCTTTTCATTGTGTCTGGTTTACCTCAACTGATATCCATTGTTTTAGGTGGAAGATGCTATTTCATTTGCCTTTAAAATGTTTTTGACAAATGCTCCCTTCTGTGCACTCACTCATATACCCCGAGAGAGTTTCAGATTTGGCAAAATAAGGCAATCTTTTTGTGTTAGTCCTTCAGGGAATTGCCATCCAGATCAAAGCCAACTGTCATAATTTTTTAGAACAAGGTCCAATCTGCTCTGTCTGATACCAGGAACCAATTCTGGGCATGTGAATTGGTGTTTCACGAACCCACACTAAGCCTAAAAGGTGTGGATGCAGAAGGAATAAGCTAAAATGCCACAAAGCTCTGTTAACTGGGTTTTAGTCACTTTTTTTTCTTACTAAAATATTTGCTTTGACTGTTTTGTGGAGTTCTGATAAATTTGATTCTGATAGTTTTCATCAGTTTTTTTTCTCTTTGGTATTTTTGTGGAGGGATTGGCCCTAAGGATCCTTTACTGCATAATTTTCACTGATGCCATGCCCACTATGTGTTGTTATAATCAATATCTTATTAATTAGAATGAGCAAAAATAGGTCACAAGAAGTCTCAGAGTGGCTGAATTCTCTGGACATGGACCACATTTCACAAAGCCACAGAGTAATAGTCAAGATATAGGAAGTATCAAAAATTGAGTCACCTAACTGCTAGTGGATGGTTCTTTCCACCAGACCAACTTATCCTTATGGCTAGCTAAAAAGGTTCTCAGTACAGGTCAATTTTGAAGAAGTCATCTGTATTTTAATTTCAGATAATTGGTAAGTAAATTTCTTTCATGATGGTTTAGTTTCCAGAGGGCTGTCCCTGAGTAGTCAAAAGTCATATGGTCACTTATCCTCATTCTAAAAACAAGTATTATCAGGCTGTGAGGCCACCTTTCATACTTGTGATCTTTGTATATTTGGTTTCATCTTAGTAAAATTTTCTTTACCTACCACCTTTCCCTCTAATGAGAATGTCCAGGCATTCTTTTTGGTCTTGAGGACTGTTTTCTGTCCTCTTCTGATAGGTTATTCTAACTAGAGTTCTCCCTTCTAGAATCTCTCTTGGCTCATTTTCTTTTCTGTTTGTAGAAATTACATTCTGTTTAGTTCCCCTTAGCCCAAGTGATTATGTAGTGTACAGAATCAGTAGCCAGAGATAATCAATTAAAATGTTCTAAGTCTAGGACTTTTGACTTGTCTAAGGTCTGGGTAGAAAAGTGAATGGATAGCAGTGATTTTAGATATTAATATTTTACCATTGCCCTCATAAGTGTGCTCATAATTCTCATCCTATGTGTCCTGACTTTTGGTTCAGAAAAATTTGATACCTATGGATCACCTTGGTGAGTGAGTGACATGGGACTTTCTATGTCGGTTTCTTTTTCTCATGAACCTTTGAGAGCTAATATTCAGTGTGCTTTTCCTTGTTGTTGATTTCTTTGATTTATTGGGAAATTTAGCTAAGAGCATTTGACTTTGCCTTGATGGAAAGAAGATAAACTATGTCTTGTGTATGTGTGTGTGAGAGAGATTTCATTTTCTTAGTGCCTTAAATGAGGAACAGATTTGAGTCTTTTTCTTAAAAAAACAAAAGCCAAAAAAAAGGAAGTGAAGGCGACTCAGGTAGCTATTAATAGTAACTTGGAGTATGTTGGAGTGTTGATATTCTGCTAATATTTGCCAGGAAGGCTGCGGAAAAACCTTACAGCCGAATGTTCTATTTTGTTGTTAATGTGTCTGGTGACAATTCTTTCTTGTAATTCATTTGAATGCCTTGTAACTCTGGATGGAGCTTCCTGGTCATTTGTTAGTCCTGCTATCTATGAAAGACAAATGGGTATCAGCAAGAGTGCTGTTTTCTGTGCTTTCAGAAAATAGGGCTGGAGAGTTTACAGACTAGTCTTCCACACTGTGACACTTTGCCTGAGGCTAGTTTTGAGGCAAATTTAATAATTATATTAATAAAAATAATAGCTATTAGTTATCAAGATGTCAGATGACAATTACACTTTACACATTATTTCTAAATATTGCAACATTGATATTTGCATCTCTACTTTGTACATGAGGAAACTGAGGAGCAGAGAGGGGAGATAACATGCTTCAAGTTACACAGTAAATGGTTCAAGCCGAGGTCTCC
Organism: Bos taurus; assembly: GCF_002263795.3. NCBI lineage: Eukaryota > Metazoa > Chordata > Mammalia > Artiodactyla > Bovidae > Bos > Bos taurus. Next base: position 5,778,188 of record NC_037357.1, read on the forward strand.
CTGAATGCAAAGCATTCTCTCTCTTTCCACTGTGCCTCATGATTTTCAAGCACTATTGTTTGCTATTGGTAGTATGTTGTTTAGTTTCTAAGTCATGTCCAGCTCTTTTGCCCCTCATGGACTGTAGCCTGCCAGGCTCCTCTGTCCAGGGGATTTCTCAGGTAAGAATAGTGCAATGGGTTGCCATTTCCTCTTCTAGGGGGTCTTCCCAACCCAGGGATCAAATCTGCACCTCCTGCATTGGCAGTTGGATTTCTTACCAGTGGGCCACCTGGGAAGCCCATTGGTACTATATATATGCTTTTTTTCCTGGTCCTTGAATATGAATATATGAATATATGCTATATACCAGGCATTAATATTTTCTTGCAAAGTAAATATTAGTACCCTCATTTTACAGGTGAGATGATTTTCCATTATACTATGCCACCTCTCCTTGCTTTTATTTGCCCATGAACTAGGTATCTTTGAACCATGCTATGACCCTTTTTGTCCTATACTTATTATCTTCCCAGGCCTATGTTCCAGGTGATTCCATCATCTTGTTCCTGCATGCTTGATGGGTGCTAATGATTTCCTATGTTGCCTTTCTGAATTGTTAGCATTCTCTTAGGGCCCACTGGAGAAGGCAATGGCAACCCACTCTGTACTCTTGCCTGTAAAATCCCATGGACGGAGGAGCCTGGAAGGCTGCAGTCCATGGGGTTGCAAAGAGTCAGACATGACTGAGCGACTTCACTTTCACTTTTCACTTTCGTGCATTGAAGAAGGAAATGGCAACACACTCCAGTGTTCTTGCCTGGAGAATCCCAGGGACGGGGGAGTCTGGTGGGCTGCCATCTATGCAGTCGCAGAGTTGGACACTACTGAAGTGACTTAGCAGCAGCAGCAGGGACCCACAGGCTTACTGCTTCTTATGAAAACAAAGTTACCCAAGCCTGGTGTTCCTCAGCTGTGATGGAAGTTCACATTTACCTGGGCCTATATAAAATCACCTCCATGGGACTCATTGACAAGGGGAACTGTCTTAATCTGCTCAGGCTGCTGTATCTAAATACTATAGACTGTGTGGCTTATATGACAGACATATATTTCCTCACAATTCTGGAATCTGAGAAGTCCAAGATCAAGGTACAGGCACGGTCAAATTCTGCTGAGAATCCTCTTCCTAACTGGCACACAGCCGCCTTCTCACTGTATCCTTGCATGGCAGAGGGAAGAAAATGAAGCCAGCATTCTAGTGTCTCTTCATTTAAAGGCACTAATCCTATTATCGGAGAAGGCAATGGCACCCCACTCCAGTACTCTTGCCTGGTAAATCCCATGGACGGAGGAGCCTGGTAGGCTGCAGTCCATGGGGTCACTAAGAGTTGGACAAGACTGAGTGACTTCCCTTTCACTTTTCACTTCCATGCATTGGAGAAGGAAATGGCAACCCACTCCAGTGTTCTTGCCTGGAGAATCCCAGGGACGGTGGAGCCTGGTGGGCTGCCGTCTGTGCAGTCGCACAGAGTCAGACACAACTGAAGCAACTTAGCAGCAGCAATCCTATTATAGGGGCCTACCCCTATTACCTCATCTAAACCTAGTTACCTCCCAAAGGCTCCACCTTCTAATATTGTTGTATAGGAGGTTAGTGTTTCTGCATAGGAATTTTGCAAGGATGTAAGCATTCAGTTACGGCTTAACAGAGAACCAACACAAATAAATATGTCACATGATCATGCTACTTGCTGTGCTATGAGCAATAAGTACTCTATCTCTGACCCAAGAGTCTTTCATCATCTTTCAGTATCCATGAAAAAGTATGTTTTATCTTTTTGGTTTAAAAGTATGGGGAAACCCAGACTCTTTACAGTTTTTGACAAGTACTCTACCCTGGGTTTTTCAATTTAGCTTATAGGAACAGGCTTTATCCCTAGCCCTGAGTGAGTGCTGGCTACTGTTCCCTGCAGTCATTTCAGGTGGTTCTTTCCCCTCCCTTGGTTAGTTTCTTCGCATGTATGTTCTGATCAACATTCTATTGACTTCCAGGGTTCTGTCTGCTACTCCCTCCTGTCTGATTATCTGTGCTACAAACTCCTTGTTCTTCTTGTACTCACAGCTTCTTTCTCTCTTGGTCAGAAAACCCATTAGACTTTTCCTCTATTCTCTCTGCCTGCACCTTGCATGTGTCCTGGAAATTCTTTTGGGACAGTAAACTGGCACAGTCATTAGTTTCAGGGATTACTATCGTTCATTGCTTGGTGTACTATATCTTGAAAACTCTCGTTTATTATTGTCTCAGGTTTTTGGGTCCTTTCAAGTGAGAAGATTATCCAAGCCCTATTACTCAACCTTGGCTGCAAGTGGAAATGGAATCTTTGTCTTTTGAATGTGGCCTTGATATTTAAAAACAGCCCAAAGAGAGTGGTGAGTAACTTATCTGTAAGGTTGGCCGTCAAACTCGCTAACTCCTCACAACCCCCTTTTCAAAAAATATGTGGTACTAAAAGTAACCAACCTTTTTCCTCCTGTGGTTTTAACATTTCTGTGGTTTAGAATTATTTTTATGAGGAGGAATTTTCGTGGATTTCCTCCACTCTTCCCTCTACTAATTTACTAGGCAGTATAACCTATGGAAGGTTAAAAGTTCTGAGGAAGAAAATTAGGGTTATATTTTTAACTATCATCCGCTCTTGCCCTACACTGCTGTTAATTTAGGAGACATATGACTTTTCCTTTTTTGGTGTATTATCTTCTCACTCTTGGTGCCGTGACTCAGGCTGAGGCTCTCATTTTCTGCATACCCCACTCCTAACTGTTCTTTCTTTTTTCTGTCCTTTACATTAGGGCCAGACTAACTTTCTGGGGGAAAAAGCCCCAAAATAGATCTGACTGTGTCATTTTACCTCTTAAGATGGTTCCCCCTTAAATACAGAATAATATTTGGTCTCCTTTTTTGTCCACAGTCTCATCTCAGCTTAAGTTTCTCCATTCATTTTATATAACACAATTTCCACCGTCCACAACATTGCAAGCCATAAATGGCAGTACTGTCAGGTGATCGTAAACTGAAGAGACAACTCTGCCTTTCTCTTATGGGTCCAGCTCTGTCCCATCTTGCACACTTGCTTCTGCTAGCTTCTTTTCCAGGAATTTTCCATTTTATCTGCCTTCAAAGACATTTCTCAATTAATAAGTACTCCAGAAAGCCTCTCAAGAGGCCTCCAATTGGGATAAATTCCCTTGTCCTTTATTTTCTCACAGCCCATTGGTTGCACTTAGTTTTTTTGGGCTTCCCTGGTGGCTCAGACGGTAAAGCGTCTGCCTGCAATGCGGGAGACCCAGGTTCGATTCCTGGGTAGGGAAGATCCCCTGGAGAAGGAAATGGCAATCCACTCCAGCATTCTTGCTCGGAAAATCCCATGGACGGAGGAGCCTGATAGGTGACCTGCAAAGAGTCAGACAAGACTAAATGACTTCACTTTCATTTATCAGACTCTGCTTTGGTTTATTTGAGTAAATACCTCTCTCCCTCAGTGGACCGTCAGTCTGTGGAGTGGAGGTATTTACTGCCTTATTTTTCTTCACATTCATTGATAGCACCCATCCCAGGACCTTTTTTTTGGGGGGGGGAGTCCCCTCATTTAATATTTTTAAAATTGACATATAGTTGATTTACACTGTTGTGTTAGTTTCAAGGAAAGCATGGTGATTCTGGTTTACATACCAACTCAGGTCATATGGTGGGGGCAGATGATTATGAGATGGTGGTCTCACTTAAATTTTTTGGAATGAGTTTCCTATAGGAAGGGAGGTTTGGTTACAAGAAGAAAGGGGAAAGGAATATTATGCTGGGCAGATGATATTACAATCCACTACAGAGGTGGACTTTTGTAAAGTTAATCCTGTTGTGATGGTGCTCATGGCCCTGGTTGAAATATTCATAGAGTCACAATGCCCTAAGACAAAAGGATGATCTAGCCAAGGGTGAACACTCTTTGTAATGCTAGTCTTGCCTGAAATTGAGTTACAGATTCTTACATAAGCTAAAAAATAATTTCCCTTTCCAACGGACATGTCAGCTGAACCCAACTTTATGAATTGGCTAATTGCTTTCCCTACTGTGTATATTAACTGCTGAGCTCTTGGAAAGAATTGAATTCTTTTTGGTGAGAGACTGATGAAAATCTTGAGCCACATGAGCCAGTCATCCAATTGTTTAACATTCAATTGAAAAGATATCCTTTTTTAGACTGTTGGTTTGAAGGTTGATGGAGTATTGCTCTTGATACAGTGCTCAAGGTAATAAAAATTGTAGAACTATTAGAATTCTGATATTGTCACAAATGGTACTATGTAAGAGTCCAGCTCAGGGCCCTTCTCTGAGACTGCAGTATATTCACAGATCTGGTTGTCATTTGGGAAAAGCACATTGAGAGTCAGCTTCCTCTGTAATTGGTTAACACTCTTCTTTCTCCATGGAGTCAAGTAATAGAAAAATAAATGCAGAGTAAATAGAATTTCATGCTTGTGCAAGTCACTGGCAAAATCATCCTTGAGTCATGCAGGCAGACATGTTCTTTTCAGAGGAAAGTTTGGAAGGGAAACATTTTATGTCAATCTTCCTTCTCTTAATTTACCCTCTTTCAAGTTCTAGTTTTAAAATGCTACTTCTTTCCAGAGAGATGTATTGGGAAGGGAATGGACTCTGCACCTGTCCTATTGCAGCATTATCAAATGAGTGATTTATTCATGCAGATTTTGAATACTAGAAAACTATTAAATATTAATATTTATTATAAATTAATATAAATATTAATATTTAATATTAAAAATATTAAAAACTATTATCTAAAGTATCTACTCATTATTTTTGTTGTGCAAATCACAAATAGAAGAGCAAAGTAGATAAAGTTTGCTGTGGCAGATAAATTACCTCAAATTCGTTGGGTCTCTGTATTGTCTCTTTCTATCATAGACACAAACACACACACACATGCGCACACACACGTGCACACCACCCCCCTCCACCACTGTCCTACCTTATCACTCTTCCTGCTGTGTTGTGTTAGTTTTCCATTGCTGCTCTAACAAATTATCAGACTTAGTGGCTCAGATAATATACATTTATTATCTTACAATTCTGGAGGTTGAAGTCCAGAAGACCAAAATGGATCTCACTGGGCTAAAAACCAAGATGTCAGCAGATCTGAATTCCTTGCTGGAGGCTCTCAGGCAGAATCTCTTTCCTTTCCTTTTCCAGCTTCTAGAGGCTACATTGCTTGACTTGTGGCTCCATCCTCCATCTTCAAACCAGCAATGACCAGTCAACTCTTTCTCGTGGGGGATGACTCTGACCTACCCTCTGTCTCCCTTTCCCAGTGTTAAGGCTCTTTTAATTAGATTGGACCCATCTAGGTAATCGAGGATAATCTCTATTTTAAAGTTAGATGATTATTAACATTAATTCCATCTTCAGCCTCAGGAGAAGGCAATGGCACCCCATTCCAGTACTCTTGCCTGGAAAATCCCATGGACGGAGGAGCCTGGTAGGCTGCAGTCCATGGGGTCGCTAAGAGTCGGACACGACTGAGCGACTTCCCTTTCACTTTTCACTTTCATGCATTGGAGAAGGCAATGGCAACCCGCTCCAGTGTTCTTGCCTGGAGAATCCAAGGGACGGGGGAGCCTGGTGGGCTGCCGTCTATGGGGTCGCACAGAGTCGGACATGACTGAAGTGACTTAGCAGCAGCAGCAGCATCTTCAGCCTTAGTTCCCCTTTTCCATTATTGCCTAGCACGTTCTCAGATTCTGGGGATTGAGAAGTGGACATCTTTGCCAGGGTGAGGGGGTGTGTTGTTCTTCTACCACATATGTCAAGTGTTCCAGACTTAATTCTGTTCACTCAGATCAGATCAGATCAGTCGCTCAGTCGTGTCCGACCCTTTGCGACCCCATGAATCGCAGCAGGCCAGGCCTCCCTGTCCATCACCAACTCCCGGAGTTCACTGAGACTCACGTCCATTGAGTCAGTGATGCCATCCAGCCATCTCATCCTCTGTTGTCCCCTTTTCCTCCTGCCCCCAATCCCTCCCAGCATCAGAGTCTTTTCCAATGAGTCAACTCTTTGCATGAGGTGGCCAAAGTACTGGAGTTTCAGCTTTAGCATCATTCCTTCCAAAGAAATCCCAGGGCTGATCTCCCTCAGAATGGACTGGTTGGATCTCCTTGCAGTCCAAGGGACTCTCAAGAGTCTTCTCCAACACCACAGTTCAAAAGCATCAATTCTTCAGTGCTCAGCCTTCTTTACCAGAATCCTTCACACTCATGTAAGGCTATTGTTTCCAAAAGATCTTGGAGTATAATGGACAGATAGGAACACCAGAATAGGAGACAGAAGGCCAGGGTTAGAAAACGGCCTCTTCATTTATGAGCTATGTAACTTTGGCAAATCACTTAACTTCCTGGAGCCTCCACTTCCTCATCCATGGCCTTTTCCTCCTTTCTTTATCAAAGTATACCTGTTCTGCATCCTTTTTAATAGGGCTCAACTGAGACCTCAAGATAATATGGAAAATACTAATTCAAGCTAAGGCATTAATAAGTGATAGTGGTTTCATGCATCACCACACCCTTCCTTCTAACCCCCATAACCCTCTCAATTACTATTTATATTTTATAAGATGAATTCACCTGGAAGGAAGTCATTTTATTAAGTGTGCAGCAAATGTGAATGGACTGGGCTGCTGTCTACCTTTTAAAGCTGGCTTTGTCCCTGAACATTTAAGGAGAAAGTATCTACCAGATGACCAGAGGGTATGGTTTACCCTGGATATTCCAGTTTATACCTTTTGCTTTGTTTTACTCTCAAGTGTCCTTATTTAGATGATAAATTATATGGTCACTGTATTTATTGGGTTGGCCAAAATTTTGTTTAGGTTTTTCTGTAACATCATCTGAAAAAACCCAAATGAACTTTTTAGTCAATAAAATATTTGGCACTTGTAAATGTCTTGAGTGTATTTATAAAATTCTCCTTTTACCTTAAATTTTCATGAAGGCAGGAGCATTTTTATTTTGTAGTTTCTCCTGTAACTACCCTAGAATCTGTATACCATGGGTTCTGGGTAGCTGTTTCTAACTAACTATATTCTTTATTTTGAAGTTCAGCCATCATTATTTCTCCATGTTTATAAACTATCTATTATGAACTGAGTTGGTTCCCTCCCACCCCATTCATATGTCAAAGTCCTAACCCTAAATTTGACTGTATTTGGAGAGAGGGCCTTTAAGGAGACAATTAACATTAAGTGAAGTCATGAGGATGGGGCTCTAATCCAATAGAACTGGTATTATTACATGAAGAGGGAGAGAGACAAGGGATGTCCATGCACAGAGAAAAGGCCGTGTTGAGGACACAAATGACACCACCACCTGCAAGCCAGAGAAAGAGAGGTGTCAGGAGAAATCAAACTTGCCAACATGTTCTGTTAGACTCCCCTCAGTCAGAACTGTGAGGAATGAATTTCTGCTGTTTAAGCTACGTAGTCTGTGGTTATTTGTTATGTCAGCCCTAGCAGACTAATATGGCTGGTGCACTGGGATGACCCAGAGGGATGGTACGGGGAGGGAGATGGGAGGGGGGTTCAGGATGGGGGACACATGTACACCCGTGGTGGATGCATGTTGATGTATGGCAAAACCAATACAATATTGTAAAGTAATAATAATGAAAAAAAAAAAAAACAGATATTGTTAAAAATGCAGTTTCCTGACTACTATCTCAGACTGAATCAGAATTTCTGTGGTGGGGCTCAAGAAAGCTCAGGTGATTCTTATATACATTAAATTTTAGAATTGCTGAAATATGGACCTCAGGGCACTAAGAAGGGGGAGGGGCTTTTTCATATATCTTTGTCATGTCAAGTTTTTGTTCTCTTTTCAGGGACTTTCTACCTAGGTGTTAGCAGAAAATAGAGATTGAATATCTCAGTTATCTTTGGCATATCTGGAATTGTCAGTGAAAATTCCAGAAAGCCTGGAGGCTATGGGGACTATACATTCAAGATAAATCAAGGAAGAGAGGAATTTATTATTTTAGGGAGAAGTTGGTATCAAGACTAATCTAGAATTGGTTCTTAAAAAAGGTCATTGAAGTTGGATTTGACATTTGGCCACTGTTCTCCTTCTTCCTTCTCTGGGGCTAGTGCCCAATACTTGGAAATAACACTTTGCCCATTTCCTTAGGGGCACTTAAGAAACTTTGGCTTTCAGTTCTATGCCTTTTGACTACTTACCTCTAATATAGATGCACTTAGTCCTCAGAGCTTGAGTCCCATCTCGTTGGAAACTAGATTAGGAACAGGACACCTAAGAGGCATGGATTCAATAAATATCCTATTCTATGATGCATGAGATGTTCATGCCTCAAAAGTTAGGTACAACCTCAGAGTCAGTCTTAGTTGTAATTAGCATGAATCCTTGCTGATTTCATGGACTATGGAAGTCCAAAACCTTTCCCTGCATCCCTAAAAATTCAAGTCTCCTCCAAATAATCCACATATGTAAAGTATTATCAGTGTAGAATTTACTGCAATTTTATAGAGGCTATGGAGAATAATTTACATTACAGCAATGCAAATGACTTTAACATGTACCACAGACAGTATTAGCTACCACAGTCCTGTGGAGTTTCACTAACTTGTTCTCTGAACCCAAGTCTCTTTCTAGCTGGCCAATTTCTTTCATGTTCTCTCATATTCTAAGATATCAACAAAATTCCTTCCCCATTCCATTCATAGCAACAACGTGCCCATGCTAAGACTTGGTGCCGCCTACTTATCCAGGTTGTTTTTTTTGGAGGGGGAAGAGGTAGGGGGAGTGGTGGGGAGGGTCACTTTCTATCTTTCTGCCTTAAACACCTACTAAGGCAGTCTTCCAATCCAAGACAGTGTTATTCTTGAGAGAAATTCCGGTGACCAAATTTGTCACCATCTCTTTTCTCAAAGATACAATTATTGCTGTTATTACCATGAAGCAGATAAAGATATGGCTAAATAAAAAGAACTATAATACATGGTCAAGAGAAGAAAACTAAGTTTACTCAACTTGTCGTATATGTCCAGCACAAAGTAGGTGTTTTATGTGTTTTCTTATATAGTCCTCATGGTAAACATGTAAGGTGGAGGATCATTATTTGTCCCATATTCTTAGAAAAATAAGGATTGGACTGGTCAAATAACTTCACCTAGTAAAAGGAAAATCCAGTATGTAAATTCATGCCTGAGTCTTAACACTTTTATGTGCCCTTGGAAAAGTCATGTTCCCTCGCTGCATTTCAGTTCCTTATCTATAAAAAAGAAGCTCAGATCAAATAGCTTCTAAAGGCTTTTTAAGCATAGACAAACATGTTCTGTGACCTCTCCTTACTCCACTTGAAAAGTAAAACTGGAAGCTATAGTGTGCTTTGCTTAATTAAGACAGGACCTCATTAACATATAGATCCTATTTTTCTTTTTTATTGTCCTGCCCCTGAAGTTGATAAGTTATGTGTATTTTATTTATTTGTATACTGGAGAGCGACTGGATTTTAGGTACATGAGGTTCCAAATGTTTTAAAAGTAGGATTGATTTGCTTCAAATTCCATTTTCCAATTTTTAAAAATATTTTCAACTTTGTCCTGAAACAGAAAGGCTCAATGGTCCTTGCAGTGTTAATGAATTGTATGGCAACTTTGCCCTTGGTTATGAGAAGCTGTATATGGGATGTTCAGACAGAAGTCTCCTCTCCTGAGCCATAGCTATCAATTCCAAACTGTGAAGGCTGTTTCTCACACTGAGAATCATGGGTTGAAATGCTGCCATCTCTTCCAGTGTCTGTGTTGGTAGGGGAGGCAGGACCAAAGACAGAAGCACCCATTATCATGATAAATACTCAGAGCAGGCTGTACTACAACAGTGGCTGATGGAGAGGAGATTGTATGGTTTTAGGAAGCCTGTATTAGTAGAAAAAATATCACTGTATAAGATGCTATACATCATGAAATTAGTGGCTAGGTATTGGCTAAGTCATTATCCCCATGAAGAAGAGGAAGTAGGAGGGTGGCATATAGGATCCTATTTGAATTTGGTTGAAAATAGAGAAAACAAAGGGAATTCTCAGGAGAGATACTAGAGACTGTGCTTTTTGTATAAAAGTTGGTCACTTGGGTTATGCTGTCCCTGTCTGGCTAATCCTATTCTTCCAATAAATAGAAATAGTTATAATAGATACCACTTACATTTATAGTGCTTTGTATACATTATTTTATTTCACCATCACAACAACCCTAGATAGATAGATGTTATTGTCCAGATTATACAGATGAGGAAGCTGAGGCTCAATGAGGTTAAATGACTTTCCCAAGGTCATATAGCTACTGAGTATCTGCACCAGAATGTGAACTCAGGTAGCTGCCTTCTCCTCCTTCCTGCTCTCTTCCCCATTACCTTCATTGTTTACACTCTCCTACCTCAGCCTGAATATCAAGTGATTACCTTGTGGAATAATTTGTGAAATACTTTCCAAGAGAGTTAATATTGGTGGGCTAAATAAATAAATAATAGTAGACTGATTAACTGTTCAAGCAATTACATATTCATTGAATGGTTACTGTACATTTGTCCTGGGGATACAGTGTTACAAAAACACCAGAATAACCCTTGCTGTCTTAAAACACAGAATGTAATTGCTGGAGCTGTCCGCAGTGATAGCCAAGCTATGTATAGCAATTTAAGTTTAAATTATTTAAAGTCAAAGAGTTAATGCAGTCTCTCAGTTACATTAACATTTCAAGGACTCAAGAGCCACATGCTAATGACCACTGTACTGGGCAGCACAGATATGGAACATTTATTTCCATTCTCGTTGCAAGTTCGATTGGACAACACTTAGATAATTAATATGGTGGCTGAGATGCTAAAGAATCTGCCTGCAATGTAGGAGAGCAGGGTTCGATCCCTGGGTCAGGAAGATCCCCTGGAGAAGGGAATGGCAACATACTCTAGTATTCTTGCCTGGAGAATTCCATGGACAGTCCATGGGGTAGCAGAGTCAGACACGACTGAGCAACTATCACTTTTTTCACTTTAGATAATTAATAACAATTGGGTTGAGTGAGAAAGAAGAGTGACAGGGTGTTAAAGAATTCATATTAAATGGGTTATCTAGTCTAGGAGGCTTTCCTGGGGGAAGTGACAATTGAGCTGAGCTTTCAGTCCGAAATAACTAAGCCAATATTGCCAAGTGAGGCATCTTCTGCAGATACTCCCTGTGTGTGTGCTCAGTCATATCTGGCTCTTTGTGACCCCATGGACTGTAGCCCACTGGGCTCCTATCTCCATGGGATTCTCCAGGCAAGAATACTTGAGTGGGTCGCCATGCTCTCCTCCAGGGCACCTTCCCGACACAGGGATCGAACCTGTATCTCATTATGTCTCCTGCATCGCAGGCAGATTCTTTACTGCTGAGCCACCTAGGGAGCCCTAAATACTTCCTGCTATGAGGTAAATTAACTTTGGAAATGACAGCAGTGGATTTGATCAACTTGTCCAGGGTGTAAAGGCACCTACCTTCTCCCTTCAATGGACCCAAACTTAGCCAAACAAGATAAAAGAATAGAGGAAGTACAGAACTGTCTCACACCTGTGCTCATTCAGATAAGGATGGTAGTAGAGCCTGGGGCCATGAATTATTGCAAGTCAGGTCCTGTATTCATTTTTGGTGCTTTGTTTAAAAAAAAAAAAAAAAAAAAGCTCTGTAACTCTTTTTGAGATACTTGGAGATCCAAACCTGGCTGTCAGTATTAAGTTTGATAGAATAATAATATGGTTCAGAGTATATCCTGAGCGGGGGAGAAGGTGTTTGTGCTTAGATACATCTGTGCTGTGTCGAGAGCTACATGTTCTATGAGCCTCTCTAGCTTGAACACCCACACATCTGCAGGCAGGGAGTTCAGTTCAGGTTCACAATCTAGCTAAGATGCAACTGTGAGGTGTTCGCTCTATCTTTAATTAGAATGGAATGCAATTGCAGTTTGTCTCCATCATCATCTATATCTCATCATTTAGGTCTGTCATCTATCTCTATCACCTATCATTGTGATCTATTATATATCTATTCTCCAGAAGTCCTAGGCAGAATCTTCAAAGCTATACAAATCCTAAATCCCTCCTTTTGGTGTATTCCACTCAGGCCCAGATTCTTTCTCTGACTAGGGCACCAAGGCTGTTCTTTCCAATGTCAACATCATGAACTAGGAATATTTTGTGTTTACTATGCAGAGGCAGAAAACAGTCTCCAAAAGGTGAATTTGACTTGACCGATAACATGATATCACAATTAGTTATGTCAATAAAAACCACCAATAAAGGGACTTCCTGGCTGGTCTAGTGGTTGAGATTCTGTGCTTCCATTGCAGGGGGCGCAAGTTCTATCCCTGGAGGGGAAACTAAGATCCTGTATCATGGCTGTGTGGCACAGCCAAAAGAAAACCAAACCAACCGCTAATAAAAGCTGTGTATTTGGTATCATAGAAATGGGCAAAAAATCAGGTTGATTCTATGAACTTCTCAACTCTCAGCCAAACATATTAGTATCATGTGGGAGTCACAGTACCAAGAATTGGAATGGCTGGGTTCTCCAAAAGCTTCCCAGTTTTTTAAACACAGAAACAGCTATGTCAGCCTCTGTGTGTCTGCCTGCTGTTTGTCTCACTTCCATATTAAAGTTTTTTTTTTTTTTTAAATACATCCCATTGCTACTATTTTTTTTTTTGAAGGGGCTCTGTTTCTGTAGATGATAGTCTCCTTAAATACTGATTCTTCCTCTTTGATTTAGCTTCCTTCTTGCAGTTGCCCCTCAGGGATCTTGACACACTGGATATGGCTGGAATCCAGGTCCTGTCTCTCTCAGTTTTCGTCGCATGTTCTGAGCTTTGTCAGAGCCATTCTGTATCTGATTTATCTTCTGCCAGGATGGTGGCTCCATATTCAATCTGTTTGCCAAGTGCTTCTGAGGCAGCATTTTCAAAGCAGATAATTTAATTTCTCCATTTTCAGAAAGCAAAGAACAAGCCACCTTATTAACTGGAAATGTGCTTATTTGATGCTGTGTGGGGGCTGACATTATCCCCCTGAATCTTAGGAAGCTCATTGTGTTCCTGAGGTTTAATTCTCCTTCTTAAAAATCTCTGTGATTTTCCCACCCCCCACCCCCACACATATCCTCAGATGCAGACATACTTACATACTTCCAACTTTTCCAATTCTCTCAGTTCTTTGAGACTCAGTGTAAGTCTCCTCCTCTCCTTGTATTCTTCCCCAGTGAGGGAGCCTGTGTTGCTTTTTCTCATCTCGTTCACTGCCTGTTGTCTGCAACATACCATTCAGCATGTGCTTATTACATTGTCTTATTTTATCCATTGAACTTCAGGTTACATGCAGTGGTGGTGAGCCATTGTAGAGTTTTGTGTGAATAGTTACATGATCTGATTAGTGATTTACAAAGATGACTGATGGCATGGAGGCTGATTAGGAGGTTGAGATATTGGAGGAGTGAGGGAGTGAGTACCATGGCAATAAAAATTAAGAGAAAGCACAGATTTTAGAGGTGTTTGGGAGCAAAATCGATAGGACTTACTGATTGATCGGATGAGAAGGGCCAGAGGCAGAGAGGAGAAGTCTAGAATTGACTCTCAGGTTTCTGGTTTGGACCACTGGGTGGGTGTTAGTGCCACTCACTGAGGCAAGGAACAGGTCAGCCCACTCCCTCATGGGTCTCCTCCCCTTCCTCCTGCAATCCCATATGGGTCCACAGTAGGTGCTCAAAAATGCATGATATTACTTTTATTCTGTTAAGAGGGAAGAGAAAGTCTTGCCTTTTCTTTGTGTCCTGCCTTAGCTTATGTAAGATACTTCCTGCAGTGGAAGGATGTTAGTTTCATGGCCTCTTTGTTGTTGCTACTCTAGGAATCTTCTCTCTGCTGCTGTGATCTATTTTTGCATTTCTGTGGTCTATGATGCAAGTTCTGGGCTCACTACTGGGCTTACCAGTCCGGTAGTGCCACATACTTCTCCTTGTCCACAAAATGATCTCATCACAGCAGTCACCTACATTTGAACAGTGATTTAGAATTTAGCAGGCATGTTCAGATGTGCTTTATCTCCTTTGCTCCCTATGACTGCATGTGAGGTAGGCAGTTAGGTAGGTTTAACTGTCCCTGTTTCATAGATAAAGGAGTTTAGGCTGTTGGAGATACAACCTGTGGCATAACTGGGACTCTGCCTCCACATCCATTGTATTTACTTTAATTGGTCAAGTCAATTCTTGCCTCGCTGTCTGGTACCCATGTGTTTCCAGACTCCTCATGACCTGTCCGACTTCTGCCCTCGTCCACTGTGACCTCCTGCTTTTGGTTTACCTGCCTTGCTCATACCTATACTTTGCCCTGTATATATACATCCCTTGCTTTGGCTTTCCCAGTCCAGGCACCTTCCCCTGTTCCTGTTATACTTGTACTACAGTCTTGGCATTGACACAAGACTTGCAGATGAATTTGTGCCACTGGAACTTTTTCTTCCCCAAAACATAGAGGAACACCCACTTTTAGTCTGTTGGACCTGAGGTAATACTGGCCTTTGAACTCTGTTACTTGCAAAATGTTACATTTGTGGATATGAGCAGTGAAAAAATGCATAATAAGCAAGGCAAGATTTCCAACCCACATTCTGCCTCCTCCAGCACAGATCTCCTTTAAGCATTTCAATGGGCTGCATTGCCTCTATCTCCCTGTGAGTACATGAATCTCCATATTTAAATGTTTGGTATTGAGCATTTGGGACAATTTTTCATTAATATGATAGCAACAAACAGCTTTCTGGATTGTATAGATTGTTGGTAGGTACCGTCTTCTCAACACTGAAATGGTTTCATGGGTGGCCCTCTGTATGTGAGTCTCTGTAGACCCAGTGGGAGCCAGGGTTGCTTAAGTTTCCTTAGCACTTCAGTGTTTTATCGGAGAAGGCAATGGCATCCCACTCCAGCACTCTTGCCTGGAAAATCCCACAGACGGAGGAACCTGGTGGGCTGCAGTCCATGGGGTCGCTGAGGGTCGGACATGACTGAACGACTTCCCTTCAGTGTTTTATAGTTGAGCAGCAAGCATTTGAGAATCACCTACTGACAGGGATGTTATAAACAAACTCCTTGCTCTTGAGCCTACCATTTAATTGGGAAGGGAAACCTTACGTTTTTTCCCACCATGACTGCGCAGCACACAACACAGTTATAAACTTATGCTAGGGAGATTGGGACAGAAAATGAGATACGGGTCAGGCTGCTTAAAGAAGCTTCCTGAAAGGGAGGACCTTTGAACTGATGCTGAGAGCATGGGTTAAGGTTTTGATTGCAGCGTATGTTTGTGAATCAGTGTTAGTGCTACTATTTTGGGATAGCAGAATGGCATGATAGAAACCCCATATTTAATTCTTTTTCAAAGAATATTTCTTTTTCATCTCAGATGACAAGTTCAGGAGGGGGCCTGTCAAAGGAGATTTTGTTTCCCCCCCCCCCTTTTTTTTTTTGATTATGCCAAATCTTACATTCTGTGTTCCACCATTCTACGGTTTGGTTCTTTTGCAATATGATTTTAGGATCTGGTGTGAACTTAGTCCAGGACACTCCTTTTCCAAATCAGTTTTCCACTTTAGGTGAAAACTGAGTTTGTACTTTTGAGATAATTGTTCTAAGAAGACAGTGCTGCTAAAATACAGGCTAGAATAGAAAAGTTAACTTTGTGTAGGTCTGAGATGAAATTTTCTCTGTTCTTCCTTGGCAAAGATGATGCTGTGACTGGGGAGCCTTCTCAGAGTGACAGATCTGTGTGGGCTGAAGCCCCAGTTTGATCATGAGGGGGCGGGAGATGGAAATTTCTTTTCTTTATGATGGGTTCTGATGCTGGCAACTGTATGCTCTGGGAGCTACTGTTGGGGGCATGATGCATGCCTTGTTTCTCAGTGGGACATTATGGAGCAAATAGCATCTGAAACATGTTGTTGCAAATGAGACAGAGTGCAGGATAATGATGAACAGAGTAAATAATAATTTGTTGCATAGAACAGATTTGTCAGAGCTGTGGCCTGCACAAATGTTGCATCCAATATCAAACCCAGTAGCTAGACCCAGTGTTTCACTTTTTTCGAAGATTTTCCTAGATGATAGGGTGGACTGGGATAAATTCCATGTCTCAATTTGGGTGAGGGGATTGTTAAAGAAAAATGGGCTGAAATAGTTGGTCCTTGACCAACTGTGAAGTTGGAAAAATATGTCTAATATCCTACCTTTCTATTCATTTCGTTGCTTTGCTCTTGTTATTCTCCACTGGTGAATCTAGAATCCCTCTCTGTTAAGGTTATAGTGAAACATCAGTGGTAACTTTTTTAGAGAGGGGAATATACCTGGGATACAGGGGTGATGGCAGGACTGCCTGGTGTAAAAGACTCTGTCTCCAGAAGAGGAGGCTTAGTGTAAGCATGATGCCCTGGGAATGGGACAAATTCTTATGGACCATGGCTGGAAATTGATTGAAGGACTCATTAGTAGGAATTTGAGTCTCTCCTGGGGGTCCACCTGTTTGCTGAATAGACAACACCTTGTGGAGGGATAAAAAAAATGAAGGTGCATATATATTAATAAAAATATTCTCAAGGACTTGTTTAGGATGGATTCAAAAGGGAGAAATTATCTACAGGGTAAAATTAATAACATTTACTGAACCCTTGTCATATGGCAAGCATATTATATAAAATTTGTATCTAATTCTCATGATAAGATTATGAGGTAGGCAGTTTTATTATTCACATTTTATGTACAGATAAAATGAAGTCAAGTTACCCGGGGTCAGAGAACTGAAAGTGATTGAACTAGGATTGATTGATGCATTGATTTTTTTAAATTGAGATAAAATGCATAACATAAAATTTATCATTTAACCTCCTTGAATCAGGATTAGTTTTTCATTCTATTTTCAAAGTTATCCCTCATGGCAGCGGTGGCGGTGGCTGGTTGGGTGCAGCGCTATAGCAACTGAGTTGCTGCTAGCCTGGTGGCCGAGCGTTGAGCTCCAGCCTGGCCTCCACATGCCCCCAGGGCGCCACACACCTAATGCTGCCCCGGCACTGAGCCCGCCCCGGCCAGGATGATGGTGGAGTATTTCTTGGGCCAGAGCATGCTCTGGAGTTCGTGGGAGCAAGTGTTTGCTGCCTTCTGGCAGTGGTCCCAAATCCCTGTAGTAAACATGCCTTGATGCAAGACATAGTGCACCGAGAGGTGACCTCTGACCAGAAGCTCCTGTCCGAGGACTCCTGACCAAGATGAATAGGATGCCCCGCTGGGCTGAGCAACTGTTTCTTGCCAGTGTTGCTCACTCAGTGTACATCCTGGAAGATTCTATTGTGGACCCATGAAACCAAACCATGGCCACCTTCATCTGGAACATCAACCATACCCAGCTGATGGTGGTGGAGGAATGATGTGTTTACTGTGTGAACTCTGACAACAGTGGCTGGACTGAAATCTGCCAGGAAACCTGGGTCTCCTCTGGCTTATTTGGCATCTCCAGAGATGTTCAGGAATTTGGTCTTGCATGGTTCAAAAGCAACATGACCATGACTATGAAAGGTTTTGAATACATCTTGGCCAAGCTGCAAGGTGAGGCTCCTCCCAAAACCCTTGGTGAAACAGCCAAGGAAGCCAAGGAGAAGGCCAAGGAGATGGCAGTGGCAGCTACGGAGAATGCCAAGGACCTTGCCAGCAAGGCAGCCACCAAGAAGCAGCAGCAGCAGCAGCAGCAGCAGTAGCAGTTCATGTAGCCAGCCCAGGCCCTGAGGCAGCAGCCTAGCAGACTACCGACTCCAGTCCCTGTGCCCTCTCCTCCTCTACTTTATTATTAAAAGCCAGCTTTCAGTCTTGTTGACTGTGTGGATGGTGGGCTGGGAGTAGGTGCCCTGTTTGGCATCTCCAGCACAGCTGGTCAGTTACCCATGTGTGAGCTGGGCCTCCTTACTCCTGCATCAGGTGGCTGAAGACAGAGGCCCAGTGACTTGCCCAGGGTGACTGCATCCAGGTGAAATCGTTGTAAATGCTAGACTGTAAGCTCCGTGATGGCAGGGACTGTTGTTTTATCCTCTGATGTGTCCCAAGTATATGAAACAAAATCTTACGTGTAACAGGCACTCAATAAATACTTATTGAAATTAAAAAAAAATTATCATACAGTGCAGTTGTCTTATTTGGTGTGCATTTTTGAGTTCTTACACACACATAGAATCACAAAACTACCACCACAATGAAGATACAGAATAGTTCCCTCTCCTCTGAAAGCTCCCTTATGCTGTTCCATTTGAGTTAAACCCTCTACTCACTTCTAACCTCTATTCGCTGTGTAAACAACTGATCAGTTTTCTATCACTATAGTTTTTTTTTTTCCAGAATGTCATATTCATGAAATTATACAATTGTTGTTCAGTCATTCAGTCATCTCAGACTCTCTGTGACCCCACAGACTGCAGCACACCAGGCTTCCCTATCCTTTACTATCTCCTGGAGCTTGCTCAAACTCATGTCCATTGAGTTGGTGATGACATCCAACCATCTCATCCTCTGTTGTCCCCTTCTCCCACCTTCAATCTTTCCCAGCAACAGGGGCTTTTCTAACAATTGGGCTATTCACATAAGTTGGCCAAAGTATTGGAGCTTCAGCATCAGCCCTTCCAGTGAATATTCAGGGTTGATTTTCTTTAGGATTGATTGGTTTGATCTCCTTGCTGTCCAAGGGACTCTCAAGAGTCTTCTCCAGCACCACAGTTCAAAACCATCAATTCTTTGGCACTCAGCCTTCTTTATGGTCCAACTCTCACATCCATACATGACCACTGGAAAAACAATAGCCTTGACTGTTCAAACCTTTGTCAGCAAAGTAATGTCTCTGCTCCTTTATATGCTGTTTAGGTTTGTCATAGCTTTTTTTTTTTTTTTTTTTTTTTACTGGTTATTATGTGATTTAATGAAATATGTAATTGGAGGAGCACAATAGAATTACATTGTGAAATGTAAATAATACACACAAGACAGAGCCCAGATAGATATAAATAAGCACAAGGTATTAGTAAATAATATAAGCTGCTGACTCAGAATCCAATCATCAGATCAGATCAGATCAGTCTGTCAGTCATGTCCGACTCTTTGCGACCCCATGAATCACAGCACACCAGGCCTCCCTGTCCATTTCAAGGAGAAGCAACTTTTAATTTCATTGTTGCAGTCACCATCTGCAGTAGTTTTGGAGCCCAAGAAAATAAAGTTTCTCACTGTTTCCATTATTTCCCCATGTATTTGCCATGAAGTGATGGGACCAGATGCCATAATCTTAGTTTTCTGAATGTTGAGTTTTAAGCCAACTTTTTCATTCTCCTCTTTCACTTTCATCAAGAGGCTCTTTAGTCTTCTTTGCTTCCTGCCATAAGGGTGGTGTCATCTGCATATCTGAGATTATTGATATTTCTCCCAGAAATCTTGATTCCAGCTTGTGCTTTATGCAGGCCAGCATTTGGCAAGATGTACTCTGCATAGAAATTAAATAGGCAGGGTGACAATATACATCCTTGATGTACTCCTTTCTCACTTTGGAACCAGTCCATTTTCCCATGTATTGTTCTAACTGTTGCTTCTTGAACTGCATACAGGTTTCTCAGGAGGGGGGTAAGGTAGTCTGGTATTCTCATCTCTTTAAGAATTTTCCACAGTTTGGAACATACATACAGTATGTAACCTTTTTAAGACTGGCTTCTTTCACTCAGCAGTTCTCTGGAGATTTATCCATGTTGTGATATGTTCATTCTTTATTATTGCCAAGTAATAGTCCATTATATGGATTTACCACAGTTTGTTTATCCATTGACTCGTTAATGGTCATTTGGATTGCTTCCAGTTTTGGGCAGTTATGAACAGAATCTCAAGAAATATTCTGTGGAGAGTTTAGTGTGAATACCAATTTTCTTTAGAGTAAATACCCAGGGGTGGGATTGCTGTATCATTATGATAGACTTTATGGTTAATTTTGTAACAAATGGCCAAATCATTTGCCAGTGTATATGATCCCATGAGCAGTATATGAGAGTTGTAGTTTCTTGCATCCTCATAAACTCTTGGTATTGTTTTTTATTCAGGTGTTATAATAGGTATGTAGTGGTATCTTGTCATTGTTTCAATTTGCATTTCCCTATGGCTAATGATGTTTAACATCTGTCTATTTTTTTCCATTTGTATATGGTCAGGTTCTTTGTATGTTTTAAAATTGGATTATTTGTTTTCTTACTGTTGAGCTTTGAGAGTTCTTTATACATTATGAACATGTCTTGTTGGCTGTGTGATTTGCATACATCTTCATGTTTGTAGCTTTTCTTTTTCTTTTTTTAAAAATTAATAAATTTTAATTGAAGGCTAATTACTTTACAATATTGTAGTGATTTTTGCCATACCTTGTCATGAATCAGCCATGTGTCCCCCATCCTGAACATCCCTCCCACCTCCCTCCCCGTCCCATCCCTCAGGGTCATCCCAGTGCACTGGCCCTGAGTGCCCTGTCTCATGCATTGAACTTGGACTGGCGATCTATTTTATGTATGGTAATATACATGTTTCAATGCTATTCTCTCAAAGCATTCTACCCTCGCCTTCTCCCACAGAGTCCAAAAGTCTGTTCTTTACATTTGTGTCTCTTTTGCTGTCTTGCGTATAGGGTCATTGTTACCATATTTCTAAATTCCATATATATGCGTTAGTATACTGCGCTGGTGTTTTTCTTTCTGACTTACTTCACTCTGTATAATAGGCTACAGTTTCATCCACCTCATTAGAACTGATTCAAATGCATTCTTTTTAATAGCTGAATCATATTCCATTGTGTATATGTATCACAGCTTTCATATTCATTCATCTGCTGATGGACATGTAGATTGCTTCCATGTCCTGGCTATTATAAACAGTGCTGCTGTGAACATTGGGGTACATGTGTCTCTTTCAATTCCGGTTTCCTCCGTGTGTATGCCCAGCAGTGGGATTGCTGGGTCATATGGGGGTTCTATTTCCAATTTTTTAAGGAATCTCCACACTATTCTCCATAGTGGCTGTACTAGTCTGCATTCCCACCAACAGTGAAAAAAGGTTCCCTTTTCTCCACACCCTCTCCAGCATTTATTGCTTGTAGACTTTTGGATAGCAGCCATTCTGACCAGCATGAGATGGTACCTCACTGTGGTTTTAATTTGCATTTCTCTGATAATGAGTGATGTTGAGCATCTTTTCATGTGTTTGTTAGCCATCTGTATGTCTTCTGTGGAGAAATGTCTATTTAGTTCTGTGGTCCATTTTTTGATTGGGTCGTTTATTTTTCTGGAATTGAGGTGCATGAGCTGCTTGTATAATATTGAGATTAATTCTTTGTCTGTTGCTTTGTTTGCTATTATTTTCTCCCATTCTGAAGGCTGTCTTTTCACCTTGCTTATATTTTCCTTCATTGTGCAAAAGCTTTTAATTTTAATTAGGTCCCATTTGTTTATTTTTGCTTTTATTTCCATTACTCTGGGAGGTGGTAAATATCATAAAGTCCATTTTGTCCTTTTTTTTCTATTATAAATCATGCTTTTGGTATCATAATCTAAGGATAATTTATAATAAAGCAGATATTGCTTATTAATAGTGTTCCTGAATTATTTATTTTAATAAGAACTTTATGGAAACATATTTTGCATATAATTAACCCTTTTAAAGTTTACAAATCAGTCATGATTCAAAAATAAATTTACCAAGTTCTGCAACAATTGCTATGAATATTTTAGAACATTTTCATCACTCCAAGAGAATCTTTCATTCACATTTACTGTTAATCTCTGTTATCCCTAACCCTGCTCCAGAAAACCACTAGTCTACTAGTGGTTTTTCTGGCACAATTTTTTATTTTAAAAAATTTAAATTTAAAAATTGTGGTAAAAATCATAACATAAAATTTATTATTTTACGATTTCTGTTGGTGGTTTAGTTGGTAAGTTGTGCTTGACTCTTGCCACCCTATGGACTATAGTCTGCCAGGCTCTTCTGTCCATGAGAATACTGGAGTGAATTGCCATTTCTTTCTCCAAGGGATCTTCCTGACCCAGGGATCAAACCCTTGTCTCCTGCATTGGCAAGTGGGTTCTTTGTCACTGAGCCACCAGGGAAGCATTACCATTTCTAGTAGTGTTAAATATTTTCAGAAGTGTTAAATATTTTCATGTTGTGTATAACCAATCTCTAGAATGTTTTCATCTTGTAAATCTGAAATTCTATACCCAGTAAAGAACATTTCCCCATTTTTCTCTCCTCCAGCCCCTGCTAACCACCATTTTACTGTTTCCATAAATTTGACTACTGCTTTGAGTTCAGTTGCTCAGTCATGTCCGACTCTTTGCGACCACATGGACTGCAGCATGCCAGGCCTCCCTATCCATAGCCAACTCCTGGAGTTTACTCAAACTCATCTCCACTGAGTCAGTGATGCCATCCAACCATCTCATCCTCTGTCATCCCCTTCTCCTTCCACCTTCCATCTTTCCCAGCATCAGGGGCTTTTCCAGTGAGTCAGTTCTTTGCATCAGGTGGCCAAAGTATTGGAGTTTCAGCTTCAACATAAGTTTTTCCAATGAATATTCAGGACTGATTTCCTTTAGGCTGAACTGGTTGAATCTCTTTGCAGTCCAAGGGACTCTCAAGAGTTTTCTCCAACACTACAGTTCAAAAACATCAATTCTTTGGCACTCAGCTTTCTTTATGGTCCAACTCTCACATCCCTACATGACTACTGGAAAAACCATAGCTTTTACTGGACAGACCTTTGTTGGCAAAGTAATGTCTCTGCTTTTTAATACACTTTTTTTTTCTTCTGCTTTTGACTACTGTAGATAACTTGCTACTAAGTCAATTCAGTCGTGTCTGACTCTGTGTGACCCCATAGATGGCAGCCCACCAGGCTCCCCCGTCCCTGAGATTCTTCAGGCAAGAACACTGGAGTGGGTTGCCATTTCCTTCTCCAATGCATGAAAGTGAAAAGTGAAAGGGAAGTCGCTCAGTCGTGTCCAACCCTTAGCGACTCCATGGACTGCAGCCCACCAGGCTCCTCCATCCATGGGATTTTCCAGGCAAGAGTACTGGAGTGGGGTGCCATTGCCTTCTCCGGTAGGTATCTTATATAAGTGTAATTATATAGTATGTGTCTTTTTGTCTGACTTATTTAGCATAATACCCTCAAAGTTCATCTGTATTGTAGCATATGCCAGACTTTTCTTCCTTTTTAAGGCTGAATAATATATGTGTATACCAAATTTGCTTATCACTTTTTCTGTTGATGGTCACTTTGGTTCCATCACTCTTTGCGTACTGTTAACAATACTGTTAGGAACCTGGGTGTACAAATAGCTAATACAGCACCATTTTGTTTTCTCAAAAAGACTATTTTCTCCATTACATAGCACTTTCACCTTTGCTAAAAATCAGTTTAATATATGTGTTTGGATCTAATTCTGGCCTGTTTGTTCTATTCCATTGATCTATTTGTTTTTCCTTTTGACAATCTTGATTACTACAGTGTTACAGTACTTTTAAAATTTGGGTTGTGTGAGTCTTCCAACTTTGTTCTTTTTTCAAAATATTTTTTGCTCCTTTTTTTTCCTTTTCCATATAAATTTTAGAATCAATTTGTCAATACCTACAAAATTTCTAAAGAAACTGCATTAAATTTATTATGTAGAGGAGAATTAACATCTAAATTTTATTGAGTCTTTGAATCCATGAGAGCACTATGTCTCTCCACTTATTTAGGTCTTTGTTGATTTTTCTTTTCATTAAAATTTTGTCATTTTCAGCATAAATATCCTGTACATATTTTATTGGGTTTGTATTTAAAGTGTCTCATGTTCTGTAGGTGTTTTAATTGATGTTAATTTTTTTGGGAGATGGAATTTCAGTTTCCAATTTTATATTGCTAATGTATACAAATGTTGATTTTTGTGTATTGTCTTTTTATTTTACACTATTAAACTTACAGATTTGTAGTAGGAAGTTTTTTTTTGGTTATTTGTTTTTAGATTATTTGCCATTTTCTACTTAGGCAGCATGTTAGCAAATAAGGATCATTTAATTTCTTCTTTTCTAATTGATATGCATTTTATTTATTTTCCTTATTGCACTAAGAATAGTAATACTAGAGGAAATGCATTTAGTCTCTCTCCATTAGGTACAATGTTAGCTATAAATTTTGTGGATGCCCTTTATCAAGTTGAAGAAATTTCCTTCTGTTCCTAATTTGCTGAGTTTTTAAATCATGTATTAATATTGAATTTTATCAAGTGCTTTTTCTGTACCCATTGATATAATAATGCGATTTTTAAAAAATCGTTTAATATGTTGGATTGCATTGGTTAATTTGAGAATATTGAACCAGAGTTGCATTCCTGGTATAAACCCCATTTGTTTATATGGTATTATTTTTAACTATTGCCTGATTCAATTTGCTAATACTTTGTGGATTTTTACATGAATCATGAGGGGTATTAGTCTGTAGTTTTACTTTCTTGTACTATTATCTGGTTTTGATATCAGGTTAATGTTGCCTCATAAAATGAGTTGGGAAGCATTACTACCTCCTCTGTTTTCTGTAGAAAGGTTATGTAGATTGGCATTATTTCTTTAACTGTTTAATTTCCAGTGAAATCTTCTGGGCCTAGAGAAACCATTTTTGGACAAGTTTTAAAACTATATAATCATTTTATTTAATTATATGACTATTTAGATTTCTCTCTTCTTGAGTGAGTTTTGACAGTTTGTCATTTTTGAGGAATTGGTTTGTTTTATCCAAGACGACAAATTTAGGTACATAGAGCTGTTTGTAGTATAGCTTTGTTATACTTTCAATGTTTGTGAAAGTGTTAATTGGTCAGTTGTGTCTGAGTATTTGTGACCCCATGGACTGTAGCCCACCAGGCTCCTCTGTCTATGGAATTCTCCAGGCAAGAATACTGGAGTGGGTTGCCATTCCCTTCTCCAGAGGATCTTCCTGATCCAGGGATTGATCCCAGGTCTCCTGCATTACAGGCAGATTCTTTACTGACTGAGTCACCAGGGAAGCCCATTAATGTTTGTAAGACCTATAGTATTAGCCCCTCTTTTACTTTTGATATGAGAATTTATGTTTTTTTTTTTCTTTTTTACTGTTAGTCTTGCTGGAAGTTTATCAGTTTTACTGATCTTTACAGTATCATCAAAAAACATGACCTAGGGATTAATGCAATGAAAGACGATCAAATATTCTAGAGAGAAACTGTAGATTCTGGAAAGGATATATATAGAGCAAGGCATAATATATTTATGGTTTTGAAGTCTCAGTTTTTTAAAGACAGGAATAGAAAGTGCCTTTCATGGATAAAGAGTGGTCATTATTTATTGCCTCTATCTAGGGTGGCCCTAATTTCAAGAGGAGCCCCCTCTACACCCTGGGGAGAGCTGCACCTTGATCCATTGCCTGGTCATCCTGGGATTATTTTTATGAGCTCTTAATTGTGTTGTCTCCAAACTGTGCCCCTGATTGTTAGGTACCTTTGGCTAGTCCTTTTGGACCTTTGTTTCTTAATTTATAAGAAAGCTATACTCAAATGTCAAAGTTATTTTCCAAGACAAAATGTCATGGAATCTTGGACTCTCTTTTAATGGAATCTAAGTCATAATGGAATCCAGCAAAGAAAGAATGCAGAACACTGAACCCAGCATTTTATCTGAGAGCTTTTCAGGAAAAGCTGCCCTGTCTCTTTCCTGCTCAACTTCCTCTTTATCATACTTGTCCCTCTGCCTTATTTCAGCTTTTGGTTCCCTCCCTTCCTTCTGTTCTGCCTCTTGTCCCTATGACTTCCTTGTCTCTTCATCCTGTGCCTGCCTTAGTCACCAGTTACTTAGACCTACCGAGTCCTATTCCTACCTCATGCCCAGACCATCTCCCTCTTCTTACCAGGTTTTCCCCTTCCCACCTCCCTGCCTGCATCACCATTACCCAAGAGAAACATTAGCTACTGGAAACCAGCAGTAATGTCCACAAATACTCTTAGCAACATTTAATATAGTAGTAATAAACTGGAGGTTATCCAAATCCTTATCAACAGGAGAATGGGTAAATTGTGATATATTGACATGACGGAATATTATAAAGCTTTGAAAGTCAATGAACTACAGCATGCAATAGCCTGGATAAATCTTAATAGCATAAGTTGGAGTAAAAGATGCAAGTTCCCAAAGGTACCCTATACAGTATCATTCCCCTTTCTATAATGTACACATCCAAGCAAAATCAAATATCATATAGCTTAGGTGAATTACACACAAACATACACATACATGAGATAAAATTAAAGAAAAAACTTGGTAAACATAATCATAAAATTTAGGACGGTGGTTATCTCTGAGGGTGAGACAGGAGAATGGGATGGGGAGGAGCAGGTTAGTGTAGGCTATTGGCAATGTTCTAGTTCCTAAATTGGTTTAATGGGATCATTAGCTTATAATATTATTAAAATAATAAGTAAATAAGAGTACCATGCATGGACCAACCATGATAGTGTGTTGTGATTGACGACCTGTTTTTGTGCATCTGATATAATCCAAACAAATGAACCCCAAACTAGTGGGATCAAGCGATAAGTACATTTCTGTAGAATATTTCCACTAGGTTGTTGGCTGGTGAAAAAGAATGTAGAATTAACTATTCTCCACATATTTTACTTGAGCTTTGAAAAAAAATCCATGGAAAGCTACTAAAAAAATAGTAACTACTAAAAAAAAAAAAAAAAGAAGCTACTAAAAAAAGTAGTAACTACAGAGAAATGAAGTTAAAGTGTACACTGCTATCTGATTGGATAGTGGCTAAAATAGGCATGATAACAGGTAGGCAATGTAAATGCTTTGAGAACCCTATAGGACCACCCTTTGTAAAGGAATGACTGGCTGTGTAAATGGAATGGTGTATTAAGTACTTAAGTGCCCATAGCTACTCTGGCTCAGGGAAGGAGAAACCGTGGAATTCCAACTTATTCAGTACATATTTTAAAAATGCTCTTGTTTCTCTGAAAAGTCTTTTTCTGCTATGTAGGCAGGCACTAAAAAGTTAACCCAGATATTTCTTTTGGGATGGAAACACAGATAGCTGAGTTCCAGCTTTTTGCCTGAGAATGTTAACTTCAACATTTTTATGAAAGCTAAATGGTACAACATATATTCATGGAGGATTGTTTGAAAGATACACAGTTCTTCAGGATCAGTCCTAGAATATCCGGAGGTCCATCAGCATCAGCTGAGAACTTAGGGAAAAAATGGAGGCTCTCAGGACCCATTCCATACCTATGGTATCAGAATCTGTATTTTAACAGGAATTCCTGGGTGCTTTATATGCACATTAAAGTTTGAAAAGCAGTAGTTTAGAGCAGATAGCTTTATCTGAAGCTCAACAGGAACTGTCTTCAGGAAGTCTGTTTACTCACTGAAATTTTATGCCAAATTTTGAGTTTCTCTGAATAAATATTTTTCTGGGCTTTGCTGTATGTTTTACTCCTGGATCAGGCCAGATTGTTGGAAAGCTGTGCACTTAGTTCCCAAGCTTTGGCTAATTGTTTCACACAGCGTGCTTTAGTTTTCTCTCTCATTTGTTTACATTGAAGACCACTGTGAAAAGCAGCTGGTGAAATTCATTGTATTTACTGCTGGATACTACTGAGAATATTATACACTACAGAAGTGTTTCCAAGGTCTGATTGCACAAAAGAATCATCTGAGGCGTTTGTAAACTACTGATCTGAAGTACTGCCTGGGAATTTGTATTGTTAACAGTTACTCATGGTGATTTTGATGTAACAAGTCCATGGAATAGTGGTTTGGGAAGATTTACTACACTATCTAGTGTCTCTTTATTAAAGTATACTGTTTTTTTTTCCCCTGTCTTTAGTAGCAGGAAAAGCCTTTATGTCTTCTGGGTAACTAATATGCAGTTGTCTTATGGATAATATGTTTATAACAACATGTATCCCTCATTAACTTACCAAATTCACATTTGTGCCCTACTTTTGACAATTATAAAACCTTCTGTTATACATTTTGGTGTTTGTAAAGGTTTTGTGTTACCATTGCCTTCATTTTACTTTGTTTCTGAGCTGAGCTGATATAATTGCTGTTAAAGATGAGAAACTTGATGCTTTTGTTAATTTTGTTTTGTTAGTCTTTTGTGGGGGAAATTACATATTAGGCTGTTGGAAGTAGTAAAAGAAATCACAGATTTTTATTACTACTGTACAGGTTCCTGGGTGTTAGGAATCCTCAGATATGAACCACTGCCTTAAAACAGATATTCTAAAATCAGGAGATATGCTAACTCTTAAAATCGAACAGTTGGGCTAGGCATTAGGAGATTCCTATTTTAGGTATAATTGTGCCAGTAATGAATTCTATGACCTCATGCAAGAGAAACATATTTTTTGTTGGCCGCTATTCTCTAATCTTCAAAATGGGCACAGCAAGTCCCTTTCACCTTATAGGATTAGATGATAATCACATGATGAACATCGACTGAGGACATACTTTGTGCTAGACACTTTTCATAGACATATATGTATTACTTCATTTAATTCTGGAAAGAACCCAATGAGGTAAATATTGTTTTTGCCCAGTTTACAAATGACAAAATTAAGTTAAGTGAGGTTCCATAATGTAAGATTATACATCTGAAGTTAAACTTGATCTTTTTGACTTCAGAGCCTGAATTTGTAATCATTTAGTCTATATGATTTAGTATGGATCATCGTATTGCAGGAGGAAACTCTGAATCTTATGGCCTAAAATCACAAAAGTTCTTTCCTTGTTTTTGCTACATAGTTTTGGTTGCATGTCATCATCATTGCAGGACCCAGGTTGACAGAGTATCTGTCATCTCTAGGATTGTTGGTCATCTCAACAGAGGGAAAGAGTATATGATGCAATATGCACTGGCTCTTAAAGCATGCACCCAGAAGTGACACATACCATTTTCACTTGTGCATTGTTGACCAAAACTAGTTAGATGTATGTGTGTGTAAGGAAAGCAATCCAGTTATGTGCTGGAAAGGTGGAAAAGTAGAGAAATAAAAACATTTGGGGAGCAACAGTAATGCCACATTTTTCAAATGTATTTATTGATATAAGACTATTAGTATTATAACTTTGAAT
The DNA here is from genome assembly GCF_002263795.3 of Bos taurus. NCBI lineage: Eukaryota > Metazoa > Chordata > Mammalia > Artiodactyla > Bovidae > Bos > Bos taurus. The sequence goes on from NC_037357.1 coordinate 5,807,535, forward strand.
ACTGTTCTTACTTAAGCAATGAGGTGGGTTCATGCTTACATTGTTTGAAACACACTCTTCAATAAGTCACAGTATAAAGCCTGCTTATACACTATAATTTAAAAATAATAGGGGGGCGGTCCTAAGATGGCAGAGGAATAGGACGGGGAGACCACTTTCTCCCCCAGAAATTCATCAAAAGAACATTTGAACGCTGAGCAAATTCCACAAAACAACTTCTGAATGCTGGCAGAGGACATCAGGCATCCAGAAAGGCAGCCCATTCTCTTCGAAAGGAGATGGAGAAGTCTTGAGGCTACTGTAAGAATAAAACTGAAAACCAGAGGCAGGAGGCTTATGTCCAAATCCTGAGAACACCAGAGAACTCCTGACTCCAGGGAACATTTATCGATAGGAGCTCATCAAATGCCTCCATATCTACACTGAAATCAAGCACCACCCAAGGGCCAACAAGTTCCAGAACAAGACATACCATGCAAATTAATTCTCCAGCAACACAGGAACATAGCCATGAGCTTCAATATACAGGCTGCCCAAAGTCACACCAAACGCATTGATATATCAAAAATCATTACAGGATACTTCACTGCACTCTAGAGAGAAGAAATCCAGCTCCACCCACCAGAACACCGACACAAGCTTCGCTAACCAGGAAACCTTGACAAGCCACCCACACCAGTCAGAATGGCTGCTATCCAAAAGTCTACAAGCAATAAATGCTGGAGAGGGTGTGCAGAAAAGGGAACCTTCTTACACTGTTGGTGGGAATGCAAACTAGTACAGCCACTATGGAGAACAGTGTGGAGATTCCTTAAAAAACTGGAAATAGAACTGCCATATGACCCAGCAATCCCACTGCTGGGCATACACACCGAGGAAACCAGAATCGAAAGAGACACGTGTACGCCAATGTTCATCGCAGCACTGTTTATAATAGCCAGGACATGGAAGCAACCTAGATGTCCATCAACAGATGAATGGATAAGAAAGCTGTGGTACATATACACGATGGAGTATTACTAAGCCATTAAAAAGAATACATTTGAATCAGTTCTAATGAGGTGGATGAAACAGCAGCCTATTATGCAGAGTGAAGTAAGCAGAAAGAAAAACACCAATACAGTATACTAAATATATATGGAATTTAGAAAGATGGTAATGATAACCCTGTATGCGAGACAGCAAAAGAAACACAGATGTATAGAACAGTCTTTTTGGACTCTGAGAGAGAGGGAGACAGTGGGATGATTTGGGAGAATGGCATTGAAACAGGTATAATATCATATATGAAACAAATAGCCAGTCCAGGTTCGAGGCATGATACAGGATGCTTGGGGCTGGTACACTGGGATCACCCAGAGGGATGGTATTGGGAGGGAGGTGGGAGGGGTGTTCTGGATGGGGAAGATATGTACACCTGTGGCAGGTTCATGTCAACGTATGGCAAAACTGACACAACATTGTAAAGTAATTAGCCTCCAATTAAAATAAATTGCACTCATCTAATATGCTAGTAAAGTAATGCTCAAAATTCTCCAAGCCAGGCTTCAGCAATACATGAACCGTGAACTTCCAGATGTTCAAGATGGTTTTAGAAAAGACAGAGGAACCAGAGATCAAATTGCCAACATCCGCTGGATCATTGAAAAAGCAAGAGAGTTCCAGAAAAAATATCTATTTCTGCTTTATTGACTATGCCAAAGCCTTTGACTGTGTGGATCACAATAAACTGTGGAAAATTCTGAAGGAGATGGGAATAACCAGACCACCTGACCTGCCTCTTGAGAAACCTATATACAGGTGAGGAAGCAACAGTTAGAACTGGATATGGAACAACAGACTGGTTCCAAATAGGAAAAGGAGTACGCCAAGGCTATATATTGTCCTCTGCTTATTTAACTTATATGCAGAGTACATCATGAGAAACGCTGGGCTGGAAGAAGCACAAGCTGGAATCAAGATTGCCAGGAGAATATCAATAACCTCAGATATGCAGATGACACCACCCTTATGGCAGAGAGTGAAGAGGAACTCAAAAGCCTCTTGATGAAAGTGAAAGAGGAGAGTGAAAAAGTTGGTTTAAGGCTCAACATTCAGAAAACGAAGATCATGGCATCTGGTCCCATCACTTCATGGGAAATAGATGGGGAAACAGTGGAAACAGTGTCAGGCTTTATTTTTTTGGGCTCCAAAATCACTGCAGATGGTGACTGCAGCCATGAAATTAAAAGACGCTTACTCCTTGGAAGGAAAGTTATGACCAACCTAGATAGCATATTCAAAAGCAGAGACATTACTTTGCTAACAAAGGTCTGTCTAGTCAAGGCTATGGTTTTTCCAGTGGTCATGTATGGATGCGAGAGTTGGACTGTGAAGAAAGCTGAGCACCTAAGAATTGATGCTTTTGAACTGTGGTGTTGGAGAAGAGTCTTGAGAGTCCCTTGGATGGCAAGGAGATCTAACCAGTCCATTCTAAAGGAGATCAGCCCTGGGTGTTCTTTGGAAGGAATGATGCTAAAGCTGAAACTCCAGTACTTTGGCCACCTCATGTGAAGAGTTGACTTATTGGAAAAGACTCTGATCCTGGGAAGAATTGGGGGCAGGAGGAGAAGGGGACGACAGAGGATGAGATGGCTGGATGGCATCACCGACTCAATGGATGTGTGTTTGAGTGAACTCCGGGAGTTGGTGATGGACAGGGAGGCCCTGCGTGCTGCAGTTCATGGGGTCGCAAAGAGTCGGACAAGACTGAGCGACTTAACTGAAAAAAAGAAAAAGAATAATAATTAAAAAAAGGGGAAAAAAAAAGAAGAAAAGAAAATAAATAAATGAATAAGTTAGAATCTGAGCTGTTTAAGCTGGAGTTATTTTTATGTAGCTTTCTTCTGACAGAATGGTACGGTTTTTACCTTCCCAAAATATGTTAGAAGAAAAAAATAACAATAGAAGGAATGAAAGCACAACAAATGGGTTATATATGAATTGAAATGATTTCAATGAACATTTAAAGATGTTTACTATGGATTTTGGGCCTGGTTGATTTGAGAGAAATTTGATGCATGTGATTGTCACAATGCCTAACATACAATTTATCATTTTCAAAGTGCTCCTGCAAAATTAAATGAACTAATGCATGTGAAAGAACTTCCTGTAAACTGTGGGTACTTTTGGCAAATGTAACATTATCACATGATCTCACTTGATCCTTAAAATTACCTTGTGCTGTTTGTTATTGTTTCCATTGTCTTTATTTATAGTTGAGGAAACTCAGAAGTATTAAACTACTCTTCATGACTATATGGTTATAAACAGAGGACTTGGGACTAGAACTCCCGTCTGTAACTCCTAGGTCAGAGTGCTGCCTCTCCAGCCAAATTCTTGGATGTAACTTAAATGCAGCCTAGAGAAATTGAAAATGACCCATTTGAAAGAGGCAAAGACAACTCTCAATTTCCAAAGACATAGCTGGCAGTGTACATGCCAGCATGTTGAGGGAACGGAATCCACTACCTTCTGATAAGGAACTCCTGAAAGGGAGAATCATTCAAAGGCCTAACATTCATAGCGAGAAAATGGTCTTTCCAAGGGCCCAATTAGATGTTTGGTGGCCTGAAGTATTTTTCAGAATGTCATAGCTCAAGGAAGCTGAGGAAATGTAGTTATGCCTGCCTTGAAGAATTGTGCAAAGTAGGTTAGCTGCATCGCTTCCATTTTTGTGAAAGAGAATGCTTCTCTAATTTTAGAATCTTTCAAGAGGTGGGTAGGCTTTTGTGTGAGGGGAAGCTTTTCTCAGTGCTCATTTCCAGAGGTGCCTGTGAAATCATTTTATATCCTGTTTGGAAAAGGAAGACAATGTGGTGGAAATGAAAAATGAGTTTGCGTAAAAAGTTATCTTCCCCAAAAGAGACGGCGGAAATAAGGCTCCACAGCCATACTTATTACTTTTCCCCCTAAGTTATAGAGATGTGTGTTATCAGTTCAATGCAGGTATTGGGCTTCTTTAACTGTAATGTGTCTCCTGATGTTAAACAGTAGCAACTATTTATTTAGAAGATCATTCAAGAAAGGACAAAGCCTTTTTTTTAAGCTCTTAGAGAGTGTTAGGTTTTCCCCAGCTTCTTAATATCTCCACTGTAATTTATTTTGTAAGCTCCAATTTTCAGATTGTTAAAATGTAGCTTATAAATGACTGTTTACTTCATAAGTGACTATTCACCTTGTAAAACAGCAAATATTCAAAATGCAAATATCCCCCCAAAAGAAAAGGAGTTCCACCAAGGGCTAGGGGCTCTTCATGGGTTGGCAATTGTGTATAGCTTTAAGTAGCTGAGGTTGAATTAAGTCCCAAAAAGTCATTTTTAAAATTTTATTTTAAAGAAATTACATGTATTATTTTTTGGCCTTTCATTTTTTTCCTTTAAATTTTGAGATGTCATTAATATACAGCACTGTATAACTTTAAGGTATACAGCAAAATGGTTTGACTTATATCATAAAATGATTATCACAATATATTTAGTGAACATCCATCATTTCATATAGATACAAAATTAAAGAAAAAAAAAACTTCCTTGTGATGAGAACTCTTAGGATTTATTCTATTAACTTTCATATATAACATACAGCAGTGTTAATTGTATTTGTCATGTTGTACATTATATCCCTAGTACTTATTTATCTTCTAACTGGAAGTTTGTACCTTTTGGCTACATTCATTCCCCCTACCTCCCCAACCCCTAGTAACAATTTTCCATGTTTGTTTATTTTTGAAGTATAACACCTACAACATTGTTAGTTCTTGTTACACAACATATGATTTGATATTTCTATACATTTTAAAATGATCACCACTATAAGCCTAGTTACAATATGTCAGCATACAAAGATATTACATAGTTACAGTATTTTTCACACTGTACATTTTATACCCATGACTCATTTATTTGTAATTGTAAAATTTTACCTCTTAATCTCCATCACCTATTTCTTTCTTCCTGCCAGCTCACTGCTCTGGCAATCACTTGTTTGTTCTCTGTATCTGTAACTCTGTTTCTGTTTTGTTATATGTGTTAATTTGTTTTGTTTTGGTTTTTTAGATTCCACCTAAATGTGAAGTCATACAGTATTTGTCTTCCTTTGTCTGACTTATTTCACTTAGCATAATACCTGTTATATACCTCCATGTTGTTACAAATAAAGAGATTTCATCCTTTAAAAAATGTGGCTGTCACATTCCACTGTGTGTATATGTGTGTATATGTATGTATACATGTCTTTATCCACTCACATATTGATGGACACTTAGGTTGTTTTCATATCTTGGCTCTTGGAAATAATGCTGCTGTGAACATAGGGGTGCATATATCTTTTTTAATTAGTGTTTTCATTTTCTTTGGATAAATAACCAGAAGTGGAATCGCTGGATCATATAGTAGAGTTCTTTTTAATCTTTTGAGAACTCTATACTGCTTTCCATAGTTGCTGGGGCAGTTTATATTCCCACCAACCGTGCACTAGGATTCCCTTTTCTCCACATCCTTGTCAACATTTATTATTTGTTGTCTTTTTTTTTTTTTTTGGAAGATGACTAAGAGTTGTTTTTATTTATTAATTTTTTGTTATTTAAACTTTCTATTTTGTATTGGGGTATAGTCTTAACAGTGTTGTGATAGTTTCAGGTGAACAGTGAAGGGACTCAGCCGTGCAAATACATGCATGCATTCTCCCTCAAACCCCCCTCCCATCCAGGCTGCCACGTAACACTGAGCATCGTTCCATGTGCTGTCTTTTTAATAACCCATTCTGACAGGTGCTGAGGTCATTTCTCATTTTGGTTTTGATTTGCATTTCCCTGATGATTAGTGAAGTTGAGCATCTTTTCCTGTTCCTACTGGCCATCTGTATGTCTCCTTTGGAAAAATATCTATTGAGATCATCTGCCCATTTTAAAATCATATTTTTTTTATGTTGAGTTGTATGAGTCCTTTAGTATTTTGGATATTAACCTCTTGTTGGATGTATCATTTGCAAATATCTTCTGTTAACTACTTATTGAGCAGAGGTGTATTAATACATCTTTTGTTATCTGAACATTATTGACTGGAGGCATTTCAATATTCATTTTCAAAACATATTGTCAGCCACAGGCATTAGTTTCTGCAAAAATCCCCCAGTCAATAATGTGTTTTCATTTTGCTGATAGTTTTCTTCACTGTTTAAAACCTTTTAAGCTTGATTCAGTCTCATTTATTTGTTTGTTTTTTATTTCCTTTGCCTGAGGATACATGTTCAAAATTTTTACTAAGATTATTGTCAAACAATATACTGTCTATGTTTTGTCTAAAAGTTTTATGGTGTCAGGTCTTATATTTAAGTCTTGAATCCATTTTTAACTTATTTTTGTGAATGGTGTGAGAGAGTAGTCCAGTTTGATTATTTTGCATATGCCTGTCCCATTTTCCAAACACCATTTATTTAAGAAGCTGTGTTTTCCCCATGTGTATTCTTGCTATCTTTGTCACAGATTAATAACCCTTGTCATAGATTAATAACCCACGTAAGTGTGGATTAATTTCTGGGCTCTGTTTCTTGTTCCGTTCTATGCATTCGTTTTTGTGTCAGTCTCAAACTGTTTTGATTACTATAGCTTTGTAATATAGTTTGGAATCAGGGAGCATGATAAGTCCAGTTTTGTTCTTCTTTCTTAAGGTTGTTTGGCTATTCAGGGTATTTTGTGTGTCCATCCAAATTTCTGAATTCTTCCTTCTAGTTCTGTGAAAAATGTCATGGGTATCTTGATAGGGCTTGCATTGAATCTGTAGTTGCATAGGATAGTATGGTCATTTTAACAATATTAATTCTTCTGACCCAAGAACATGGTATATTTTTTCATTTTTGTCATCTTTAATTTCTTTTTTCATTGTTTTATAGTTTTCCTAGTACAAGTCTTTTATTTTTTTAGATTTACTCCCAGGTATTTTATTTTTTAGGAGGTTTTAAATGGGGTTGTTTTGTTAATTTCACTTTCTGCTAGTTCCTTATTAGTGAATAGAAGCACAACATATTTCTGCATATTAATTTTATATCCTGCAGCTGTATTGAATTCATTGACCATTTCTAGTACTTTTTGGGTGAGTCTTCAGGATTTTCTTTGGATAGCATCATGTCATTGGCAAGCAGTGACAGTTTTACTTTCTTTCCACTTTGAATCCCTTTTATTTCTTCTCTGACTGCTGTGGCTAGGAATTCTAATACTTTGTAGAATTTAAGTGATGAGAGTGGGCAGATGCCCACAAGAATGTATTGTTCCTTATCTTAGAGGAAATGATTTTAGCTTTTCACTATTAACTATGATGCTAGCTATGTATTTATCATATATGGCCTTTATTATGTTCAAGTATGCTCCTTGTATACCCACTTTGTTAAGAGTTTTATTATAAATGTGTATTGAAATTTTTCAATAGCTTTTTCTGCACCTATTGAGATGGTCATGTGATTTTTTAAATTCAGTTTGTTAATGTTGTGTATTACATTGATTGAATTGTGGATGTTGAGCCATTCTTGCGTCCCTGGGATAAATCTGACTTCATCATGGTGTATGACCTTTTTAGTGTATTCTTGAATTTGTTTTGCTAATATTTTGTTGATAATTTTTGCAGCTATGTTCATCAATGATACTGGTATGTAATTTTCTTTTTTTCATATCTTTGTCTGATTTTGGTATTGAGGTGATGCTGGCGTCATAGAATGAGTTCAGAAGCACTCTTTCCTCTCCAGGTTTTTTGAATAGTTTGGAAAAGACTGGTGTTGGCTCTTCCCTAAATGTTTGGTAAAATTCACATGTTAAGCTGTCTGATCCTGGACTTGTGATTGTTGGTATTTTTAAAAAATTAGTGATTCAGTTTCATTATTAGTAATTGGTTTGTTCGTATTTTCTATCTTTCTTGATTTGGTCTTGGGAGATTTTCATTTCTCAGAATTTTTCTGTTTCTGCTTGGCTGCCCATTTTTTGGCACATAATTGTTCGTAGTATTCTCTTATTGTGAATCTTTGTATTTCTGTGATGATGGTTGTAACTTCTACTTTTTCACTTTTGATATTGATTTGAGCTCTCTTATTTTTTTTCTTGATGAGTTTAGCTAAATGTTTGTCAACTGTGTTTTTCTTTTCAAAGAACCAGCTCTTAGTTTCATTGATCTTTTCTATTGTTGTTTTTTGCCTCATTTATTTCATTTATTTTTACTCTCATCTTTATGATCTTTTTACAATTTTAAGTTCTGTATTGTCTGATATAAGCATTGCCACCCCAGCTTTCTTTTTATTGCCATTTGCATGGAATAGCTTTTTCCATCCTCTTCCTTGCAGTTTGTGTGTGTCTTTAGATCTGCAGTGAGTGACTTATAAACAGACATAGATGGGTTTTGCTTTTGTGTCCATTCAATCATTTGGTCCACCTACTTTTAAAGTTGTTATGATAGGTATTTACTTACTGCCATTTTAAAATCATTTTTGGGTTGTTTTATAGTTTGTTTTTGTTCCTTCTTCTTTTGCTATTTTCCTTTGTGACTTAATGACTATCTTTAGTGTTATATTTGGATTCCTTTCCCTTTTTTGTGTGTATCTGTTAAAGATTTTTCATTTGTTACCATGAGGTTTATATGTAACAATCTTTATACATCTGTGTATCTGTCTATAGTTATCTTTTTATCTCTATATATACATGATTATTTTAAGTTGTTAGTTTAAGTTGAAATGTATTTTATTTAACAACCATTCATTTTTACTTCTACCCCATTTAATGTTTTTGACATATTTTACATCCTTTTGTATTGCATATCCCTTAAGTACTCATTGATCATATATATGACTTTACTACTTTTGTCTTTTAACCTTCTTATTGCTTTATAAATGGTTGATTTACTGTACTTACTGTATATTTTCCTTTACCACTGAGATTTTTCCTTATGTGATTTTCATATTTCTAGTTGTGGCATTTTCTTTTCAACTTGGAGATGTTCCTTTAACATTTCTTATAAAGCTGGTTTTATGATGTTGAACTCTTAACTTTGGCTTGTCTGTAAAACTTTTGATCTTTCCTTCCAAAATGAATGAAAGCCTTGCTGGGTAGAGTATTTTTGGTAGTAGACTTTTTTCTCCTTTACAACTTTAAATATATTGTGCTACTTCCTTCTGGCCTGAAGTTTTTGCTAAAAAGTGAACTGATAGCCTTATGGTAGTTCTCTTGTACAGAACTTTTTCTTTTTCCTTTGCTACTTTTAATACTCTTTTTATCTTTCATTTTTGCTGTATCATTACAGTTGGTGTTAGTGTGGTCCTCTTTGGGTTGATCCTTTGTTTTTTGGATCTGGATGTCTGTTTCATTTCCCAGTTTAGGGAAGGAAGTTTTTCAGCTATTATGTCTTCAAATACATTCTCTGCTCCTTTCTCTCTTCTCCTGAGACCCCTATAATGTAAATGTTAATATGCTTTATGTTGTCTCAGAGGTCTCAAACTGTCCTCTTATTTTTCTTTTTTTCTGGTCAGTTTGAGTGATTGCCACTGCTCTGTCTTCCTGTTCACTGATCCATTCCTCTGTATCATCTAATCTACTGTTGATTCTTTCTATGTATATTTTATTTCAGTTATTTTGTTCTTCATATCTGTTCTGCTTTTCTTTATATTTTCTAACTCTTTTAAAAACTTCTAACTTCTCACTCTGTCTATACATTCTCCCAAGTTATTTCAACATCTTTATGATTATTACTTTAAATTACTTATCAGTTACATTGCTTATTTCCACTTAGTTGTTTTTCTGGGGTTTCGTTTTATTTCACTGTGTAACAAATTCCTCTGTTGTCTCATTTGCCTACTTCTCTGTTTTTATTTCTATGTATTTGGTAACTTCATTATGTTTCCCAATCTTGGGAAAGTGGCATTTGGTAGGAAACATCTTATGGGTCTCAGGTGAATACTCCCTTCTCGTCACTAGAGCCATATGCTCTTGGGATGCCCTTTACGAGGGCTGCATGGGTCTTTCTGTTATGGTGGGCTGACTACTGTTGGTGTACTGGTAGATATGGTTGGATCCCAGTGTGGTTGGTTGCTAGGCTCTGCTTTGTGTGGAGGTTGCTGACCATTGGTGGGCCAGGTCAGGTCCTGGCATGGCTAGTCCCATAGTCAGGGGCATCTAAGTCCTGGTGCTGGCCCACTGATGGGCTAGGCCATGAAACAGCTGGCTACAGAATCCTGGTTGGGTCCTAAGGCTACTGCTGGCTGGTGCAGAGCCAGATGCTAGGGTGGCTGACTGTGGGGCTAGGGGTCCTGGAACTAGTGTCAGCCTGCTGATAGGTGAGGCTTTGGTGTAGGGTGGGGGTCCTGTAGCTGATTTTGGCATGCTAATGGGTGGGACTTTGGGCCTAGGGCATCCTGGGTTGATGGTGGCCTGCTTGTTGGATCTTGACATGACTGAATATGGGGTCGTGGTGGTCCTGGAGCCAGTACCTGCCCACTAGTGGATGAATCTGGGTCCTGAGGCTAATGCAAGCCTACTAACGGGTGGAGCCCAGTCCTGAGATCACCTTCTGCAGGTCCCTGGGAGACCTAAAGTTGGTGTCAGCCTACAGGTGGATAAGGCTGGAGCCCAGGGGTTTCTATGGCAGCTGGCCTGCTGGTGGGTGGGACTGTGGCCCAGCCTCACTAGCTGCTTGGTCTGGGGTGTCCTAAGACTGATGCCGACTGGCTGGTGTGCAGGGCTGAGTCCCAGCACTCATAAGCTAGAGGGAACATTTTAAAATGGCCCTTGCCAGCACCAGTGTCCTTGTGGTAGGACAAGGTCCCAAAATCATTGCTGCCAGTGTTTATGTCCCCAGGATGTGTCCCAGTTGCCATTTGTCTCTATAGGAGGTCCTCAAAGAGCAGCATGTAAGTCTATTTTCCTTTCAAATTACTGCTTCTGCCATGGGTCCGAGAGCATGTGAGATTTGTGTACACCCTTCAAAGGTGGAGTCTCTATTTACCAGAGTCCTCTGGCTCTTATGAAAGTAAGTGCCATTGGGCTTCAGAGCCTTCTGGGGGCTTGTCTTCATGGTGTAGGACCCCTGGGCTGGAGAGCCCAGTGTGGGGCTCACGCCCCTCACTCCTTGGCTTATAAGTTACAACCTGTGGGGCACCTACTCAGGGGTATAGTTCATGAATATATCACTTCTTTTTTCCTCCTGCTTGTCTTGGTGTGGTTCCTTCTTTATATCTTTAGTTGTAGAATACATTTTCTACTCATCTTGTGGTCTTTCTAATCAACAGTTGCTTTGGATATCATTGTAATTTTTGTGTGTATGTGGGAGGAGGTGTGCCTAAGGTCTTCTTGCTCAACCATCTTGGCCACCTCATTCTATCAGATTTTTACCATGTGATTAAATTTCTACCAGTATTAAAAACAAACAGCACAATAACAAAACATCCTCTTTTGTATTAGTTTCCTAGGGTTGTGGTAACAAAGTACCATAAACTGGGTAGCTTAAAACAATAGAAATTTCTCTTAGAGTTCTGGAGCCTAGGAGTCTGAAATCTTAATCTCATCAGAGCCATCACCTGAGACTCTACAAAGAATCCTTCCTTGTGTCTTTCTAATTTCTGATGGTGGCTGTTGATCCTTGGTGTTCTTTGATTTGCAGCTGTATCACTGGATCTCTCTCTGTGTTTTCTTATGGCATTCTCCCTGTTTGACTTTATCTTCACATGGTTTTTTATTCCTCTTTAAGGATATCTATCACTGAATTAAGGGCCTACCTCACTCCAGTATGACTTAATCTTAAGTATAGTTGACACTTGAACAACATGGGTTTAAGGCATTGGGGTCCATTTATATACGATTTTTTTTTTTCAAAACTAAATACTACAGTACTACACAGTCTGCAGTTGGTTGAATTCTTAGATGTGACGCTGTGGATGCAGAGGAACCGTGAATATGAAGGGCTGACTATAAGTGGTATATAGATCCTCAACTGCATGGAGGGTTGGTGCCTCTAATCTTTGTGCTGTTCAAGTTTCAACTGTAATTACACCTGCATTGACTTATTTCTAAATATGGTCACATTCTGAGGTGCTGGGGATTAGATTTATCTTTTGGGAGGACACAAGTCAACCTGTAACACCTTCTAACAATTGCCCTGTATCATTCTCCATGTCTTATTTCTACACTTGTTGAATGAATTATCTGCACTCACTGTCTATGCTTTTACTCCTCATTCCACTTAAATAAGTGCCTATTATCAACACTCCTCAAAAGCTACTTTTACTAGACTCCTTGTACAATTTCCAATAGAAACTTCTGTTTTTATCTTACTTGCCCTTCTAGAAACATTTGACATTGTCGGCCACTCCCTGCTTAAATCTCTGTTCCTGTGACTGAAATCTCTCCTTGCTTACTTACCACTTCTAGAAACTCTTTCTTCTTGTTGCAGCCTCTTCTATTCATCTCTGACATGTAGATGTTTTCAGGATTTTCTTTCAGGCCCCCTTCTCACTCCACATAATTTCTCAATTGTGGCCATCTTGATGGCTTAAGTTACAAAATACATGTGGATGATTTTGAAATCTCTAACTTCAGCTCCCATCTCTTCCCTGAGGGTCATATCCATCTTAGCTGCCTCCCCAGTAGGTCAACTTTGATGTCTCACAGGCACTTCAAAGCTAAAATCATCTTCTTTTCACAATGCCTGATATCTCTTTATTTTTTATATTTTAAATATTTCAATCCAACTGATTTTATTTTGCGCATCTTTATTGAAGTTGGAAATGTGTGTGAGCTCAGTTGTATCTGACTCTGCAACTCCATGGACTGTAGCCTGCCAGGCTCCTCTGTCCATGGGATTTCCCAGGCCTGAAGACTGGAGTGGGTTGCCATTCCCTCCTCCAGGGAATCTTCCTGACCCAGGGATTGAACTCATGTCTCCTGTGTTGCCTGAATTGGCAGGTGGATTCTTTACTACTGTGCCAGCTGGGAAACCCTCAACTGATTTTATTTTGATTTAAGGAATGGGGTAGAGCTTCAGCCTTTCTGATATTTCAAATTGTTAACCACCTGGCACCAGCTTATTTATTGAATAATGTCTCTTCTTCTCACCAACTTGAAATGCCACTTTGATCTCAAACTATTTCTATATTTGGTTAGGTCTCTTTCTATTCTGTCTAATCTTGTTCAGTGATCTATGTATCTCTTCCTTATTATCAACAATTTTAATTATTGAAGTCCCATAACATATTTTAATAGACAATGACTGTGCTCATGAACATTTGACCTGTCTTCCCTTTATTCTTTATTCTTCCCTTTATTTTCATTGTCAGTAGAAACTTCTTACATAATTTTCATGAGTGCCACACAGTGCTTACTTTTTTCCTGCTTGCTGTGATTCCAGGACTTGGATGGACACTGAACTATGAATTCTAATGGGAATCTTGGGGGAAGAAAAGAAGGGCTTCTACCAGAGCCTCAGTTCTTTCAATCTAATCAATTAGAGATGTTCTGTGGCTGCTACTCTGGATGGGATGAGAGTTTGCAATTATCATATTCTCAAACAGCAACAACATCTCTGTAATCCACCAAGCTGCAGCCCCACCTTTCACCTTCAGAAATTTCTAAGAGCAGCAGAAACCCAATTTTACCCTTTGTTCCTACTGAGGAGAGTACAAAGACTACTGTAATATAACCTGGAAGCCTTGGGAAACAGGTTGCGTATGTTGAGTGCCATCATGTGGTATTCCTTTTAAAATTCCCTCCATAATTTACATGCATGGCTGATCATCTTTTGGGCTTTCTTGTATATTCTCTCTCTCTCTTTTTTTTAAAGGAATCAACTAAACTAAAAATAATTAAAACATTTTAATGTATATCTAGGATATAGCACTTTCATTTTTTTTTTCCTGCCACTAAAATGCAGACCGATCTCTTTGGCTCCAGTCTTTGCACTCTCCAAGTCATCCTCTTCATTGCAGCCATTATGATTTGACTCACTTATCTCTATCTCCAGCCTCAGTTTTTGGGCTCAGCTACTGACATACCTAGGACTTCCCAGGTGGCTCAGTGGTAAAGAATCTGCCTGCAGTGCAAGAGATGTGGATTTGATCCCTGGGTCAAGAAGGTCCCCTGGAGGAGGAAATGGTTACCTGCTCCAGTATTCTTGCCTGGAGAATTCCATGGACAGAGGAGCCTAGCATGCTACAGTCCATGGAGTCCCAAAGAGTTGGACATGACCTAGCACACATGCATGCACACAGTCATATACCTAGACCTATATCTTCTTTTGGATATCCCCAAAACAATGTCTTTGAAATGGAAGCCATAGTCCTCCCTCTGAAACTTCTTTTCTTACAGAATTTGTTCTTTTGGTAAATGAGCCCCCGCCTCCAGAAGTATAATAATCAATCTCAGTCAGTTCCTCAACTGCTGAAACAGCTTCCTAACTCTTCTTGCTTCCTCTTCCGTTCATCTCCCAATAATTTTCTACCCAGTAGCTGAAAAAAACTTTCTAAAATACAAATCTTATCACAGCAAATTCTTGCTTAAATCTATTTAATGGCCTCTCATTGCTATATAGGGTTTCCCTGTAGCTCAGATGGTAAAGCATCTGCCTGTAATGCGGGATACCTGGGTTTAGTCCCTGGGTTGGGAAGATCCCTTGGAGAAGGAAATGGCAACCCACTCCAGTACTCTTGCCTGGAAAATTCCCTGGATGGAGGAGCATGGTAGGCTACAGTTCATGGGGTTGCAAAGAGTTGGACACAACTGAGTGACTTCACTTTATATTGCTATTAAATTAAATATGAATTATCTCACCATAGCCTGCAAGCCCTGAATAGTCTGCGTACCTCTATATAAGAAGGCTTTTTTCTTTTCCCCCCATGTCCTGTCCGCTGACAGTCATGGATATTTTGCTTTCTAAATACATTCTGAATGTATCTGTAGGTCTCCATCTCTAGTATCATCCCCCTATTTCAAGTTATCATTTTTTCTTTAGTTCATGGTCATGTTTTAGGTGACTAACTGCTTTTCCTGATTCCATTCTTCTCATATCAATCTATCTCCACACAACAGAGTGATCTGTTAAATATCAATATGCTCCTATAACTGCTCTGCTTTTAACTCCACTTTTGCATACAGCATAGAAGGCTATCTTTTTAGTATAACATATAAAACACTCCATGATGTTACTTTATCCCTATAATTTTCAGCCATGCCTCAATATTCATTCTCCTTGTACTATAGCTTAAATAATAATTATGATTATAATAACAATAATCATCCCAAATAGTACTAGCTGTTACCAGTTATTAATATTAACCATCTTCATTATACCAGCTCTGTAAAAATCTTTAAATCTCAAAACAATTTTTCTATTTAGGTATTATAGACCCACTGATCTAGCTTCACTTTTAATTAGGATGTAAGGCAAGGGCACCCCACTCCAGTACTTTTGCCTAGAAAATCCCATGGATGGAGAAGCCTGGTAGGCTGCAGTCCATGGGGTTGCTAGAGTAGGACACGACTGAGTAACTTCACTTTCACTTTTCACTTTCATACATTGGAGAAGGAAATGGCAACCCACTCCAGTGTTCTTGCCTGGACAATCCCAGGGACGGGGAAGCCTGGTGGGCTGCTGTCTATGGGATCGCACAGAGTCGGATACGACTGAAGCGACTTAGCAGCAGTAGCAGTAGCAGCAGCTATTGCTTTGAGATAAAATACTCTTTGTCATGTTATTATCCTTCTATTTAAAGATTACTAAGAGTTTTTATTAGTAATGCAACATAGAATTCAATAAATTACCTTTAACATACCTTATGATCATTATATAGATAATTTTTCATTGCTCTATTGATACAAGATGTATTATGGTGGTAGATTTCTAATAATAAAGGAATTTGAGAAATTAATCCTACCGGGTATCATCATATACTGTATTTGATTGATTAGTATTTTATTAAGCTTTTTAAGATCTATATTTGTAACTAAAATGGATCAATATCTTTCATATATGTTTACATGTGTGCATGCATACATGTGCTGCCTTTATCAGCTTTTACATCAGAACTATGCTGTTCTCATAAAATGGTAAATTTATTTAATATTCTTTAATTACTTATTTTATATCTGTCTCCCTTGTTAGATTATAAGTTGCATAAAGGCAGGAATAATGACTAGGGATATTCTTAGTATAGAGCATTATAGTCAATATATAAGTATTTGCTGAATGTTTGAATGGATTCTCATGTTATAGATAGGAAGCTGGGACTAGCATGTTTAATAAACTTGTCCTGGGTCATACAGTTAGGAAATGGCAGAGCTGGTTGTGCTGCTGCTAAGTCACTTCAGTCGTGTCCGACTCTGTGCGACCCTGTAGACGGCAGCCCACCAGGCTCCATCCCTGGGATTCTCCAGGCAAGAACACTGGAGTGGATTGCCATTTCCTTCCTAATGGTCCAGTTTTGAGTAGAATTATAGTGTGCATGGGCATGGCTGGGAAATTTGACTTTGTGATTAGAATTTTTAAAATGGCAAAGCACGTTTCAAAGTAGTCCAGTAACTACCTTCTCTTGTCTTGGTTCAGACTTATGGGCACCATTCTCACTCTAGAGTCTATGCAACTTCTTTATTATGCTGCCTCTCAAACTCCTTGAAGTTCCTCATATATGCAGGGTTATTGCATAAATGTATTATCCAAATGGACAATTCTGAGGATGAAAGGGACTGCCATTTATAACTATGCCTGGATAACAAGAGTAATTGGGAGTGTCTTGGGTACCAGGAAGTTTGGGCTTCCTCCCTATACATACATAATGTGTTGTTTCTCATATCCATACCTTTGCCCATGCGGTGCCCTCTGCCTGAAATGCTATTTCTCTTCTTTGTCTAAGTGCACTATTAGTAATCGTTGAAATTCTTCCTGCTCTGGGAAGCCTTGTCAGGCTCCTCCTTCCCCTGGACTTCAGTGTTTTATCCTTTTGTGTCTTCAGCACTTTGTGATTATTCCATTCCATCATACTTTCTTGTAACTATTTGTTCATTTTCCTGATAGACTGTGAGCTGCCTGAGGGCAGGGACCATATCTTTATTTTCCCTTGGTGCCTGGCAGTGCTCAGCGCATTGTAAGCACTCATTAATTATTTGTTGAATATGTGAATGCGTAACTAAGTGAATGAACCACAAAATCAAATGATTCTTTCTTTACCAGAGAACTGCTAGTTTTTGTGAAGGGAGTAGGGCAGGAAAATATGTTCATGGTTTTTGCTTGACATGCATGACTGAGATCTCTCCACAGTTAGTCCTTTAGGAAACATGAGGGCAGGAGCAGATGGCCTCACCATGCTATGAGGTTTGCGAAAAGAGGGCCTAAACAATACAGCTTTTACTAGTGTGCCACACAGCCTGGAATGCTGCCATCACAGACATCCCTTTGAGGTGAATGCTGTCTCCAGATGGCCACTCCTAAAAACTGACACGTTATCTGAGGGGAGTCGCCCCCTAAATGATATTATTTCTTCTACCCACTTAGATTTCTCTGGGAATCGGATATCATGTGTGGAATGGGTGAATTTGGGTGGCACTTTGGGAGGTCCACTGGATGGAATTTTCCTTGTCTGTTATTTTTACATGTGATTGATGTCTGTCTCCCCGCCAGTACTGTAAGCTCTGTGAAGGCAAAGATAAGGTGTCTTTGTAAACCAAAAGCACCCAGTGTAGTGCCTGACTTCTAGTAGGTGTTCAGTACAAAGTGGTACATATTTATAGGCCTTGTATCATCTAATCTTGTTTATTTACCTATTGTTAGACCTGGCTTTTATGCAGCCTCTTTAGAACTGTGGCACATTAAATTTGTGAGTTAAACTTGCCCATCCCAGCAGCAAAACTCACCACTGCAGGATCTATGTCACCAACTGGAGTCTAATTTGTTTTGCATCCCCACACTTGGACCTGGTTGTGTGTGTGTGTGTGTGTGTGTGTGTGCGCGTGCATGCATGCCACACCTTAGGACCCCTGATTATTTAAGAAGCCATAGCCTTCCTGCTAACCCATCCTTTCTGAACTCAGATAGCCCTGACTGATTCTTGCCAGTTTCCCTTTCCACCTTCCTGGGACTGGGTCATGCTTCTTATATGCTCAGGATTCTGACTTTGGCTCTCAATCACAAGATTGCCTTATTATTCTCAGTTTAGAGTATGAGCTTCTTACTGTCAGCCACCTTGTTTTGTTCATTGTTATACTTCTGGTATACAGGATATTTCTGGGTACAGAGTAGGTTTTCAGTACATTCCCAATGAATGAACTAATGATGGAGCCCTTTCCAGAGAAGGCATACCTGATGTTGGCAGGGAGATGGTCCTGGACAGTAATAGTAATAACCACAATAGTTGCCATTTATTGTTTTGAGTATTCAGTGTCCTTGTCCTAAGCATGTTAAGAATGTTTTTTTCTAATTGTTATGATTTGTTTTCTAATTGACATAATGTTATGATGCAGGTAGTATTACCTCCTTTTTACAGATTATGAAACTGAGGCTCAGAGAGGTTAGCAACACGACTAAGGTCATATAGTGCTAATTGCTAAGTCACTTCAGTCATGTCTGACTCTGTGTGACCCCATAGACGGCAGCCCACCAGGCTTCCCCGTCCCTGGGATTCTCCAGGCAAGAACACTGGAGTGGGTTGCTATTTCCTTCTCCAATGCATGAAAGTGAAAAGTGAAAGTGAAGTCACTCAGTCGTGTCCGACCCTCGGCAATCCCATGGACTGCAGCCTTCTAGGCTCCTCCATCCATGGGATTTTCCAGGCAAGAGTACTGGAGTGGGGTGCCATTGCCTTCTCCGAAGGTCATATAGTAAGTGGTGATAAATCCTTGTTGATTCCAGATTCCCCATCCTTTCCATTTCATCATAGGATGTGCTGCACAGGTAGCAGAGATGTGGCAATTTGGGGGGAGGGGCACAGAAGGGTTAGGGAGGTGGTACAGGTATTAAAGACAGGCTCCATTGCCTGACATGTTTGCCAAGTACCAGCTCTGTTGCCCTTGGAATCCAAAGTTGTGCTATAGCCAGAAGAGTTGGGCTGTCCATCCCTGAGAAGTCTGGGACTCAGTAGGCTATGAGAGCAGACAGGGCTCTGAAGGTGGGCAGCCATCAATTGTCTGTGCTGGGAGGTGGCTCTCTATTGTTCACTACTGCTCTGTGCAGACTGCTCAGGGTGCTGGAGTTAGGGCTTACCTAGTATTTGAAACTGAGGGAAATAGTTTCATGACTTTTGGCTTATCTGTTTGGTTCCCTAAGATAAAACCTCAGATTGATTCATATATGAAATTTATTCTGCTCTCCTGCTCTCTCTCCTTCTCCTCCCCCTTACCTGTCTCCCCCTTCCCTCTCTCTCCCTCAGCAGCAAATCTGTTGAAAACCTTTTGGGATAACTTATTCTATTTGGCATAATTTGAATGGAACATGAACCAAAATACAAAGGTAATTGTGTTAGACTGTTTTAAAAAAAATCCCTGAAATGCAAAAGAAATGCTGAGTTATGGGGAGATCACTCACACCTGTGCCAACTTCGGCTGATTTAGAGGTGGCAGACATCATGGGTTAGCTGGCAGTTTATAAACATTCTAGCCTCTTGCTTTTTACCCAGGATGCTGGGGACTTCATCTGTCTGTAATTCATTTCAAGTGAGATTGAGCCAACCTACTGTGACTGGAAACTGCAGGTTTAAAGTAGTGAGAAACCAAAGCCCTCTAGTCCAAGGAGAAGTACCTGGGGGAGTCAATTCACTGACCAGGACTCGTGGTGGGCTTGTCACATCTTGAATGTGTTTTCTAAAATCAGTGGGCCTTTGCCTTTTTCAAAGTCACCAGGAAGGAAAACAGTTGAAAATACAGAGGGGTAGGCATGTGGTATTTCAAAGTCTGACTCCTTAACAGGGAAGTAGTTACTTGGTAACAAGTCACTATTGCTATTCTCCTTGTGCATCAAAAGATGCCTCATCACACCCAACATGTTCCTTGTGATCCAATCAGACTGGCTAGTTTATTTTCCACCTGCTCATTCTTGCTTTTGTGTCTTTGTTTATGTTGTACTCTTTGCCTGGATGACCTTTCCTATTCCTTTATAAGTAAGGCTTCACCTTTTTCCATTTTCACTTTTTCCTCTTCCACCTCCTCTTTTTCTTTTTCCTCCTACCTCTCCTTCTCCTCTGAATAACCACAAAATGCCAATGATAATAAAAACAAGGGCTTGCAACTAATGATTACTGAAAGAATTGCAACAAAATCCCCATATATGTTAAATGTAAGTTCCCTGAATGATCTCTCTTTTGAGAAAAAGTTTTCTTTTATAATCTCATGCAACAAGAGTTGGAATAACAATAGCTGAAGACCTAAAATAACTCTCAGGTACTGCTTAAATGATTTCTAACCATTAAGAAGAAGGTATATTCCAGAAGAATGAGGAAGAATTAAATTTGTGTAATGGAGGGGAATTGGAGAAGGCAATGGCACCCAACTCCAGTACTCTTGCCTGGAAAATTCCATGGACAGAGGAGCCTGGTAGGCTGCAGTCCATGGGGTCGTGAAGAGTCGGATATGACTGAGCGACTTCCCTTTCACTTTTCACTTTCCACTTTCCTGCATTGGAGAAGGAAATGGCAACCCACTCCAGTGTTCTTGCCTGGAGAATCCCAGGGATGGGGGAGCCTCATGGGCTGCCATCCATGGGGTCGCACAGAGTCGGACACAACTGAAGCGACTTAGCAGCAGCAGCAGCAATGGAGGGGAATATGCAGATAATGTCTAACTGGTATGCATAGGAACTTGTGGCCACCCTATATAGAATATGTTAAACTGTGCTGTTTTCTTCATTATCTTGATTGATCCTCACAACCACCCAATGAGGAAAACCTTATTTTTATCTTCATTTTAAAACAGACAGGGGTATTGAGGTTCAGAAAGGTTAAAGTAACTTGCTCAAAGTTAAGTAACTAAGAAATAGTGGAGTTTGGATTTGAATTCATGTCAGTATTAGTCCAAAGACCACTTTTACATACCGTCCTGTAGCTCTATCTCATTAAATTCACCTTTAGAACTCTTGTTCAGTAAGTTGGCTAATCATCTGTACTATATTAGCTTGGCCTGAACTGCTGAATCAAAAACTCAAATAAAATTTTGAACCTTGAACAACACAGGTTTGAACTGTGCAAATTCACTTATACACAGATGATTTTTCAATAAATATGTACTACAGAAGTAGCACTACATGATCCATGGTTGGTTGAATCTGTGGATGTGGAATTGCAAGATACAGGGGTTGACTGCAGTTACATGTGGATTTTCAACTGTGATAGAATCTGTATGCCTAACCACTGCATTGCTCAAGGGTTGACTGTACACTCTCACAACTTATCCTTTAATTGTTTCATGTGAATAAGCTTGACTTTTACCTCTGGACTTAAGCTTTTTAAAAATATGCAGTGCCAAGCATACAATAGGTATACAAGACGTACAATTCAACTTGAAGAGAGACGCTAAACTGTGGTTCTAAAAGTATAAGTTCCAGGAGGAAGGAGTTTTTGTTTATTTAAACCCAAAACAACTGGATAGAACCTAGAAACAATCCAAATAACTGTGTGTATGGGTTTGTCTGGGAAAAGTTGAGGTGAGGTGAGGGAACTAGATCTAGACAGTGCAAGGGTAATTGGTTGATTTTTCTCTTCATTGACCAGTTGCTGTTGTAGTGACAGGTCTCAAACACATAAGGCACACTGACTAGGTTGGCTGAATCATTCAGTTAACAACCAATCAGAGAGTAGATAAGACAATACCTAGATAATTCAAGTTGGCTTTATAGATGGGCCACATTCAACAAGTTGATCAATTCCTGAGAAGTAGATGTTGATGCAAACCCTCTCTTTTCCCTTTAATGTGAGTTATCAATTTAGATGTGCTTTATCTTTAGCTGGCACTGATGTATAAGATGTTACCTTTAAGTTTTTATCTTGTTCACTTCCCTGTAACTTCTTTAAGAAGGCTGAAATGAGGAGGTTTACATATTTGCATTATGAAATCATTGACAAAATTTCTACCCATATTTTGCCTTAAGTATATTAGCTAGTATTGAATTTATAAAGTTCCCATTGTTATATGTGTATAAAATATTTATATATATGTGAATGAAGCTATAATTAATCTGTAAGCCCTAAATCTATTGAGTTCTGATATTGAAAGGACACTTTGGTGAAAGCTTTTTGAAGAGAAATTATCACCTGTTATTTGCTGGCATTTGTCACTTGGAATTTTGGTCCACTGAGTTCTCAAAGTAGAGGTTGCCTCTGCCAGGTTTTCCCAGCCTCAACACTATTAATTTTGGGGGCCAGGTAATCCTTTGTTGTAGGGGTCTGTTTTGTGCATTGTAAGATGTTTAACATTTTCCCTGGATTCTATGTCCTAGATGTCAATAGCATCTCCTCCCCTCTTTATTGATGAAAACCAAAAATGTCCCAAGACTTTGCTAAATGTCCCCTGAGAGGCAAAAATCGTTCCAGGTTGAGAGCTACTGCACTATACAGATCTTGAGTATTAAAACTACTTACATATTAAAATAATAATAACTATACTTATATAACATTTGTTTGTGGCCAGGAATAGGTGTTATGCACACATAACTCATGGAATCCTAACAATTCTGAAAGTCTCTTTTTTAAAAACTATTTCATTTTAAAATTAATTTTATTTATTTTTGGCTATGCTGGGTCTTCATTGTTTTGCTCAGGCTTTCTCTCGTTGCCACAAGTGAGGCTTACTCTTCATTGTGGTGCACAGGCTTCTCATTGACGTGGCTTCTCTTGTTGTGGAGCACCAGCTCTAGGCATGCAGGCTTCTGTAGTTGCAGCATGAGGGCTCAGTAGTTGCAGCTCGTGGGCTCTAGAATGCGGGCTTTAGTTGTGGCGCACAGGCTTAGTTGCTCTGAGGCATGTGGGATCTTCCTGGACCAGGGATCAAACCCATGTCCTCTGCCTTGGCAGGCAGATTCTTATGGTGCCACCCAGGAAGTCCCCAAAGTAGGACTCTTATTATCTGATTTTAGATATAAGGAAATGGAGGCACATAGCAGTTAAGTAAATTGTTCAAGATAGTTGTTGTGCCAGGATTTGAATCCAGGCTGGCTGACATCAGAACTCATTGTCTGAAACACTATATTACCAACCACAGTTATACTTGTACAATGGAATGGCGAGATAACAACAATTTTTAGTAGAGACCATATTTGCATTCTTTTCTATGTATCCACATTGACCATCCAGAGGAATGTTGTGCATGGCCAGCAGTGGGCCTGCCACTGTAGAGGACTTCAGATAAAGGCTAAAGTGTTATAGTTTAAGAATAAGCTGTTTTTAACTAACTTTAAAAAATATGAACATTTATAAATATCTTCTTGGTCCCTAACCACTTTTGATTTAATCAACGAATGCTGCAATTTCACAGACTGAATCTGGCATGTGTACAGTCGGGAACCATCTTAACGCTGAATCTAGGGTTGAACACTGGTAGTACATTCTAATTTCAGTAGTTTCAGAAAAAAATGATATAAGTTTAGCTGAGTTTGGTAGGCTCATATTGCCTAGCTCATGATCCCCCAGCCTGAAGAGTGAGAGTAGTTCCAAAATTCTAGTGTATTCTTGGTGAACAGTATGCAAAAATTGCACATAAGAACCTTGTGTAGTTTGCAGACCAAGGAGAGACTGAAAATGTAAACCAGGACTCTTTTCTTGGCTGAATAACAGGTGATATTGAAAGTCTATAACTTGATCACTTGCTTTTGACGTTGGGTCTGATTATTCTTTTACAAGTAGGGAGCATCAGACACTTGATCAGTCTCAGCCTAAAGATGTGCAAATGGCTGGAAAGCCTATAACAGGTAAGACAGTAGTATATTTTAATTCATTACATTTCTTCTTTCCTTCATTCACCATTGATTGAGTCATTATAGCATAGTTATAATATTGTAAGTAATTAGCCTCCAATTAAAATAAATAAATTTAAATTAAAAAAAGAATGCTGACTCTCAAATCAAATTCTACCTCTGACACTATTTAGTTGTATGATCCTGAGCAAATGACTTAATCTTTCAGAGTCTCAGTTTCCCATTTGTAAAATTGACATGTGAATAGTCTTTACTTCAACTTAATTGCTTTAAGGGTTAAATCAAACAATATATATAAACGTCAATATGTGTTAGGTATTCCTAGTACTGTGTACTTAGTATACGTCACTATATGTGTCTAGTAGGGGAGAGAAAACAAGGACATAAATAACTACAACACAAAGCAAAAAGTGATATGTCATGAGAGGAGGCATGATAAAATGCTCCAGTAGTTGAAAAAAGCCTGGGAGTCCTTCTGGATGAAGAAACAAGGAAGGAATCATAGAGGAAGTGACAGCTAAACTGAGCCTTGAAGGAAGAATAGAATTAAGGCACACAGTTGTGAGAACACTATTTCTAGAGTTGGCTATAAATACCTACTGGAACTGGACTGCAAATGATGACTCATCTTTTTCTTCTTCATCATCCTAGCAATTTACAAAGAGGAAATCCACAATGGTAGCAAAATCCTGCCTACTGCTGTGCCTCTTCCTTTGCTTTCCACAGAGAACATAGTAAGGCATTCTTATTTTCTGCTGCAGTAATGGAAGCACTAGGTTCAAGGTCATATGCTGCTGCTGCTGCTGCTGCTGCTGCTAAGTCGCGTCAGTCGTGTCCGACTCTGTGCGACCCCATAGAAGGCACCCAACAGGGTCCTCCGTCCCTGGGATTCTCCAGGCAAGAATACTGGAGTGGGTTGCCATTTCCTTCTCCAAGGTCATATAGTCACCCTTAAATTAGACACAGGTCTGTGAACTCTGTAAGCAATCAAGCACCATGTACATTTTTATTAGGCACTTAACCCAACATTATGTAGTACTCAGAGATACAGAAGAATGCCCTTGAAGAAATTACTGTCACAATGGGAAATATGACATAAATGTACTAAATAGTATTATAAAATAATGTACAATTCAGTACTGAGCCGTGTGGTGTGGACTCTAAGAGAAGTTCTGAAAAATAATGATCATTGAAACCAGGGGTAACTTTAGAAAGGAGGCTTCATAAAGGGATAAGAACTTGTATTTTAGATTGGGTCAGGAAAGGAGAGCTTTTGAGATGGGGAAATTTATTTAGCAGAGATGGTAATTCATGAATGAATGAATGAAGATAATGTCTTGTAATTCATGCCTTAAAATTTCAGTGATGTCTGTATCTCTTAAACTGAGTGATGTTTGCCAAGATGTGTTTGGATCTACCCTGTCTTAAGGCCCTCCACTCCAGCTGAACTGTAAACCATGCATATAATTGGGGTACTTTCTCAGTCTCCTGCTCTTGCTGATGCTTTCCATCATCCAGAAACTATGCATGCCTGAGCTAAATGAATGTCATGTCATTGACAACAATAATTCTCCATTTCTAGACATTTTGAGAAAATGCATAATATTGAGTCATTTCAAAAAGGGGTCTTTCAAAGTCAGCACATTCTCTGACATTCCTCTCCCTTCTCCTCTGTCAGTGTGTGAGTCTCACTGATTTCTTAGGAAGGTGCACTGGTTGTCATGGTAAAAACTATGCTAATTGGCTTCCTCTCGTTGACGTTCTGTCAAGCTCACTGCCCCACTGAGGATCTGGAATAGACCACTTAACTTTTTTCTTCCCAGAGAACATATTCTCAGCAAGTCAGGCTACCTCAGCAGAAAATGGAAGGTATTTGAAATGTCCAACACGTTATCCAAATATTTCACCCTTCGTGGGGCCAGACATGCACGGTTTCACTTTCACTAGGTATCTTCTTTCCACAGAGAGTGCTGATGGAAATTCAGCTAGAGATTTTTAACTCTGTTAAGTGGATTTGGGGAATTTGTAAAGAATGAAAGCATGTGGGCTGACCGTTAATATGAGAATGGAGACTTGAGTCCAGGATAGGACTTGTCTGAAGCAAACTGTGAAGTAGTTCTCTCTCTTGTTGTTTTCTTGCCCTGTTTTCCCCACTACCAGAAGGATTGAAGGAAGGAAAAAGGAAGGCAGACAAGTCTAGGACCTCCTCCAAGAGGTGTGGTATCAACCGAATAGGGTTCCTGACTTCCCTTCTCTTCTAGTTTTCAAATCCAAGTGTTGCTAACTGTTGTGTCATTTTGCCAGGGTACTTTATTTGCTTGGGAACTTACAGGAAATCTAACTGTGGTTTTCATGCCTCTGAATGACTTACCATACCACTTATATATCTTATCATTCAAAATTGCTCTTGATGACCATTGGGATAGACATTTTGGTGTTCTTCATATGATATCAGGTAAATAGGTATCATCATCTACATTGTGTTTTAGTTTGGTCTTAGGTTTTCTTGGGCAGTAGTGACTCATTGAGAAATACTGACTATCCTGTGTAGCTCTGTGCTTGTTTGTGTGGCTGATTCTTCTTTCTTTGGAGTAGCACAGGCTTAGGTGGCATGATGTTAGGGGTTTCTGGAGGTCTTTTTCCATCCTCTAAAACACTTTTGTTGCTGTTCAGTTGCTAAGTCATCTCTGACTCTTTGTGACCCCATGAACTGCAACAAAAGTCTTCCCTGTACTTCTCTGTCTCCCAGAGTTTACTCAAATTCATTTCCATTGAGTCAGTGATGCTATCTAATCATTTTATCATCTGTCACCCTCTTCTCCTCCCGCCCTCAATCTTTCCCATCATTAGGGTCTTTTCCAACGAGTTGGCTCTTTGCATCATCAGATGGCCACAGTATTGGAGCTTCAGCACCAGTCCTTCCAATGAATATTCAGGGTTGATTTCCTTGAGGATTGACTGATTTGATTTCCTTGTTGTCCAAGAGACTCTCAAGCATCTTCTCCAGTACTACAGTTTGAAAGCATCCATTCGTCAGTGCTCAGCCTTCTTTACGGTCCAACTGTCACATCCATACATGACTACTGGAAAAACTAAAGCTTTGATGACACAGACCTTTGTTGGTAAAGTGATATCTCTGCTTTTAATATGCTGTCTAGGTTTGTCATAGCTTTCCTTTCAAGAAGCAAATTTCTTTTAACTTCAGGGCTATATTCATCATCCACAGTGATTTTGGACCCCAAGAAAATTAAATTTGTCATTGTTTCCACTTTTTCCCCTTCTTTTTGTCATGAAGTGATGGGGCCAGATGCCATGATCTTAGTTTTTTGAAAGTTGAGTTTTAAGCCAGCTTTTTCACTCTCCTCTTTCACCTTCATCAAGAGGCTCTTTAGTTTCTCTTTGTTTTTGGCCAATAGAGTGCTATCATCTGCACATCTGAGGTTGTTGATATTTCTCCTGGCAATCTTGATTCCAGCTTGTGCTTCATCCAGTCTGGCATGTCACATAATGTGGCCTGTATATAGGTTATGGAGAAGGCAATGGCACCCCACTCCAGTACTCTTGCCTGGAAAATCCCATGGGCGGAGGAGCCTGCTAGGCTGCAGTCCATGGGGTCACGGAAAGTCAGACATGACTGAGTGACTTCACTTTCACTTTTCACTTTCATGCATTGGAGAAGGAAATGGCAACCCACTCCAGTGTTCTTGCCTGGAGAATCCCAGGGACGGGGCAGCCTGGTGGGCTGCCATCTATGGCGCCACACAGAGTCGGACACGACTGAAGCAGCAGCAGCAGCAGCGTATAAGTTAAATTAACAGGGTGACAATATACAGTCTTGAAGTACTCCTTTCCCAATTTTGAACCAGTCCATTGTTCCATGTCTGGTTTTAACTGTTGCTTCTTGACCAGCATACAGGTTTCTCAGGAGGCAGGTAAGGTGGTCTAGTATTCCCATCTCTTTAAAAATATTCCACAATTTGTTGTGATTGGCACAGTCAAAGGCTTTGGCATAGTCAATGAAGCAGAAGTAGATTTCTTTTTTCTGGAATTCCCTTGCTTTTTCTATGATCCAACAGATGCTGGCAATTTGATCTCTAGTTCTTCTGCCTTTTCCAAATCCAACTTCTACATCTGGAAGTTCTAGGTTCATATACTGCTGAAGCCTAGCTTGAAGGATTTTGAGAATAACCTTGCTAGCGTGTGAAATGAGTGCAATTGTGTGGTAGTTTGAACATTCTTTGGCATTTCCCTTCTTTGGGATTATTATGAAAACTGACCTTGAGGACCCTCTATTCTATATATGGACTTCCCAGGTGGGGCTAGTAGTAAAGAATCCGCCTGCCAGTGCAAGAGATGCCAGTTTGATCCCTGGGTCAGGAAGATCTCCTTAAGGGGGAAATGGCATGCAACTCCAGTATTCTTGCCTGGAAAATTCTGTAGTCAGAGGAGTCTGATAGGCTACAGTCCATGGGGTCGCAAAGAGTCAGACACTGCTGAGTGACTGAGCATGCACATTCTATATATATATATATATCTTTATCCACTTAAAATTTTTATTTATTTATTTTTTGCTGTGCTGAGTCTTCATTGCTATGAGGAGGCTTTCTCTAGTTATCGAGAGCTGGGGCTGCTCTCCAGTTGTGGTGCATGGGCTTCTCATTGTGGTGGCTTCTCCTGTTGGGGAGCACGAGCTCTAGGGTGTGAGGGCTCCAGTACTTGCTGCATCTGGGCTCAGTAGTTGCAGTTCCTGGGCTCTAGAGCACAGGCTCAGTAGTTGTGGCTCTTGGGCTTAGTTGCTCTGTGGCATGTGGGATCTTCCCAGACCAGGGACTGAACCCGTGTCTCCTGCATTTCAAGGTGGATTCTTAACCATTGGACCACCAGGGCTTTCCAGGTAGAGCTAGTGGTAAAGAACCCACCTGCCAATGTAGGAGACAAAAGAGATGCAGGTTCGATCCCTGGGTCGGGAAGATCCCCTGGAGAAGGAAATGGCAACCCACTCCAGTATTCTTGCCTGGAGAATCCCATGGACAGGGAAGCCTGGCAGGCTGCAGTCTGAGGGGTCCCAAGGAGTCCATCGTGACAGAAGCAACTTAGCATACTGACAGACCACCAGGAAAGCCCCTTTTAACTGTCATTGATCCTCTATACCTCAGTGTGAATGGGTGTCAGAGAGTTTGGGGCACTGACCACCTGAGGGACAACATTGGGAAAGAAAAGTGTCTGTTGGTTGTTTGAGGCTAGGAAACAACTTGTCTTTTGAACAGTTTTGCCTCAGGCTGATGGTGGGGATAATAAAGATAATTATCATCAACAGGATGCGGTGCCCAATTAAGTGCCTAATTGGGCATAATGCTGTACTTAGAGAAATTCACAGGCCTATTCATTTCTGCTGTGAGCCTAACACACTGTCTCAGAGACTGGGCTGTTGGATGGAAGTGTTAAGTCAGCCAGTGGAAAATGTGTGGTCTGCATCACACAAAGTTAAAGATCAGTTCATTTGGGGGAACTAGGGGTCAGTGAGATTAAAAAATATAAAGGGAAATGGAACATGAATATTGTTTGGGCATTATACCATCTCAGATATTTATGTTTGAGCTCTCTTTCCAGCTTTAGAAAGTAATGTTACAGATTCTTCAATGAGAAAGTCCTTGCTGGGCATCGGTAACATTGTTCAGAGTGATGCATCACTGTTTACTTTTGGAAATGGGGATGGAGAAGGTGAAGGCTGGGTGGGCACTCACAGCAAATGATCCCCTGGAAGATGGTTTTGAGTGGCTTAATAGACTAAAAGAGTATAAATATATGCTAAGATTTATTGGGTTCTTACTAAGTTCCAGGTGCTGTGTGAAGCACCCTACATTAATGTTAACAACTGCTATATAGATAAGGAAATGGAGGGACAGAGAGTATAGAAGTTGCCCAAAGTCACACAGCTGTATTCCCTTCTCCCTTGCCATATACTCGTACTACACTAAGTTTCTGTGATGTGTTTTTTTCTTATCGCTGGGCACCCTCTGCAGAAAGGGGATGCATTTAGTTGAAGGCTCCATTTAATTGGATTCTGGTTAATTGAGGCTTGGCTCTTTCTTTGGAGGTTGCATATGATTTCGCTCAGGCACAAATTAGCCCCTTGCTGTCCCCAAAATAACCAGATCTCGTGGTAGTTTATTGCTGGAGATTTAGGAAGCTAATATTTATACAGCAAAGAAACTTGATCTATCAAAGGAGAATTAACCAAATTAACTAAAATAATTCAAAGGGCCAGGAACTCTGTTGAATTCAAATTGTTCTTATAATCCCATTATTGTTAAATCCCTTCTTTCCTGATAACTCACCAGCCACCCAGCCTTATTAGCTTGTTTACACAGGGTTTCTTTATTTTAAAAAGAAAAATAGCTTTGCAGCTCATAGGGTGGAGGTGAAGCCTGCCTATGCTGTTGTTCCTACAGTTTGCCCTTATGTGTTTCCATGGAAACAGAATTATTGCTTGAACTAAAAATTCTTAGATTTGTTTTCCTTTGCGTGTTGTTTGAAACTTGCGCTAACTTTATCAAAAATGAGAAGGAGATTTATGGCTTTCCATTCTATTGGCAGTTAGTGAAGCCTTTGTGCTCAGAGGAGAAAGAGGGCACTCAGGACTTTTTAGAGTCAGATTTGCATGAATTCTTGATACTGTTGAGGAGAGATATACATGAGTGTGTAAAACTCCTTCCAGTATCCAACTTCATCTTCCCAGTCAGCTCAACCATCTTGCTCCAGAGCACAGGATCATTCTGGAAGAAGAGTTAGTGGAGTGTAGTTCTAAGAGCTTGGGCTCTAAAGTCAGGCTGGTTTGGGTTTGACTTCTGGCCATGCTACATGTCACCTTATTTAAGTTTGGGCAAGTAATTTAAACATGCCCATCCTCAAATCCTCATATGTAAAATGGGGCATAATACTGATATTAGCTTAAAAGGAATAATGTAAAAGAATAGTGCATTAACCATGGTAGATAGTCAATCGTAAGTTTTAAAAAAGTTACTTGTACTCCCCCTGAAACCTTTCCTCTCTCTCCTAATTTGTCACACCTTTGAAGGCTTTTTCTTAACCCCATCTCATATTGTCTGCTTTGATGTCACATGTGTTCAGTTGCTTTCATCATGTCTGACTCTGAGACCCCATGGACTGTAGCCTGCCAGGCTTCTGTCTATAGAATTTTCCAGGCAAGAATACTAGAGTGGGTTGCCATTTCCTCCTCCAGGGGATATTCCCAATCCAGGGATTGAAACCTTGTCTCCTGTGGCTCCTGCATTGGCAGGACCTTCCTTTACCTCTAGCGCCACCTGGGAAGCCCCGTGTATGCTAAGTCACTTCAGTCATATCCAACTCTTTGTGACCCTATGAACTATAGCCTGCCAGGCTCCTCTGTCCATGGAATTCTCCAGGCATGAATACTGGAGTGGGTTGCCATGCCCTTCTCCAGGGGATCTTCCCAACCCAGGGGTCAAACCTATGTGTCTTGTGTTTCTTGCATCTCCTGCGTTAGCAGGTGGATTCTTTACCACATAGCTTGACACTTTTGAATTGATTGGCAATGGAGTTGTAGTTCTTTTGTTATATATGGGTGTTGTCTCTCAGGTCACCTTCTGTGTGATCTCTTGAGAGCTGAGCACCCAGAAAATGTTAGTAGTCAAGTAAGTAAAGACTGGGCTCTGGGCCTCACGATCATACCCAGAGAAGGTCTGGAGTTGATGTTTTGTCTCCATGGGAGTCCAGATATCACTCTCTTTCCTAGCATTGGCTGCCCCACTAAAACAATCTGGTAAGACACATCCAACATGCCCAATGGGATAGATTTCATCTGTGAAGACCGATGAAGATAAAAGCGTGCTACCATATGACCTAAGACTTCTGTGCCTGAAAGGCCCCTCTGCCTGTGGCTCATTTTACTTGAAGGAAACACTGTATTCAGTTTGGTCAGCCTCAAGGACAGCTGCTGGGGACCTCTTATTGTGTGTGAACTAGCAATGCCTCCATCCACACCAAGCTGAGCTGAGATCAAGGTTAGCTTTACTTTATATTCTCCTATCAATCACCATAGGTCAGCAGTATCAGTCAAACTGAAGGTGTTAATCTTCAACCTGGGCTATTTTTCTCAGATATTTTGCAGTTAAAGATGGTATCTAAGGTGAAAAATCAATTATGGGAAAGTGCCCAAGTTAAGTGGCGAGCTGCTTGCAGGCAGCCTGCTGGAACAGAGAGCGAAACAGTAAGGAATTATTCAGGAAAAATCAGATGTTTACCAGGGCTTTGCAAAATAGAGGGAGAAATGAAAATAGGGCTTCTGTGATAAATTAACAAAGACAATGGATTTGTCTCTGTTTTAAACGCCTCTGTTGCTCTATTCAAATAACAGAATTATTTGAGCTCAGATTATTTTTGCCAGACTGACTATAGGAAACATCCAGGAGGGTCTGGAAGAGGTTTTCAGGGTAAGAGCCACACCCTAGTGAGTGCGTGATTGAGCTGTTCCCGCTGGAGCCCTGTGCTCCACTGTGGAGGGCATTTAGGTGCCAAGTTGGTTGAATATTTTCTGTGAAGACAAAGACCAAGCATTGGCCAGTTCTCCCTCCATTCAGAGAGCCACCTGCACTGCCACCAGGAATCAAAGGGTAGCCTCAGGCACTGACTGGTGTGAAGATGGGGTAGAGGAGAAAGCCAAAGGGGACGGGATTCAGCTTATTGAGCCAGCCTATTCATTGTGTTCTCTACCTCTAGTCCTGCCTCTCTTCAATCCATTCTTCACACATGTACCATTGATTTTCCTAAACATAAATCTGATTGTCTCATTCCCCTGCTAAAAACCCTTCATTGTTTCCTATTAAGCTGAACATCAAGTCCATGCTTCCTGACATGATGTGCAAGGCTCTTCACAGTCTGTCTCCTCTTGTGATCCATTGCCCCTCTCCCTCCTTTCTGCCCTACATTTGATGCTTCCTACGACATTACTGTGGGGCTTCCCTGTAATGGGTGGCTCAGCTGGCAAAAAAAATCTGCCTGCAATGTGGGAGACCTGGGTTCGATCTCTGGGTTGGGAAGATCCCCTGGAAGGGAACAGCTACCCACTCCAGTATTCTGGCTTGGAGAATTCCATTGACTGTATAGTACAAGGGGTTGCAAAGAGTGACGTTACTGAGTAATATGGAGTGGCTTACAGATCTTTCTGCCTCAGCTCCCCTATTACACACTTTACAGACAAAAGCCTGTTTTCTGTTCTTGCCCATGACACCATTTCTACATTCTTTACTAGTTCCTGTTCCTACTTCAAGACACAGCTCAGATATCAGTTCCTCTAAGAGGCATTCTCCAGCCCCTTCAGATGGGGCTGTATTTCTCCTTTGAGTTCCATGGCACCAGTGTATACCTCTGTCTCGTTATGTACTCCATGAAATGGAAACTATTTACATCTCTCTCTTTCCTATTAGACTACAACCTTCTTAAAGATGGGCCTAAAGGCACTTAAAACATTTCAGAGAGTGGAGAGTGGTATAGAGAGGACCAAGGCAGTGATCTTAAGTGTCTGTCAGAAGCTGCCATGGTTTGGACACCCTTCCTGATCAGTAGATGCTTGCTTTCTCACTGGCTTACAGATTTATGAAAAGTTTCCATGCAATTATTCAAGCTACTCCTAGCTTTAGGAAATGTTTGCATTTTAGATGGGTATCCTTAATGCCTTACCTTTATGAAACAGTGGAATTTTGTGTACTAAAGCACGCTGATTAGAGATATATTTTCCTTGGCCCTCATACCACACGGTATAGGCAGCTGTCCATTAAGCCTGTGTTTAGGGTCAGCCTTGAACCCTGTGCCCACTGATCAACTACTGTAGTGATCTGCTAACACTTGGTTAATTAGTCTCCTTAAAGAATGGGGGCCTATGGATTCTGGGCCTCTAGCTACAGTGCAAGCTCCTTGCAGAAAGGGACTGTCTGTTTCCAACTTGTCTGGAGTTTCCCAGAGGGCTCTAGAACATGTGAGAGGCTCTGAGGGGATTCTGGCTAATCTTGCTGATTTCTGTGGGCTTTCCCCCTTTTTTTTTTTTGAATTATGTCTAAACCAGAGTGGAGGGCAGTGCTGTGATACAGTTTAATCAGGATTGAGTGTCCTATGCTTCAAATCCTACAGCGCTATCATCACTAAGTCCAAGGCTTAAATAAAAACTAATGCAAAAAGTAATGCTCAGAAATCCCTTGCATTCCTATACACTAATAATGAGAAAACAGAAAGAGAAATTAAGGAAACAATTCCATTCACCATTGCAACGGAAAGAATAAAATACTTAGGAATATATCTACCTAAAGAAACTAAAGACCTATATATAGAAAACTATAAAACACTGATGAAAGAAATCAAAGAGGACACTAATAGATGGAGAAATATACCATGTTCATGGATTGGAAGAATCAATATAGTGAAAATGAGTATACTACCCAAAGCAATTTATAGATTCAACGCAATCCCTATCAAGCTACCAACAGTATTCTTCACAGAGCTAGAACAAATAATTTCACAATTTGTATGGAAATACAAAAAACCTCGAATAGCCAAAGCAATCTTAAGAAAGAAGAATGGAACTGGAGGAATCAACCTACCTGACTTCAGGCTCTACTACAAAGCCACAGTTATCAAAACAGTATGGTACTGGCACAAAGACAGAAATATAGATCAAGGGAACAAAATAGAAAGCCCAGAGATAAATCCACGCACATATGGACACCTTATCTTTGACAAAGGAGGCAAGAATATACAATGGATTAAAGACAATCTCTTTAACAAGTGGTGCTGGGAAAACTGGTCAGCCACTTGTAAAAGAATGAAACTAGAACACTTTCTAACACCATACACAAAAATAAACTCAAAGTAGATTAAAGATCTCAACGTAAGACCAGAAACTATAAAACTCCTAGAGGAGAACATAGGCAAAACACTCTCTGACATACATCACAGCAGGATTCTCTATGACCCACCTCCCAGAATATTGGAAATAAAAGCAAAAATAAACAAATGGGACCTAATTAACCTTAAAAGCTTCTGCACATCAAAGGAAACTATTAGCAAGGTGAAAAGACAGCCTTCAGAATGGGAGAAAATAATAGCAAATGAAGCAACTGACAAACAACTAATCTCAAAAATATACAAGCAACTCCTACAGCTCAACTCCAGAAAAATAAATGACCCAATCAAAAAATGGGCCAAAGAACTAAATAGACATTTCTCCAAAGACATACAGATGGCTAACAAACACATGAAAAGATGCTCAACATCACTCATTATCAGAGAAATGCAAATCAAAACCACTATGAGGTACCATTTCACACCAGTCAGAATGGCTGCTATCCAAAAGTCTACAAATAATAAATGCTGGAGAGGGTGTGGAGAAAAGGGAACCCTCTTACACTGTTGGTGGGAATGCAAACTAGTACAGCCACTATGGAGAACAGTGTGGAGATTCCTTAAAAAACTGGAAATAGAACTGCCTTATGATCCAGCAATCCCACTGCTGGGCATACACACTGAGGAAACCAGAAGGGAAAGAGACACGTGTACCCCAATGTTCATCGCAGCACTGTTTATAATAGCCAGGACATGGAAGCAAGCTAGATGTCCATCAGCAGATGAATGGATAAGAAAGCAGTGGTACATATACACAATGGAGTATTACTCAGCCATTAAAAAGAATACATTTGAATCAGTTCTAATGAGGTGGATGAAACTGGAGCCTATTATACAGAGTGAAATAAGCCAGAAGGAAAAACACCATTACAGTATACTAACGCATATATATGGAATTTAGAAAGATGGTAACAATAACCCTGTGTACGAGACAGCAAAAGAGACACTGATGTATAGAACAGTCTTATGGACTCTGTGGGAGAGGGAGAGGGTGGGAATATTTTGGAGAACGGCATTAAAACATGTAAAATATCATGTATGAAACGAGATGCCAGTCCAGGTTCAAGGCACGATACTGGATGCTTGGGGCTAGAGCACTGGGACGACCCAGAGGGATGGTATGGGGAGGGAGGAGGGAGGAGGGTTCAGGATGGGGAACACATGTATACCTGTGGTGGATTCATTTTGATATTTGGCAAAACTAATACAATTATGTAAAGTTTAAAACAAAACAAAACAAAACAAACAAACAAACAAACAAAAAAAGTAATGCTCAAAATTCTCCAAGCCAGGCTTCAGCAATACTTGAACCATGAACTTCCAGATGTTCAAGCTGGTTTTAGAAAAGGCAGAGGAACCAGAGATCAAATTGCCAACATCCGCTGGATCATCAAAAAAGCAAGAGAGTTCCAGAAAAATATCTAGTTCTGCTTTATTAACTATGCCAAAACTTTTGACTGTGTGGATCACAATAAACTGTGGAAAATTCTGAAAGAGATGGGAATAACCAGACCACCTGACCTGCCTCTTGAGAAACCTATATGCAGGTCAGGAAGCAACAGTTAGAACTGGACATGGAACAACAGACTGGTTCCAAATAGGAAAAGGAGTACGTCAAGGCTGTATATTGTCACCCTACTTATTTAACTTATATGCAGAGTACATCATGAGAAACACTGGACTGGAAGAAGCACAAGCTGAAATCAAGTTTGATGGGAGAAATATCAATAACCTCAGATATGCAGATGATACCACCCTTATGGCAGAAAATGAAGAGGAACTAAAAAGCCTCTTGATGAAAGTGAAAGAGGAGAGTGAAAAAGTTGGTTTAAGGCTCAACATTCAGAAAATGAAGATCATGGCATCTGGTCCCATCACTTCATGGAAAATAGATGGGGAAACAGTGGAAACAGTGTCAGACTTTATTTTTTTGGGCTCCAAAATCACTGCAGATGGTGACTGCAGCCATGAAATTAAAAGACGCTTACTCCTTGGTAGGAAAGTTGTGACCAACCTAGATAGCATATTCAAAAGCAGAGACATTACTTTGCCAACAAAGGTCCGTCTAGTCAAGGCTTTGGTTTTTCCTGTGGTCATGTATGGATGTGAGAGTTGGACTGTGAAGAAAGCTGAGCGCTGAAGGGTTGATGCTTTTGAACTGTGGTGTTGGAGAAGACTCTTGAGAGTCCCTTGGACTGCAAGGAGATCCAACCAGTCCATTTTGAAGGAGATCAGCCCTGGGTGTTCTTTGGAAGGACTGATGCTAAAGCTGAAACTCCAGTACTTTGGCCACCTCATGGGAAGAGTTGACTCATTGGAAAAGACTCTGATGCTGGGAGGGATTGGGGGCAGGAGGAGAAGGGGACGACAGAAGATGAGATGGCTGGATGGCATCACCGACTCGATGGATGTGAGTTTGAGTGAACTCCGGGAGTTGGTGATGGACAGGGAGGCCTGGCGTGCTGCAATTCATGGGATCGCAAAGAGTCGGACATGACTGAGCGACTGAACTGAAGGAAAGTGAAGGATGGATAGATGGAAAACAGCTTGGACTTTCAAACTTGGCTGCTCTCATCTCACTATTATATCTTAGAAATTTCAAATGATTCTTATCATTGAAAATTGAAAAAAAAAATGAAGGAATCACATCTTATAGTATCTGTAGGAAAATGTGCTTTAAGTAGCAAGATCCAGTCTGTCCATATTGGAGAGATGCCAGTTCTACTGATAGAAAAGAACTTCTCAGACCATCTGTCAGTTATTATACAGTCTGTGTTTAACCCCTTCTGTACCAGCATGAAAACATTCATAAATCTTGTAAATTACTGCACTGGGAGCTGTGAGAGATAAGACATGGCACCTCAGGGGGTTTAAAAATTTAATAGAAGAAATAAGAGATATACATCATGATACACAAAGCAGGCTGAATATACTAAGTATCGTAAGGGAGCTACCAAATATGGGGGAAGCACCAATGAGAGGGAAATTACTTTTTGCTGGGTGCAGGGGACTCTCCATGGAGGCATGTGAAGGCAAGGGAAGAGGGCACAATTTGTGGACATTTTGGTTAGAGGGACTAGCATGTTAAATGCCAATAGAAGTGGCAAAGTCTATGACATGTACAGACCTATCCTGTCATAGAAGTATGGAGTATAGAAATAGTAGTAGACAAGGTTTTATAGGTGGGGATCAGATCAAGGGAAAGCATTTGTCTGTGGGATTAGAGGTGTTTTATTCTATAGAGTAGACAATGGGTTGTTGGTGGCAGGTTTTGGAGCAGTCAATACCTTGCTCAGAGCTGCAATTTAGGAGGGTTTTTGGGCAGCCTAGAAAGTGTGGGTTAAGTACTGAACTATTTTCTCTAACCTCAGGGGCAATAGAAATGGCCTCGTAGCTTCTACTATTGAAGATGTGATGCATTGGGTTTTGGAGACTTAGAACTAGTATAGATTTTTCTTTTATTAGTTGCTCTTAGATTGATGGCTCTGAGGTCACTGTTCAGGCCAAGGCAGCCCAGCTTGGATGGGAGGGTACATTTTATTTTTTTGGTTGGACTTTGAACCTATGTGAACTTTGTAGGTTTTGAGTTAAACTGGCCAGTTTTTCACTATTAATTTGGTGTTTGTTTTTTCAGTGCATGTGTATGTGTGTACTGTTTTGATGGTTATTCCTTCTGACAGTTGGGAATCACTTTCCCTGTATTCCATGGAATAAAGCAGTGGAGGTTGAGGGTGGTGGTGAGGAAGGTCTGGGGTCAGATCTGAAATCTCTGTACATTTATTCTCCAAGTTCTTTCTGGCTGAGTCCTATCAGGAGGCTTATGGGATCCATTTTTGGTTGGAGTAACACCAGTGTTTCTTCAAAGCCTGGCTGTCTTTGACCACTTATAAAAAATTCAGTTGGGAGAGGAATCTGGTTAAAAATGCACATTTGGGGCCCTGGCCTCAATGGGCTGAATCAGAGACCAGCCTGTTTAACAAACTCCACAAATGCATGAACTCAGGTTCATGCTCAGGTGTGAGGACTACTCAAGTAGGGCTTCTCAGGTGGCGCTGGTGGTAAAGAACCTACCTGCCAATGCAGGAGACATAAGAGAAGTGGGTTTGATCCCTGGGCTGGGAAGATCCCCTGGAGGAGGGCATGGCAACCCAATCCAGTATTCTTGGCCAGAGAATCCCCATGGACAGAGGAGCCTCATGGGCTACAGTCCATGGTGTTGCAAAGAGCTGGACATGACAGAAGTGACTTAGCATGCACACTTGCAAGTAGGAAAAGATTATAAACCAAGAAATGGAGTTTTGAATGTAAAAGGCAAGAAAAAAGTCAATTCTAAGGTTATTAAAAGGTTTAAAAAATATAGAAAACTTGGCCTTTGGATTTTTTTTTTAATTCATCAAGCTATGGGTCTTTGGCTCAAAGAAGAGAAACTTGTTATAGAAGGATCTTCCCATTTTGGAATGGTCTTTCTTCTTCCTCCCTCCTGGTTCAGATCTGACCCATTACTTAAGGCTCATCTCCTCTAGAGCGTGTTCAGGACCACTCAAGACCATGAAGATTTTCCTGGTTTTCAGAGTTCCCTTCACTTCCTGGTTGCCCCTTGCATTTACTGCCCAGCCTTGGGATCTGTTGTGTGTTTTCAACTTGTCCATGAATTGGGATTTACTTGCCTCATACCTGTTGATGTTTTTCGAGTTCATCTCTAAATTGTGTCTGACATTTCTTTTGCACTCTCCAATCTGGTAGCATCTGACACCATGTGTGCCACCCAGTAGGAGCACACTCAGTACTTGCAGAGTGAATGGAAGGATTTCAGACAACATGATGGAGCTTTGCTTGAGAAACACAAATACCAAAGCTTCGTCAAGGGATAAAGGGGAGAATTAACCTAAAACACATGCTTATAGTCACCAAAATAGTCAAGTACTTAAAAATGAAGTGTGCAGAGTTCTGTGTCTTCCCAGTAGTTTTTAGAGAATTACAGTGAGCCAAAATTTTTTATTTTCATTTATGAGAAACAAACCCATTTCCATAATTCAACTTCCATTTTCAACACTTTCTTTCAATTCCAAACTATGACTCAGGCTTGCTTTATTTCTGGCAGCATGTCATCTTTTAAACAGGGAGTGAAAAGAACTTGGAACAAGGGCTTTCAAACTTCCCTAGTCTTTCGATAACAGTCCCTCTTAAGTGCTGAGGGATAGCTGTTTGTGTATTCACGGATTACATGTGCCATTATACTGGCCCTTGCCATGGGATCTTTTTCTTTCTTTGTGGATTTGATAACTGACCCCATATAATTTCATTTGTCAAAATGTATCTTACCCATTTTCCCTTCCCCCTCATTCTTCCTTTGAAGCTATACCTTCCCTGATTTTAGAGTGTGGGGGACTACGAGTGGGTGGCAATTGATGACTGCCTGGGCTTTTTAAGTACCAGCAGCATTATTTCTATATTTTTTGTTCTGCCACTGAAAATGCCTCAGCCCACACATAACTAGTTCTCATTCTCTTCCTGTTCCCCCCGCCCACAGCATCCTCATGCTCCTCCTAAAATGCCTGTCCCCCTTCTCGGAGGCCACTTTCCTTCACAGTTCCAGAATGGTTTCATTCATCACTGTCACAGTCCCTGTCGATGGTAAACTCTTCCATCTTATCTGCAGCCACCAGTAAATGAGTTTGCATTTAATATTGTAAAGAGC
Organism: Bos taurus; assembly: GCF_002263795.3. Lineage (NCBI taxonomy): Eukaryota > Metazoa > Chordata > Mammalia > Artiodactyla > Bovidae > Bos > Bos taurus. The sequence continues at coordinate 5,848,113 of NC_037357.1, forward strand.
TTTCTTTGTTTCTGACATTTCTCCACCCACTGATACTTGCACTTATGTGGCTTGCTGTCACCTTTTTCTCTGCCAGTTGGTTGGCAGGAACCAATATTCCCCAGAAAAGGCAAGAGGATCATCCTGTCACTCCGGAAATCTGTCTAATTTTCATCTGACTTTGATTACAAGTGCTCACTTTCTTCTTTGGATGAGAAACACAGACTTGGGAAGAAGAAAAACTTACGAAGTTGCCAGATAAAGCTGAAAGTTGCAAATGACTGGGTTGGACACTAGGAAATTTCCGATTTGAGTTCCTGCCATGGGCTGACTTAACTGTTGTGTGTGCATGCTCAGTTGTGTCTGACTCTTTGTGACCCCATGGACTGTAGCTTACCAGGCTCCTCTGTCCATGGGATTCTCCAGGCAAGAATACTGGATTGGGTAGCCATTCCCTTCTCCAGGGGATCTTCCTGACCCAGGGATTGAACCTGGGTCTTCTGCATTGCAGGCAGATTCTTTACCACTGAACCACCTGGGAAGCCCCAGTTCTGTGTAAATTACTTTCTCTGTGTCCTTTCTGTGCTATAGGAATGATGTCAATTTTGGAACTGAGTTGAGGGGCAAAAGTTACAAATACCGTGTTTTGAAAACACAAAGAGCATTGACAAAAGTGATGTCACTTGCTGAAAGCCTGCTGTGTGCAAGAGTGCTAGGTGATATACACACATGATTTTTACTCCTCAAGACAACATTGAATAATGTTGGGGCTTCAAGATACTCAGTATCTGGCTCACAAGCACACGTGTAAGGGATGGAAACAAGAATTTTAACATAGATCTGTCTGGCTCCAGAGTTCACAGTCTTATGATGAGTTTGCTGTACAAGAATCAAGGTTATACAGAGAATGATTGAGTGTTCTCAGTGATTTGTGTCTCCTCTTGCCTTGCATTCCTTTAGGACATTCACTGGTACTGGGCTGATGTGTGTCTAGGAATGTCTAGGGTTTGAATTTCAACTCAGCCATTTACTAGTTGTACAACTTTGGGCCAGTTATTTAACCTCCCTGTGACAGTTATCTGCGTGTGTAAAACTGGGCTGATAAGGGATATTAACAGCCCCTCTCCCATAAATTTGTTTTGAGGCTTGAAAATTTAACCTATAAAGTACTTTGACTTAATGCATTGTTATTGTTGCTGCTGTTCCGTCATTAAGTTTTGTCTGGTGATGCTGTCCAACCATCTCATCCTCTGGTACCCCCTTCTCCTCCTGCCTTCAATCTTTCCCAGCATCAGGGTCTTTTCCAATGAGTCAACTCTTCGCATCAGGTGGACAAAGTACTGGAGCTTCAGCATCAGTGCTTCCAATGAACATTCAGGGTTGATTTCCTCTCGAATTGAGTGGTTTGATCTCCTTGCAGTCCAAGGGACTCTCAAGAGTCTTCCCCAGCAGCACTTCAGCTCTTTGGTGCTGGGCCTCCTTTATGGTCCAACTCTCAGATTGTAAGCCCTCAATGATAGTTAGCTATCTCCATTGTCAGCCATAGCATTATTTAGTCGCAGTACTTTCTGCTCTGTTTGGCTGATTGACCATGATTCAAATATATTCTTCCTTTCTCACTTACTAAAAAACAAAACAGACTTACTCTGTGCTTTGTTTTCAGAGGGCTTTACTACATTCCAAGGTGACTGATAACTTCCAAGATAACTCATTCTGGAGTATTAGTAGTAGATAATTTACTTTTAACTTAGACTTTCTGATGACTCTGTTCTTTAACTCCAAGAACTAAAATAATTTAGTGTGGACTTCAAGTTTTGATGCTATGAACCTGACTGGAATAAGGGGTGGAGTGGGTTGTGGTATAATTAGGACTATTTGTTGTTCAGTCCCTCAGTCATGTCTGACTCTTTGTGACCGAATGGACTGCAGCACACCAGGCTTCCCTGTCCTTCGCCATCATCGAAGCTTGCTCAAACTCATGTCTACTGAGTCATTGATGCTATCCAACCATCTCATTCTCTGTCATCCCCTTCTTTTCTACCTTCAATCTTTCCCAGCATCAGGGTCTTTTCCAATGAGTCAGCTCTCTTATAGCTTTGACTATATGGACCTTTGTCAGTAGAGTGATATCTCTGCTTTTTAATATGCTGTCTAGGTTTGTCACAGCTTTTCTTCCAAGGAGCAAGCATCTTTTAATTTCATGGCTGCAGTCACCATCTGCAGTGATTTTCAAGCCCAAGAAAATAAAGTCTCTCACTGTTTCCATAGGGCTATAGCATGTTTTATTCAAAGTAAGAGGGGCCTCATATCTTTTTGGCACATTTATATCATTTTGCATTCCACTTAGCTTCCTGGTAAAATTTTCTTAGGATTACAATAGCAAACACTTACCTAGTACCTGTTGTTGTTGTTTAGTTACTAAGTCATGTCCAACTCTTTTGCAACCCCATGAACTGTAGCCCGCCAGTTTCCTCTGTCCATGGTATTTTCCAGGCAAGAATACTGGAGCAGGTTGCCATTTCCTTCTCTATGGGATCTTCCTGACCCAGGGATTGAACCTGCATCTCCTGTTTGGCAGGTGGATTCTTTAACAGTGAGCCACCTGAGCAGCCCACCAATGGAGTATTAGAAACACTAAATTAGGAGATGGATAAAAGACACTTTTGCCATACATAGTTCTCAACACTACATATTATTTAAAACTCAAAACAACCTCAGAAGTTGACATTACCCTCATTTTACAGAAGCTAAAAGCACAGACAAATTAATGTAATTTGCTCAAGGCTAAACAACCAGTATGTGGTAGAACTGGGGTTTGAGGCCAGGCTATACTTAACTACTACATTATATTTCCTCTATTTGACGAAAAGGTTGTCTTGGCTTTTAAAATAAGTTTGAAAACTAGCAGATTGTTAGTAATGGAAATTTAGGCTGTTGGTTTATGATTAAAAAGTTGGGTGATGTCAGAAAGCTATCACCCTGAGACTGTAGTTTTTATTGTTTTAACATTTCATTTATTCTTTCATAACCAATCCTGTAGTTCTCAAGCAGTGCTCGGCCACCAGGTAGTGAGAGCGAGTTACGAGTCATATGATTCATAAGTCTTCAGGCAGAAATCAAAATGTCTACTTGTCTTTTTAAAGTTAAAATACTTTAATATAAGTCTTAATATAATACTTATATTAAAACAATATTAATTATTAATATAAAATTGATATTACTATAAGAACCTATTATTAATATAAGAAACTATATAAGATACTCTTACATAATAAGAGTTATATAAGAAACTTATGTTAATATGAGTTATATTAATATAAGAAACTCAACATGAGTTTATTGAAATTAACACAAACTCTTAATATTACTACATTAAAGTTAATTAATATTAATATATTAATGTTAATTAATATTAATATTAGAAACTCTTAAATGACATGAACCTTAATTTTTTAAGAAGTCCTTATGTGAGAGTTGGACTATAAAGAAAGCTGAGCACTGAAGAATTAATGCTTTTGAACTGTGGTGTTGGAGAAGACTCTTGAGAGTCCCTTGGACTGCAAGGAGATGCAACCAGTCCATCCTAAAGGAGATCAGTCCTGAATATTCATTGGAAGGACTGATGGTGAAACTCAAACTCCAATACTTTGGCCACCTAATGCAAAGAACTGACTCATTTGAAAAGACCCTGATGCTGGGAAAGATTGAAGGCAGGAGGAGAAGAGGACAACAGAGGACGAGATGGTTGGATGGCATCACCAACTCAATGGACATGAGTTTGAGTAAGCTCTGGGAGTTGGTGATGGACAGGGAGGTCTAGCATACTGCAGTCCATGCGGTCACAAAGAGTCTGACATGACTGAGCGACTGAACTGAACTATGGAGTATAATCAAAATGTCTAACGTATCATCTCTGCATACTATGTCATAACAAAAAGGTTGACAAAATAAAGGTTGTCTCACCTACAGAGAGATTTATGGAGATAACTGTCTTCAAATATTTGATCATCAGATGATTATCAGGAGGAAGTGGGACTAGGTTGCTCTCTTTTGAACTAAAGGGCTGAGATAGAACTAATATATAGGAGTTACAGGGAAAGCAGATTTTGGCTTATCATGAAAATCCTCCCTTATAAACTTGTTTGCTCTTAGTTAATGAAGCAAATTTCCTTACGAGCGTTTTATAATGATAACGATATTCTTGGGGAAATCAGACTTTCTGAAAGAGTTATCTAAGAAACCTTCATAGTTAACTTTTCTTATTTATTATTAACTGTACTCCTTCATGTCTTTAACATTTAGTTCTAGGAGAAAATTGTCCCTCTGTAGAACCCTTATACCATTTATTGAGTTATTTTTAATTCTTAGATCTGTCTTAATTTGAGCTTTAGCTCACTACTGAATAAAAACCTCTTTTCTGTGATCAGTGGCTAATGCTCTCCTTTCTGGTGGTCTTTCTTGTGTGTTCTACCCTTTGCCTTCTGTCTTACCCTGGAAAACCCAAGAGACTTAATATTTAGACCTGTAAGAGCACTAAAACCCCACATCCCCCCTCATACCGGGAGAAGGGAGAGCATCTATCTTACTCTCTTGGCTGGTTAACTGAGCTTTTGTTGTCCCAGTATTTTCCCTGAGCAACTATTTAAAATGGAGGGAGATAGGATTATAAAGTGACAGATTGTAAAGGAACAGAAAATGGAACAGATTTTGAACTTTTAAGAATCACAGGGTAGACCTCAATGTGTGTAGCCCATAATCACTTCTAGATATTTTCCTTTTTTGCTTCTTTAGACTTGGGCAAAGTGTCTCATCACTATCTTGAAAAGCATAGCTTTGTTAAATGAAGAACTCTCTCTTTCTGGGAGGAAAGCAGACTTCAGTAAAAGCTCTTAAAATATGTTCTTCAAGATAATGCTGACGACGTCCCTGATGGGTACAGTGACTGAGAGTCCAGCTGCCAGTGCAGGGGATGTGGGTTTGATCCCTGGTCTGGGAAGATTCCATATACTTGAATGCCACAGCTAGAGAGAGAGTGGCCCCTGCTTGCTGTAACTAAAGAAAAGCCCACACAGCAACAGAGATCCAGAAGAGCCAAAAGTAAATAAACAAATAAAGATAATGCTGAGACAGTTGAGGGTAGAGATGCTGTATCATCTGCTGTCTCTTCTGGTGTAGTATCAAAGATTCCCTCAACTTATCAGTTGTCACATTTTAGCATCCCATGACAGATAAATGAACACTTCGATGAAATTCTTAGCAAGAGATGGTATTCTGTGTATCAAACTGGAAACTACTGAGACTGTAAATAATTTAAGAAATCACCCTTAGAATTATACAGTAGTTTGTTGGTCGAGGCACCTTCAATGTATTGCAGATTCTGTTTTATATGAAGTCAAACCAGGTCCTCCCTCTGAACCCTCAGTTTTCTGTTAGATATTTTATTATTATCTAATATGCATGGCTAAATATTATGTCCCTCCAGACTCACATTAGAAGGGAGGACTAGATGTGTCATTATTATTATTATTATTTTTTTTTACTAACCACACTAATCAGTTGTGGATAATAAAGAGAAATTAATCTTTCAAAGTAAACCCCATTTTACTGAGGGTTCACCCAAACTTTAAACCTTTAATTGGATCTGTTAAGCAACAGTCCATGTTTTTCTACTTAGAGTTCCCACCTTTTGTTTTCCTGCCTGCCATCTAGTCTGGGAGCTAAGGAAGCCAAGGGCAGATCAGGGAAGAAGCAGCCTGGACCCCAACTAATATCTGATTGGTCCAGCCTCTCCTGAATACATGAGAGATAACTGAAGAATTCACACAGAGTTGCTTTGAGGGGAGAGATGATTGTGCTCTTTTTTTTTTTTTCCATCACTGGTTGCAAAGTGGGGCTTGGAAAATAGGGGAGGTGGCGTTATAATAGCTGCTGGGAGTGGTATTCCATTTTTTATGAGTCAGTTGAGAGAAGCCAGCTGCTTCTGAGCTACTTTACTCTTTCCTGCACCTGTGATAAGGAAACCTCTATTAACATGAATGCTGGGGTGTGGGAAGGAGGAAAGCATGGAAGGTTCTGATTAGTGGGATTTTTTTCAGGATTACTTGTAAATTTGTTTTTTTTTTTTTTTTTCCCCCCTCTTTTGGTTGAAATTATTTCCAAAATGTTTGAATGACTACTGTGGGTGATGTATCTTATCCTGATTATACAGATGAGGAATCTAGAATTAAGAGAAAGGAATCTGTACTTGAGAGCTTAAGTACATTTTCTAAGGTCATTCAGTAAGGCAATAGAACAGCAGTGGTCTGAAACCAAAAGGTGTTGCTCATGCTGTTGTCTTTGCTGCTTGATGATCATATTAAGGCTGAGGACTCCATTTTGGTGTCAGGAACAACTTGAGTGTTGAAGTTACTGTTCTCTATTTGACTGACTATCTTGCACATTCAAGTCATTGAATAGAGACTGTTCATAGAGGCTTCCTAAAAGGGAGATTGTTGTTTTTGGAGACATTATTGTATAATAGGAATAGGATACACATGCACACTTTTGTGTTAAAGAAAATCATTGTGCTTTGTCAATAGACAAGAGCAAATCCCCACACTTGTATGACAGTATTTCTCTCTGGGGTTGCAAAGTCTACTTTACAAAAGTTCAATGACCACTTAAAGTTAAATACCCTTTCATGGATACTTTTTTTTTTTAAAACAAAAATTAAAATGATTTCACTAAGAAGTCGAGCCCTGCTGTAGGAAACACCATGAGAATACTCAGAGACTTCCCAATCCTAGCCAGTCTATTTTTTTTTTTTTTTTGTACAATGTATGAAGTATCTGCATTCCAGATGCAGTGTGATCAATGCAGTAGAAATGTTCCCAAGAAGTTAACTAGTGAATATCAGTTTTTGTTCATTGAACTATTGTTAACTTGTGCTTATGAAGCTATTATAAAAATCCTGTGATCAATCCATTTTATAATAAAGCAAACACCCCCCCCCCCAGTTGAGGTATTTTTATAAGTTTGAGTCTTGTCTCTTGAACAGCTTAAGGTGGAGCAGATCAACACACACAAACTCTGGACAGTCCCTCAGTGACTGCTGTGGGGTTTGAACTTTTATTTGAAACTACAGTCATAAATGCTAAGGAACACGTGGAGGAAAGAAGAGCAAGATTCTAGGAGAGGCTGTCTTGCCTCAGCAATGTGAACAGTATGGCTTGTCAGTTTTCTTCTTAATAAAAAATGGCAAGTGTAGTAACTTGTGGTGTGCTGGATTTCTCAGAAATACTGTGGGGATTCTGATTGTAATTCAATTAGATCAGGCCAGTGAAACATTTTGTAATTAAAAATATAGTACAGAGTACCTGAGTAGAGTGTGTTGGGTGAAGGAGAGTGTTTAAGACCTGGTCTAAAGGGAAATTCCAAGGGGAATCCTTTAATGAAACTGTGGACAGTTGCCCCCTTCTTTGCTGGAGCCATATATTTTGGTGGCTATGTTTGGTGATTGTGGGCCAAGTCTTTAATTGAGAACCTGTAAATTGTAGGGGAATTCAGGTTTTCATTTTGGTTCTCAAAACTGTATTAAATATGAACTCACTGATGGAATGAAAGATAACTAAGATTAAATGTACTGTATTTCACCCGTGTAATGAGAAAAATTGCATAGTTAATAAAGGAATTTTGGATGTATAACTATATAACGATACTTAACCCTTGTAACTTTGAAGCATTTTGTAGATAATAATTTTCATAGCAGTATAGTGAATGAGGAAAGTATTATTTTAATTGATAGGAAGAACCAACTAAAATGTCACAAAGGGTATCTACATTTAGGTTTCAAACATCTGGTAAAGCATTAGCATCAGTTAATGTGTTTAGCAAAGAAAAAAGCAATCAGTAAATTCTTTTTTTAAATTAATTTATTTAATTGGAGGCTAATTACTTTACAATATTGTAGTGGTTTTTGCCATACATAGACATGAATCAGCCATGGGCGCACATGTGTTCCCCATCCAGAACCTCCCTCCCCATCCCATCCCTCAGGGTCATCCCAGTGCACCAGCCCTGAGCACCCTGTCTCATGCATTGAACCTGGACCAGCGATCTGCTTCACATATGATAATATACACGTTTCAACGCTACCCTCTCAAATCATCCCACCCTTGACTTCTGCCACAAAGTCCAAAAGACTGTTCTTTATATCTGTGTCTCTTTTGCAGTCTCGCATATAGGGTCATCATTGCCATCTTTCTAAATTCCATATATATGCGTTAATATACTGTATTGGTGTTTTTCTTTCTGACTTCACTCTGCATAATAGGATCCAGTTTCATTCACCTCATTAGAACTGATTCAAATGTATTCTTTTTAATGGCTGAGTAATACTCCATTGTGTATATGTACCACAGCTTTCTTATCCATTCGTCTGCTGATGGGCATCTAGGTTGCTTCCATGTCCTGGCTATTGTAAACAGAGCTGTGATGAACATTGGGGTACACATATCTCTTGCAATTCTGGTTTCCTTGGTGTGTATGCCCAGCAGTGGGATTGCTCAGTCGTATGGCAGTTCTATTTCCAGTGTTTTAAGAAATCTCCACACTGTTCTCCATAGTGGCTGTACTAGTTTGCATTCCCACCAACAGTGTAAGAGGCTTCCTTTTTCTCCGCACCCTTTCCAGCATTTATTGTTTGTAGACTTTTGAATATCAGCCATTCTGACCTGCGTGAGATGGTACCTCACTGTGGTTTCGATTTGCATTTCTCTGATAATGAGTGATGTTGAGCATCTTTTAATGTGTTTGTTAGCCATCTGTATGTCTTCTTTGGAGAAATGTCTGTTTAGTTCTTTGGCCCATTTTTTGATTGGGTCGTTTATTTTTCTGGAATTGAGCTGCATGAGCTGCCTGTATATTTTTGAGATTAATTCTTTGTCAGTTTCTTCATTTACTATTATTTTCTCCCATTCGGAAGGCTGTCTTTTCACCTTGCTTAGAGTTTCCTTTGTTGTGCAGAAGCTTTTAATTTTAATTAGGTCCCATTTGTTTATTTTTGCTTTTATTTCCACTATTCTGGGAGGTGGGTCATAGAGGATCCTGCTGTGGTTTATGTCGGAGAGTGTTTTGCCTATATTCTCCTCTAGGAGTTGTAAAGTTTCTGGTCTTACATTTAGATCTTTAATGCATTTTGAGTTTATTTTTGTGTATGGTATTAGAAAGTGTTCTAGTTTCATTCTTTTACAAGTGGTTGGCCAGTTTTCCCAGCACCACTTGTTATAGAGATTGTCTTTTCTCCATTGTTTATTTTTGCCTCCTTTGTCAAAGATATGGTGTCCATGATATTTGACTTTTCTCTTGTTTCTTGAGGTAACCTTGTATTGCTATGAACCTTCCCCTTACCACTGCTTTTACTGAGTCCCATAGGTTTTGGGTTGTTGTGTTTTCATTTTCATTTGTTTCTATGCATATTTTGATTTCGTTTTTGATTTCTTCTGTGATTTGCTGATTATTCAGAAGCATATTGTTTAGCCTCCATATGTTTGCATTTTTAATAGTTTTTTCCTGTAGTTGACATCTTATCTTACCACGTTGTGATCAGAAAAGATGCATGGAATGATTTCAGGTTTTTTGAATTTACCAAGGCTAGGTTTATGGCCCAGGATGTGATCTGTCCTGAAGAAGGTTTCGTGTGCACTTGAGAAAAAGGTGGAATTCATTGTTTTGGGGTGAAATGTCCTATAGATATCAATTAGGTCTAACTGGTCCATTGTATCATTTAAAGTTTGTGTTTCCTTGCTAATTTTCTGTTTAGTTGATCTATCCATAGGTATGAGTTGAGTATTAAAGTCTCCCGCTATTGTGTTATTCGGAGAAGGCAGTGGCACCCCACTCCAGTACTCTTGCCTGGAAAATCCCGTGGACAGAGGAGCCTGGTAGGCTACAGTCCATGGGGTCGCTAAGAGTCGGGCATGACTGAGCGACTTCCCTTTCACTTTTCACTTTCATGCATTGGAGAAGGCAATGGCAACCCACTCGAGTGTTCTTGCCTGGAGAATCCCAGGGACAGAGGAGCCTAGTGGGCTGCCGTCTATGGAGTCACACAGAGTTGGACACGACTGAAGGGACTTAGCAGCAGCAGCATTGTGTTATTTTTAATTTCCCCTTTCATACTTATTAGCATTTGTCTTACATATTGTGGTGCTCCTATGTTGAGTGCATACATATTTATAATTGTTATATCTTCTTGCATTGATCCTTTGATCATTATGATCATTATGATCCTTCGATCCTTCTTGCATTGACCCTTTGATCATTATGTAGTGTCCTTCTTTGTCTCTTTTCATGGCCTTTATTTCAAAGTCTATTTTATCTGATATGAGTATTGCTACTCCTGCTTTCTTTTGGTCTCCATTTGCATGAAATATCTTTTTCCATCCCTTCACTTTCAGTCTGTATGTGTCCCTTGTTTTGAGGTAGTCTCTTGTAGGCAGCATATATAGGGGTCTTATTTTTGTATTCATTCAGCCAGTCTTTGTCTTTTGGTTGGGGCATTCAACCCATTTACATTTAAGGTAATTATTGATAAGTATGATCCCATTGCCATTTACTTTGTTGTTTTGGGTTCGAGTTTATACACCTTTTCTGTGTTTCCTGTCTAGAGAAGATCCTTTAACATTTGTTGGAGAGCTGGTTTGGTGGTGCTGAATTCTCTCAGCTTTTGCTTATCTGTAAAGCTTTTGATTTCTCCTTCATATCTGAATGAGATCCTTGCTGGGTATACTAATCTGGGTTGTAGGTTTTTCTCTTTCATCACTTTAAGTATGTCCTGCCATTCCCTTCTGGCCTGAAGAGTTTCTATTGAATGATTGGCAGTTATCCTAATGGAGATCCCCTTGTGTATTATTTGTTGCTTTTCCTTTGCTGCTTTTAACATTTGTTCTTTGTGTTTGATCTTCTTTAATTTGATTAATATGTGTCTTGGGGTGTTTCACCTTGGGTTTATCCTATTTGGGACTCTCTGTGTTTCTTGGACTTGGATAGCTATTTCCTTCCCCGTTTTAGGGAAGTTTTCAACTATTATCTCCTCAAGTATTTTCTCGTGGCATATCTTTTTGTCTTCTTCTGGGGCTTCTATGATTTGAATGTTGGGGTGTTTGACATTTTCCCAGAGGTCTCTGAGGTTGTCCTCATTTCTTTTAATTCTTTTTTCCCTCTCTTCTTCATTTATTTCCACCATTCTATCTTCCACCTCACTTATCCTATTTTCTGCCTCAGTTATTCTACTGTTGGTTCCCTCCAGAGTACTTTTGATCTCAGCTATTGCATTATTCATTATTGATTGACTCTTTTTTATTCCTTCTAGGTCCTTATTAAGCATTTCTTGCATCTTCTCAGTCCTTGTCTCCAGACTATGTATCTGTAACTCCATTTTGTTTTCAAGATTTGGGATCATTTTTACTATCAGTATTCTGAATTATTTTTCAGGTCGACTCCCTATTTCCTCCTCTTTTTTTTGGTTTGGTGGGCATTTATCATGTTCCTTTTCTTGCTGAATATTTCTCTGCCTTTTCATTTTGTTTAGATTACTGTGTTTGGGGTGGCCTTTCTGTGTTTTGGCAGTTTGTGGTTCCTCTTTATTGTGACGGTTCCTCCCTGTGGGTGGGGTTGGACGAGTGGCTTGTCAAGGTTTCCAGGCTAGGGAAGCTTGTGTTGGTGTTCTGGTGGGCGGAGCTGGACCTCTTCTTTCTGGAGTGCAGTGAAGTGTCCAGTAGTGAGTTTTGATGTGTCTTTGGGTTTGGTGTGACTTTAGGCAACCTGTATATTAATGTTCAGGGCTATGTTCCTGCATTGCTGGAGAATTAGCGTGGTATGTCTTGCTCTGGAACTTGTTGGCTCTTGGGTGGAGCTTGTTTTCAGTGTAGGTGTGGAGGCTTTTGGATGAACTCTTGTCGATTAATGTTCCCTGGAGTCAGGAGTTTTCTGGTATTCTCAAGTTTTGGATTTAAGCCTCCTGCCTCTGGTTTCAGTCTTATTCTTACAGTAGCCTCAAGACTTCTCCATCCATACTGCACTGATGATAAAACATCTCTTTTTGAAGACAATGGGCTGCCTTTCTGGGTGCCTGGTGTCCTCTGCCAGCGTTAAGAAGTTGTTTTGTGGAATTTTCTCAGTGTTCAAATGATCCTTCAGTGAATTTGTGGGGAGAAAGTGGTCTCCCTGTCCTACTCCTCCACCATCGTAGGACCACCTGCAATCAATAAATTCTGTAGTCAGAGTTAACTGTTTGTTTTAAGGGAAGCAGAGATTCAGTGTTCTTCAAAGCAGTCCATTCAGAAGAAAAAAAAAAAGTATGCCTGAATTTATCCATATGTGCTAGTAGTTTATAGTTTATTCAAGCCAACTGTCTAGCACTGACTGAGTCAGCAGACTACAGTCTGTAGGCCAAGTCTGGCCATCACCTGTTGTTGTGAATAAAGTTTTATTGTACACAGTCACACTCATTTGGTTAGGTGTTCTCTATGGCAATTTTTGTGCTATAACAGCAGAGTCAAGTAGTTGAAACAGAGACTGTATGGCCTGCACAGCTTAGTATATTTGGTTACTCTATGTCTTTTTATAGGAAAACTTTACTAATCCCTGCTGTATAGTATTTTGTAGAAGGATCTGTGCTTAGCATTCATTTGCTGAACTTTGTAGTTAGGAATGCATTATTTCTTAGCATAAGAAATTATATTCCTTTACAGTAATAATATGTTGTTGTTGTTCAGTCACTAAGTCATGTCCTACACTTTGTGACCACATAGACTATAGCATGCCAGGCTCCTCTGTCCTCCTCTATCTCCTGTACTTCGCTCAAATTCATGTCCATTTGGTTGGTGATGCTATCTAACCATCTCATCCTCTGCCTCCCCTATCTCCTTTTGCCTTCAATCTTTCTTGGCTTCTTCAAGCCAAGCTTGTTGTTATTGTTTAGTTGCTAAGTCATCTTTGCGTATTTTGTGACCCCCTGCATGGTAGCCCACCAGGCTCCTCTGTCTTTGGGATTTCCCAGGGAAGAATACTGAAGTGGGTTGCCACATCCTCCTCCAGGGGATCTTCCGACCCAGGGATTGAACTCATGTCTCTTATGTCTCCTGCATTCCAGGCAGATTGTTTACCACTGAGCCAGCAGGGAAGCGATGTGTATGTTAATCCCTCAGTTGTGTCCAACTTTTTGTGATCCCATGGACTGTAACCCATTAGGCTTCTCTGTCCATGGAATTCTTCAGGCAAGAATACTGCAGTGGGTAGCCATGCCCTTCTCTGGGGGATTTCATGACCCAGGGATCGAGCCCGGGTGTCCCACATTACAGGCAGATTCTTTACTGTCTGAGCCACCAGAGAAGCCCCAATAATAATATTTAACTTTTATTGAGGAGTTGCTCTGTTCCAGATATTTTGCAAAGTTCCTTACATGCACCACATGAAGTTTTGAGAGCTTAACTGCCTCAATACTTTTATAAGAGGTGCTAAAAGATTGAATGACTTGCTCAACTGCATACATTTAGTGGCAGAACCAGTATTTAAACCCAAACTTTTTTCTTGCAGTAAAATATTCTTGTTTTCTGAGAGTTTGTATCATGAAATGGTGCTGTATTCTGTCAGATGCCTTTTCTGCTTTAATTTAGATGATCTGTGTTTTTTTCCTCTTTATTCTATTAATGTGAGTTATTACACTCTTTTTCTTTTGTTGAAACACTCTTGCATTACTGGTATAAGTTTCACTTGGTTATGGTGAATAATCCTTTTAATATGCTGTTTGGTTCAATTTACTAATCTTTTGCTGGGGAGTTTTGAATCTATATTTGGTATATGGGTCTGTGATTTTTTTTCCTGTGATGTTTTTATCTGTCTTTATATTGACTCAATGGACATGAGTTTGAGCAAGCTCTGGGAGTTAGTGATAGACAGGGAACCCTGGTGTGCTACAGTCTATGGGGTTTCAAAGAGTCAGACACGACTGAGTGACTGAACTGGCCTAATAGAATGTTTTATGAAGTATTCCTTTCTCTTGAGTTCATTTTTGAAAGTTTGAGAAACATTGGTGATAAATCTTTTATAAATGTTGGATAGAATTCACCTATGAATCCATCAGGTCCAGGACTTTACTTCTACCTTATAGTTCAAAAGTGATGTTCTAACGGTAGATAGGATGGACACTTTGTGGTCATTTGGAATGAGAAGGTGTTGGGAGGGCATTTTTATTCTCATCCTATGGACAGAACTTTGTCGTATGGCCATTCAAGGGATTTGGAAAATACAGTCTTTGTGATGGCCATGTCTACCCCTAAAAACTAGAAGTTATATTTCTAAGCAGGAAGTAGGGAAAGGATATTGGGGAAGAGCTAGTCTTTGCTATGGTCCATAATAAACTGAACTAGTGCCTTATTCTTTTTCTGAATAGATGCTCATTGGTTAATCGAGACAAAATAATTCATTTACCCCACTTTTAGACAGAACACAAATTTGGCACTGAGATTCTTAAACCATTTCATGGCAAATGTAAAATAGTTATTTGCTTCAATTTTTTTTTTTTAAAGAATAAGGCATTCATAAATATCCTGGAGACAGTTGCTGGTTAATCCAGCAACTAATGTGTATCCTTTGTGTGTGTGTGTGTTAGTCGCTCAGTTGTGTCTGACTCTTTGCGACCCCATAGACTGTAGCCTGTCAGGCTCCTCTGTCCATGGAATTCTGCAGGCAAGAATACTGGAGTGGGTTGCCATTCCCTTCTCTATGGAGTGTTCCTGACCCAGGGATTGAACCTTGGTCTCCTGTATTGCAGGCAGATTCTTTACCATCTGAGATACCAGGGAAGCCATGTGTCTCTTTAGTACCAAATAATTGCATAGCTTCATAGCAAGAACACATACATGTCAGACTGAGGAACAAGGTTAACATGCATGAAGCAAGTAGAGGACAATAAAAAATGTGTATTTCTTTGGCATGTCCTACTTCCTAACTCACTTTACAGTCATATATATGTGTATATATGTTTCTGTTTATGTGTGTGTGTGTGTATGTGTATGTGTGTATATAATATCCTATATCCTGTCTCTCAGCTCTTTGAATTTGGGGCCCTCACATGATTCATCAATTTGACCTCTTGAGAACTCAGCATAGTACTTGAGTGGGTGGGGGGGAAGCCCAGTGAACTATAATTTGATGTTTCAATTCAAAATCAGAATCTTCTCTAAGGGCTCTCTCCCTTATCCTTTATATCCAATTCATCAGCAAGCTTGCATGCAGTAGTTCTAAAATATATCTACGATCTCCACACCTTTCTTCATATCCATTCTTGCTACCCAATTCAAGCCACCATTCTCTCTAACCCTGGACTTCCACTGTAGCCTTCTAATTGATTTTCTCATTTTTATTTTCCTTTTAATTTTTTTCTTCACAGTAGCTAGAGCCATATTATAAAAATATAAACCACATAATCTAATGTCTTGTTTTATATACTCTGATAACTTTCAAATATACATAGAATGAAACCCAGAATACTTACCATAATCTAGCCCCTGGCTACCTCTTCACCTTCATCTCTTACTACTTTCCTCTTACTCCAGTCACATGGACCTTCTTTCAATTTCAAGAACATGCCTAGTTCCTTTGCACAGTAAGACCTTTGCGTTTATGGTTCCAACTGCTTGTAATGCTCTTTCTGTAATATGTTTATATGTTAGTCTGTCTTGTATGTCACTTTCTTATTGAGGACATTTGTGACCACGCAATCTATATTAACCATAGCTTTAGTTTCTCACTTGCTCCTTTATCATTTTTTCTCATGATATTTATCATTATTTGATATATTATTCGTTTGCTAATTTGTCCATTGCTTGCTACCCCTCACTAAAATACAGGCTCCATAACAGCAGGAACTTTTTCAATGATCTATCCCTAATACCTAGAAAAAGTCCTCAATGAATATTAAATCAGTGTTTAATGAACTAGAATATACTGAACATTTCTGACATCATTGCCTGTGTTTTCATTTGTTAGGTTCCCTAGGAGGCAACTCTGAGATGGCATATAGGTTATAGGATATTTTTTGAGGAGTTCCCTTGGGATCAATGTGTATGGAAGGGAAAGGAAAGAAGCAGGAATGGATAGCCAGAGAATCTGAGCTACAGGCTCAAAAGCAGCCTTAGCTAATACTTATCTAGGGAAATCTGGAGCTAAAAAATGTCCTTCAGCATTTTCCTTACTTGGTTCAGAAAGGCCTGGCCATTATGGTGGTTTAGTTGCTGTGTCATGTCCAACTCTTGCAACCCCATGGACTGTAGACTGCCAGGCTCCTTTGTCCATGGGATTCTTCAGGCAAGAGTACTGGAGTGGGTTGCCACTTCCTTCTCCAGGGGGTCTTCCCGATCCAGGAATCGAATCTGGGCCTCCTGCACTGCAGGCAGATTCTTTACCGACTGAGCTAGAGGGAAGCTCATCAATCAGTCATTGGATATGGCTGCCCCAAGAAGGATCATGACTTTGGGCAAGATGATTTTATCTGGTTGAGGTAATCTCTGAAAGGCCTAAAAGCTGAAGGATGTCTGCCAAGGTTGCTCCAGCTACTGAAACAATAGGTACTCCATGGGAGCAGTGTATTGTAGTGTTTGCCCCTCTGTTGGCTTAGATTCAATTCTTCTAATGTGTTTCAGCTACAGATTTCCCAGGATTCTATAGACCTCTCTTTCTGGAGAGAACTTAGAAAAGGAAGGTTAATGGAGAAAATTCCAGCTCCCCCAAAGGTGGATGATCTCATGGCTGCAACTGATTCTCAATGTCTGCCTCCTCCACTGTCAATTCTAGTTTCCCCTCAACCTCATTTCATACCCCTACTTGTCCTGGTTACTTACTTGGTGATCAGACCCTCTCCCTTGAGAGGGGACTTTGGTGGTGTGTCTATGTCTTTTCCATTGTGTATTCTTTCTGAGTATTCTGCTCCTTTTAAAATTGTGTGGAAGTGTCTCAGGGGTTAGGTCAGACCATGCTTGCTCTTTAGCAGGCAGAGGAAAATCACCTCAACATGTTTTCTTCACAACATGGCAGCAGCTGCAGCCTTAGAATTGAAAAGCTAAATATGTCATTGAAACAAATTAATGGTTGATGAATTTTTTATAGAAATGTTTTCAGGTGCTGAAAGAAAACTGCCCATGGCCCCTTTCCCAGCATAATGAGGCAGTAAGAAAATATCCAAGCTCTGAACTAGCACTGTCAAAATCTGCAAAGCTTAATTTAAGGCTGTATATAAACCCTGAACTTAAGGAAGGCAGAATGCCTCATAAAAGCTATCACTACATGTTTCTAAATTCTTAAAATTTTACTACTTCTGGCCTCTAATAACTTCTTCTTAGTTGAAATTTATGCTTCTTTTCCTTATAGGAATTTCCTCCATTTCTATTTGGAAAATAAAACGTGACATTTCTTTGGCAACTTATAAAGAGCTAAAGAAAGCCCTTTGCCTATTTCCTGGGTGTAGGCTCAGTCATAGGAACAGCCAGGGTACTTAATCAACAACTTTTTGCTGCTACAACCTGAATGGAAAAGTGGGTCCATAGACAGGCTCATGGTTACCTTAACACAGTATCATATCATATATCACATATTATCACATGTACTTTCTTTTGTGCAAATCTCATACATTCCCTAAAGTCTCCAGTGAAGACTGAGGTGTTTTATGTTCTCCTTCCTACCCCACTTACCCTCATTAGACATTAGGGGCCTGGATTTCAAAGTTCCTGACCCATATCATTTCTCCTTCCTTTCCTGTATATATTTGTATCCTCTTAGTGAATCACTGTAACAATGTGTATGCATACTCAGTCGCTAAATCATGTCCAACTCTTTGTGACCCCGTGGACTGTAGCCCCCCAGGCTTCTGTGTCCATGGGGTTTCCCAGGCAAGAATACTGAAGTGGTTTGCGTTCCTTCTCCAGGGGGATCTTCACGACCCAGAGATTGAACCCACGACTCCTGCATTTGCAGGTGGGTTCTTTACTACTAAGCCACCAGGGAAGCCCCATAGTAACAAATAGCTGCAAATATTGAATGCTTGTTGAGGTAGTTTGCCAAAGACCTTACATGTATTTACTCATTTAATCTTCAGTGCAACTTTATGAGATAAGTAGCAGTGGTCTCTGCACTTTGCAAATGAGTCAAATTTGACACAGACAGTTTAATTTAACTTACCTGAGATCATTTATTTGTTCATCACTATTTAAATTCCAGGAATAATTCTCGGTGCTGGGGATATGACAGTGAACAAAGCAGATGGTAGTTCATACTAATTTAGCTTATATTCTGGTGTGTATTTCTGGAGATAGACAATAAACAGAAAAGTCAAATTTATAATATGTTGGAGGAAAATAATTGAGGGAAGGTATATCACAGGCTAGGATGGAGTGTGCAGTTACAGTATTAAATAGGGCTAGCTTAGGCCTCACTGATAATTAGATTTGTGCAAAACCTTAAAGGAGTTGAGGGAGGGATCCATGTAGGTACGTGGGGTCAGCATTTTCCAGGTAGAGTGAACATAAAGCACAAAACTGAGGTGGAGTCTTGCTTAGTTCATTCATGGAAGAGCAAGGAGGCCAGCATACTTAGGGTAGAGTGAGTTAGGTGCAGCGTAGTAGGATATAAGGTCAGAAGGAAAACAGTGAGGGGAGAAAGGCTCTTGGTAGGCCTTGTAAAGATTTAGCTTTTACTCTTGAGTGAGAAAGTCATTGGAGGGTTTTGAGCTGAGGAGGCATATAATCTGACTTACATTTTAATAGGATCCCCAGCTGCTATGTTCAAAACAAACTGTAGGAAACAGTGAGAAACAAATGAAGGAAGATGTTAGGAGGACATTATAAATAATTCATGTAAGAGGATGGTGACTTAGACCACGATGATGCGGTAGAGGACTTGAGAAGTGGTTGAATTTTGGAAATATTATTAAGGTAGGCCAGTGGGATTTGCTGACCAAATGGATTGGGCTGTGAGAAAAATAGGAATTAAAAATGACAACGGAGTTTTTGGCCTAAGTGATTGGAAAGGAGTTACAAACAACTCAGATGGAAGATATGGTGGGAGGAGCAAGTTTAAGAGGGAAGAACTGGAGTTTGGTTTTGGATGTGTTAGGTTTTAGAGGCCTCTCAGACAGCCAAGTGGGAGGTATTATGGAAATGGCTACGTGTGTGTGTATGTGTGTGTGTGTATGGAGTTCAGGGGAGGTGCGCTAGCTGGAATTACAAATTTGAGAGAGCCCAATGATTAGATGCAACGAAACTGAAGGAGATGAGCAAGAGTGAGTACAGAAGGAGAAAAGAAATTTCTAAGCTAAACCTTTGGACATTCAAGTATATAAAAATTGGGAAGAGAAAGAGAGCCAAAGTTGGAAACTAAGAAGGTAAGAGGAAGACCAGGAGATTGTGCTGACCTGAAGTTCAGACAGAGACTACTTCAAGTTGGAGACAGATAATGGTAATTACTACTAAAATTCAAATAAGGTGAGGACTGACAATTTGCCATTGGATTTAGTAACATAGAGATCATACTTGACCTTAGCAAGAGCAGTTTTGTGAAGTAGTGATGGGGAAAAAAGTTTGCCTGCAGTGGATTTAAAGAAATCTTCACAGACAAGAAGTGATAAGAACTCATTGGACTTGTCAACTCAGGCAGCCATATTCTAGAGCTCATGTTCTTCATCACTACCACATGAATTTTTTTCAATAGATTATAATATCATACCCTCTCCTTATACAGATTTAATTATGTCCCTTGACCTCAAATAAGAGGTGATCATTGCCTTAAAGTTTTACTAATATCAGAAATTTCAGTCAATGTGGGAATGGTCCCAGGATTTCACAAACTGTATCATATAGTCTCTTAGAAACACCATGGAAATGTTTAGAAAATGAGTGTGGTATCAAAACATAATTTGTCAAAATAACCGGTTTCAGTCTTTGCTGTGTTGGATTGCATTCTTGGTGTGTGTGTGTGTGTGTGTGTGTGTGTGTGTGTGTGTGTCTGTTTGTCTCTCTGTGTGTGTCTGTGTGTGTCCAGGGAGAGGAAGCAGGGGTGGAGTGGGGAGGGCAGGGGAATAGGGGGAAGTGGTGAGGGGAGCAGAGGAAGGAGAGAAGATGGTAAGGGGACAGAAAACAGAAGAGAGAATGACTCACTTGTCCATGCTCAGACAAGGCAGATAATCTGGTAATCTTGTCACGGACAGTTGTTTATTGCCTGTAGGGCAGGCTATCTATTAGGCTGTTTGCTTTCTTTCCTGTAATTTCATTTTGTATATTATATCTTCTAAATTATTTTATAAATAGCTCTAGGCTAGGGGCCCAGACTTTTTATTTCTTCATATAGTAAGCTCCCAATAAATGCCTCTTTGCTAGCTAGAGGACATTTCACCTTTGAACAGAGGTTTACTCCCCTAAACATGTTTGGGGTGTACATTCTGCCATGGTGAAAGACTTTTCCATGCTGTGATATTCATAGTTTATTTTTGTTTCAAATTTCAATCATAACAAAATGTTCTAATGTTTATATAGTTATGGAGCACTTAGAGGTACAATTGGATTCACAATTACATGACTGATTTGTTTAATGCTTTT
Organism: Bos taurus; assembly: GCF_002263795.3. Taxonomy (NCBI): domain Eukaryota; kingdom Metazoa; phylum Chordata; class Mammalia; order Artiodactyla; family Bovidae; genus Bos; species Bos taurus. The sequence goes on from NC_037357.1 coordinate 5,868,716, forward strand.
AATCTTTCGGATGGTTACAAAATTGTGCGTTTCCCTAGCTTGTTGGAATGTTCACTGCATTGTTCAGATATTGGGTAGGGGTGGAGTCACGTGCTTCTGAATCTTCTGATTATTTGCTATGCTCTCTGAACCAAATCCCAAGCCCCACATGTTTTTAATGTATCCAAATGCCACAGCCAGTCCTTGATTCCTAGTTTATGTCAGTGCATGAAGGTTATTCAGATACATGTGCTCCAGCAGGTAATGGAATGTCAGTCTCAGCAGATGCCAGTTAGAAAGTCTGGGCCAACAGGGCCCTAAGGCATCCAGTCTTGTATAATATAAAATTATAATCTGCTGGATGGATCAACTGAGTTCAAGAGCCATAAATCTAGATAGAAATACCTTCTCAGTATCAGGTGGCCCCTTCAGGAAAGGTAATGAAAAAGCTCCTTCTGAGCGACCAGTGAGCAATTCAGAGTACTTCTGCTGAAGATGTTAGATATTTGACCCAGAGATTCCCCAGAAGATAATAACAAAAATATTGCTGTATTTAAAACTAGCTTTCTCTAAAATTGTTGCTAGTCAGGACAGGCTTTATGCATAAAAGGAATTGAGAGAAATAACTTTTTGCCCCTCACACTTCTCACCTGTGGTTCATTTGATGCCTGCATTTCTGTCATGTTTGAGTCATGACTTGGGTGGTTGGGATATTGCGACTTTGGGGAATTTAGTTGATTATGTAAATAGTCCTGAGAAGGGAAATGCTTTGCAACATTACCACTCATTTCTGCCTCGTATAAAGGGCTTTTTTTTGGGGGGGGAGTGGATAGGGGCCATTGTTTCTGCTGTTGTTTTTAATTAGGTATGTGTTTTGGCAAAGACTTATAGGATGTCTAAGGAAGTTTAATACTGGATAGAGACTTTTTCTCGACCAAGCAGAATGCATCTTGGTGTTCATATGTTTTGGCACTGGCAGCAGTGGTAACACCTGCAGGGGATAGTAGAAGTAGCACTAGACTGTGAGTTGGAAACCTAGGTTCAGGTCCCATCTCAGCAACTAATTAGATTTAGGCATATCTTAAGCAAATCCCTTCTTTTCTCTGAGCCTTAGTCTCCTTTTTTTTAAAAGGAGAGAATGTAGATTGCTGCTGCTGCTAAGTCACTTCAGTCATGTCCGACTCTGTGCGACCCCGTAGACGGCAGCCCACCAGGATTCCCCACCCCGGGATTCTCCAGGCAAGAACACTGGAGCGGGTTGCCATTTCCTTCTCCAATGCATGAAAGTAAAAAGTGAAAGTGAAGTCACTCAGTCGTATCTGACTCTTCGCGACCCCATGGACTGCAGCCTACCAGGCTCCTCTGTCCATGGATTTTCCAGACAAGAGTACTGGAGTGGGGTGCCATTGCCTTCTCTGGAATGTAGATTAGGAGTTCTCAAACTCTAAGGTGTAGAAGAATTATGCAAAGGAGTGTTTAAAAATTCAGATTTGAGGTCATTGTCTAGTTTTTATCTTTTGAGTCAGTAAGTTTAGATTAGGGCCAGGAATCATCAGGTTAAGAAATAACTCAAAGGGAATCTGTATGGTTTAAGGTCCACTCTTTGAGAAACCAGATTAGGTGATTTCTAAGGTCTTTTACAGCTCTAAAAGTTCTTTATTTCTGATGGCTTTCCTTGTGTTTTGGGATGGGAATGACTCATTTTTCTACCTTCATTTTCCTTTCTCTCTCCCTCTTTCTTTGGTCATATTCTTTCCTTCTCTTCCCACCTTTTCCCTTTGCCCTCTTGTCTCATCTCCAAGGTAACAACTGCATTCAGTGGGGATGGGAACAATTCAGTGAACAGTAAATTGGAAAGTACAGGTAGGATGCCTGTCAGCACAGGTTGAGAGATAGGGACAGCAAAACAACACTCTGGCTTTGGGTGGAGAAATGCCGTGTTCACCTGCTAGTGATCCGTGACGCATGGGATGCACATTCTAATAAGAGAGGCATATGATGGGGTAGGGGCCATGTCGCAGGGAGCTGAGAGAGGTCATGGGACTTTGGATGGGTAAATGTGAATGCCCTCTTTTTTCTCTCCTTTCCATTGTGGTCTATTGGGTACCAGAAGGCAATGGCACCCCACTCCAGTACTCTTGCTTGGAAAATCCCATGGACGGAAGAGCCTGGTAGGCTGCAGTCCATGGGGTCGCAAAGAGTCAGACACGACTGAGCGACTTCATTTTCACTTTCATGCATTGGAGAAGGAAATGGCAACCCGCTCCAGTGTTCTTGCCTGGAAAATCCCAGGGACAGTGGAGCCTGATGGGCTGCCGTCATGGGGTCCCACAGAGTCAGACACGACTGAAGCGACTTAGCAGCAGCAGCAGCAGCAGCAGCAAGTGGAAGTGCTGAAAGAACATAAGTAGTAAGAGATGTTATTCAAATCAGACTTTGAGGGGACCATTCAAATCAGTTGCAGACACACTTCTTCCAACCTGGCTATACATCAGAAGGCCCTGTGCAGCTTAAAAGAGTAACAGTGCCTAGGTCATGCCGTAGACTAATTAAATCCAAGCCTCTGAGAGCGGGTGTAGGTATTAGCTTCTTTTAAAGATTTTAAAGTCCAGCCAAGGTGAAGAACCACTGTTCTAGCAGGGTTACTTATAGATGTGAGAGAAGCAAGACTTAAATAGCTGGTCTTCTAGCACGTTGCTAAGCTGCTGGCCAGCACTGTCTTAGTTGCGTAGGCCTGAGGTTTGTTTTTCGTGTTCTGTCTCTCCATTTGGCACCTAGCATGCTTCAACTGTGGGTTAACAAAACATGTGCTAATGATGTGCCCCTCCATCTAGACACTCTAGTCTGTGCCTCCTCTTATCCAGGCTCAGTTCTCTGCCTCCAGCTGTGGTAGAAAACACTCAGTGTGAGTGTCTGCATGATAAGAATTTGCTTTAAAGAATCAAGAGTACTTTGGCCTTTATTGTAGTTGGAGGCTTTGAGGTCAATCACTGATAACTGGATCAATTTTCACTTTTGCATGCCCTATCAGTTCCAGCAATAAAAACCAAATATATGAAAGGAGAACTTTCTCTGATTTAGCTTGGGTCTCAATTCATTTTCTTCTAACTCTCAGTTCTATTTACCCACCTAGTAGAACACTGTGGTCTATGTTGACTGGTCTCCTTTTTTTTTTAAATTTATTTTTTAATTGAAGGATAATTGCTTTACAGAATTTTGTTGTTTTCTGTCAAACATCAACATGAATCAGCCTTAGGTACTGGTCTTCTTTTATACCTTGTTAATGAACATGCCCCTTTATACCTTCTCTTTAGAAACAACTGAATCTCTGGCCCACTCAGTTTCTTTGCTTGCTTTCAGCAGTAAAGTGGTCAGGATCTTTCTTCCTCCCTGGTAAAGGTTATATAAACAAGTTGCATTATACAGTGAGCTCTCCAATCCCTACTTTCATTTCATCCTTACAGCAAGTCCTTGGAGTAGGTGAGGCATAAGTCTTTAGCATTCTTTTAAAAATGAGATGGGGTGGAGGTGCAGAGAAGTCACTTGCCCCAGGTTTTTGCAGTCAGTCTCAAAATCCATTTTCTGCATAGCCCATATCATTTGCAGATGTCTTTCAGATTGTTTGCTTATTTGTTTGGTTATTATCTGTCTTCTCTGCCATTAGAATGTACGTTTGATATGAACAGGGCTTTTGTCTGTCATGGTCTCCTCTGTATTCCCTAGAGATTAGATTAGTACATGGCATATAGGGAATGTTAAGTGTTGAAAGGAACCTCAGTCTTCTTGTCCCAAATCCTGTGGTCCTTTAAATTCTTTATGGCTCCTCTTCTTTTGCCTGTGTTCAAAGAAATAGATAGGAAAATGCACAAATTGTCATGCAGCTAGTAATTAGTAGAACCTGGCGCCAGACTCCAGATTGTTTCATTCTCAGTAGAGTAGATCTGTGTTACTTTATTTTTGGATATTGGCGGATCTAACGATATGCTGTGTTTTTTGAAAGATCCTTGAATGATGATGTGCATACTGTAATGCCATGGACAGAACCATGCTACCCAGTCACCTCCCCTGCTCTGTCAGCCAAAGCTTTGGTCTTCAGTGTTCTGAGGTTACTCAGTGTTACCAGGGGGCCCCACTGTAGCCTGCCCCCTAGTGTTCAGGGTCTTCCCAAATTCCTTCTCTCTGAAATTTTCATAGTCCTTTGACCCACTCTTATTTCAGGTGTCAGTTGCTAGCTGGATGGAGTCACCTTACCTCTTTAGGTCTCAATTTCCTTACCAAATAACAAAGACAGTAATAGATCCCCCCCTGCCCCCCCCCGCCTTGTGTCATCTGAGTGGTATGAGCACAGAATGTTACAATGAGTAGTTTTTAAGGCTTTTTATAGATATGAGATATTATTAGGTTTTTCTAGGAAACTGCTTAATATGTCAAACAAATTAAGGGCACTATGATGTATTTTATAATGGTTTGAGGTATCTTTTCTTGGTTTCTCTGTTAAATTTAACAAAGACATTCAATGCTTTCAACCTAACAGAGTAATTCCTATGATGGCAATTTTAAGACTCTGCAGAAATGTGAGGAACAGATTTTTATTTGGTGGTGGGTGAAGAAGAAGTTTTTAGGGCTTCCCTGTTCATTCTCTTTCTTTATAGTATTCCTCACATTAACTATTCATCCTGTGTAGCTGCTTCCTAATTTCTGCTGAGCCACAAATTAGTCAGTACTGCCTGTGATTTGGTTTGAAATGGTTCAAATGGATCTCAGCTAGTTATAGTCTATTTGGTTCACTTCCAGAAGGCTTCTCAGTATAGCGCTCTTGTGCTGGAACCCAGTAGGCAGCAGGTGTCTACTGCACAGGCGCAGTTGAATTGGGGCAGTGTTTAATGCCTGCTTGATGCTCTGTGATTGGGGGACCAATACCAGTGAGGCAAAAGGTGAAGGTTACATATTATACAGAAGCTCTCAGCCCTCATTTGAAAAGGCATAGGCCAAACAGGAGGGTGTCTGATTCATTTGGAAACCTGCCTCAGTGTCTACTCATTACAGACCTTTTGTTGAAGTCTGTCAACAAGTGTTCTTTGCAGAGTTGTGAGACCCAGAGGTTGATGTCTTTCCAGGCATTTTCTTGTCAGAGCCATCATTCCAGAAAATTATAGAGTGTGGACTGAGACTACGATTATAGGTGTAAACAGCCCTTGCCTCTCTCTAACTAGGGAGAGCCTAAGCAATGCCAGAAGCTAAATTTGGTCTTAGTCATTATGAAAATTGAAAGTAATGCTTTACAATTAAGAGTTTGAAAACAGTCTTTAATTTAGATTCCATAAAATATTGATGGGGTGGGAAGATGTAATGCTGAGGGCACAGGGGGCCTCTATTAAAGATGAGTAAAGGCTTTTAAAGCTTTGGTACTAGTTTAAATGTGGTCCAAGGGCCATGGCAATCTCAAGGGGTTGAGATTGGTTGGTTACCTCAGACCCTGTGAAATGGAGTATTAAACTTCCTTGTAGCAAGAATCACTAGAATTACTGCCTAGAAAGGTAAAATGGAGGCTGCGATTCTAGAAAGGTAAGGTGGACTTAAAATACATGAAGCTTAGAAATAAATAGGGAGTGTAAGAAATAGCGATATTCTGGAAGGACTGAGGAAATTGTAAAAGCACAGAAAACCTGTCTTATCCTGAAGTGTGAAAAAGGAGGGAATAGTCAAGACAGAGTGCAGGTGTGGATCAAATTGGAAAACAACAAAGAAAAACATTGGAAAATGTCATCTAACTCTCCACTCAGCAAGAGAATCCCAGCTTCTCAATAAACTGAAAAATTCCTGGACCTCACAATCTCCCTGTAATTTGGAAGAGCCAAAACTAAAAGGGAAGGTAGCAGGACTCTGATGTAGAGACTGTCATATTGTGAAGGAGGCTGGTCTGAGTCTGGCCATGGGTGGAGAAGTTTCACTAAATAGAGGAAGTGGAGAAAAGGTTTCTTTGCCAGTATTGTTGGAAACTAGCTTATGCTGTGGGCATTTGGAAGTGTGAGTGTTATATTTATGTTTTCTAAATAATGTGTGTGTGTGTGTGTGTGTGTGTGTGTGTGTGTGTGTGTGTGTTGGGATGGAGGAAAACAGAAGAAAAAAGTATTTAAAATCCTACCCCCCTAAGATAACTGTCTTAGAATGATCATCCTTTTGTGTGGCTCATTATGTGTATATACATATACATGTTACTTTTCGTAAATGGCGTCATACTCTAATGCTTTCTTTGTTGTTTAAGGATGTCTTTTGAAGGGCTTGTCCTTACTGCCTCTTCTTGTTATACTTGCCCAAGATGACCAAAGTTAACAGCCTGACATATATCTTTCTGTACATTTCTCTAGATTAATTTCACATAATTCAGACAAACACAGACACACACACAGAAGTTTGGTCATTATTTTATAATACTGATTAGTATGTTATACATTTTGTATATCTTTTGTTTATTAATCAATACTAATGGATTTGCTGAATTTTACCCAATTCTCTTAATGACAGTAGTTCATGATATGAATGTGTTGTACCACGGTCTGTTTGATCATTTCTATATTAATTCAATGTATTTTTAGTCGCCATACCATTGGCACTGCAGTAACTGTTCTTGTATTAGTTTAAACTATATGAAATCACTATTTTTGTGTACCAAAAATAGTCAACCATCAATAAAAAAACTAGAATGTAAAAAAATAAACCAGAAACAATAGGGATCTGGTTTGTAGATGTGGGAAATAAAATCAGCAATTAATGCTGAGAACAAGAACAAGGGATAAGAATAATGGACTAGAGAATGGAGAAACAACATGTGGCTAATCTATATATCTGAAGATAAAGGATAAATGCAATAGAAACAATTACAGAAGAAAATATCTCTGAAATAAAGAAATGGCTGAATCTGCAGATCAAAAGGTATCACCAGGTACCAAACTAATAAGATGTGACTGACATCTAAATAATCCTGGTGAATGTCCTGAATTTTAAGATGAAAGAAAAAAATCTATAGGAACCCACTCAAAAAAAAAAAAAAAAAAGAACAACAACAAAAAAATGGCTCACCTCTAAGTAAAAAAATGGGATAAATAGACTTTCACATAATATTAAATGTGATAAGACAATGGAGTGATACTTACATTTTTGATACAAAAATATTTTACCCAAGAAGTTCTCTACCCTGACAGTGCAACATAAAGATACCTTCAGAAATGTAAGAGCTTGGAAAATACACCCTCTGCAGAATCTTTGGAAAAGGAGGTGGGCAACTCAAAATAGAATTCAAAGCAACTGAAAACTGAAAAATAAAGACTTTAAGAGTGTGGATTAGGTTTATAAAAAGGTTCATGCATACAATGACTCCATTTAAACATAGAATTATTCTAAAAATTTTTTAGGTAAGATTATAAAAAACAGAATGCACAAATCATTAATAATTCTTGAAAGGACAGATAACATTTTAAACATTGAAAATACAAAACTCGTCTAAAATCTCACACTATGCCACTGTTACCTGGAAGAAATGGGCATGCGATAGGAAGGCACAGAAGGAATGACTAGGTACTATTTCAAGGAGAATTATAGATTCAAATTATTTTAGTTTTAAGCATAACCTCTTACAGAATTAAAAGCAGAAAGTATACTTCCAAATTGCTAAAGCAGAAAAAAACCAAAGAAAATCCATATTAAAAAAGGAGATAGGAAGAAAGCATAATTCAAATACAACAGCAGAAGTAAAACCAAGTGATGCTATTAAATGTGAATGAAACATTTCTATTATAGGACAAAGATTCTCAGATGGAGTTCAGAAACAGTGTTCACCTATAGTTTCTGTATTTTATAAAAGACACAATGTAGAAGAAATACCTATCTATATCTCAGCAAATCCAGATAGAAGACATATAATTAATAAGGTGGAACCTAAAGCAACTATATTCATAAGATGAGGCTGGTAATTTATTATGAATTTAACATTTCTTTAATAAGGTAGCTACAATGTGGCTGTGTGGCTTTACATTTAATATAATTAAGATTAAATTTAAAAAGTTCAGTTCCTCAATAGTACTAGTGAAAGTTGCTCAGTTGTGTCCGACTCTTTGTGACCCCATGAACTGTATGGTCCATGGAATTCTCCAGGCCAGAATACTGGAGTAGGTAGCCTTTCCCTTCTCCAGGGGATCTTACCAACCCACGGATAGAACCAGGTCTCCCACATGGCAGGTGGATTCTTTACCAGCTGAGCCACAAGGGAAGCCCAAGAATACTGGAGTGGGTAGCCTAACCATTCTCCAGGGGATCTTCTGGACCCATGAACTGAACTGGGGTCTCTTGCATTGCAGGCGGATTCTTTACCAACTGAGCTACTAGGCACATTTCAAATGCTCAGCAGCCACATGTGTCCAAATGCTCAATAATCAGAACACTGGATAGCAATGACAGAAGATTTCATCATCTCGGTTCAGTTTCACAGTACTGGTAAGGACTACAATGTATATATAGTACGAGTGTAACATTGATGAACCCTAATGTACAAAGTAAAATCCATTCAAATGTAATAATTTGATACTGCCAGATACAAGGAGAAACTTACGGAATGCCAGTTGTAAAGGGGGACAGAATATGTATCTTTTTTTCTATGAAGGATAAAAAGGCAAAATGTAAATAACAATATAGAGGGTCTGATTAATTAATAAAGTTGAAGTAATCAATTTATGAAAAAAGTCTTTACCCATGGGACATTAAAAATGTAATCACATACTAACTACAATGTAAACCCCAATTCCCAAAATCAAAGATAGTACAACATTCAGTAATATTTGTAATTAATGATAGATGGACAAGTGGAAACCTTTTGCAAAAAACTTCTTGGTTTGAGAAAGAAAACAGAAGCCACAGCATCAGAATATTTAGAGAAATCACAATAATGAGAATTATGTGTCCAAATCTAAGAGGTATTGACAAGCTTTAATGAGAAGGAAATTAATAATTCATAGTTCTACAAAATTTCTTTTATTAAGCATTCTACTTCCAAAGCTAGAACATCATAAACATAAGGGAAAACCTGAGGAAGAACTTAATAGGACTATAAGGAGATATTAATGAACTAGAAAAGAAAAATCCATTGAAACTACATGCAAATGCAAATACTTTTTCTTGAAAAAAAATATGAGGGACAAAATCCTAGGCTAGTAAATCTGAAAGTGAGGAATGCCATAAAATTAGAAATGAAAATGGGAATATAACTAAAAATATGGAGGAGAGTTTCCAAATTATGTGAAAGTCATGTACAACTCCATGCTTTGAATTTGAAGATCTCAGTGACATACATCTTTCAAAATACAGATTGTTAAAGTTATTCAGTAAGTAGAAGGCCTCGTGGTTGGTGTAAGCAAGAGGTACTACCTATGGATATAACTTTCTTGATGAAGCGTGTTCCTAATTCTTAATTTAAACATTAATTTTTAAACACTACTTTTTATTTAGCTAAAAAACACAACATAAAATTTTGTAATCTAATCATTTCTAAGTTTATATAGTTCTGTTGTGTTAACATTGTTGTGCCACCAATCTCTAGAACATTTTCATTTTGCAAAACTGCAACTTTATACCCATTAAACAATAATTACCCCTTGCCGCTGCCCCCTTGTCCTGCTGCTGCTGCTGCTAAATCACTTCAGTCGTGTCCGACTCTGTGTGACCCCATAGACAGCAGCCCACCAGGCTCCCCTGTCCCTGGGATTCTCCAGGCAAGAACACTGGAGTGGGTTGCCATTTCCTTCTCCAGTGCATGAAAGTGAAACGTGAAAGTGAAGTCACTCAGTCGTGTCTGACTGCCCCCTTGTCCTAGCCCCTGGTAACCACCATTCTGTTTTCTATTTCTAAGTAGACGCCTTAAGATACCTCATATATGTAGAATCATACTGTATTTGTCTCTTTGTGACTGGTGTATTTCACTTAGAATGACATTTCAAAGTTCACGTTGTGACAGGATTTTCTTTCTTTAAGTTTGAATAATATTCTGCTGAATATATGTACCACATTAAAAAAATCCATTTGTCCATTGATGGACATCTGGGTTGCTTAATAAATTTTTACACATATTTCATTTACAAAAATATTATTTTATAATGCACAATATATTGCATTTTGCTCTTTGAAATACAATATATAGGAAAAGAACTTTTCTTCACCAGGACAGTGTATATATTATCAGTCACTAAAGACTTACAGAATGTATCTATCAAATCTGTCAATTTAGACATCTGAAACCACTGGAGATGAAGAAGAGTGTATTTCAACCAAGCAGAATAGACCTGAGGACCTGGTATTCAAACAAATATGGATTTGTTCAGATTGTGATGAGGGTGGAATTTGCATAGGTAAAAATTAGAATTATGATGGGAAATACTCTTTCTGTCCATTGGTTTGGTGGTGGTATTCAGTTGCTCAGTCGTGTCTGACTCTTTGTGACCCCATGAACTGCAGCACACCAGGCTTCCCTGTCCTTCACCATCTCCCAGAGCTTGTTCAAACTCTTGTCCATTGAGTCGGTGATGCCATCCAACCATCTCATCCTCTGTCATCCCCTTCTCCTACTTTCAATCTTTCCCAGCATCAGGGTCTTTTCTAATGGGTCAGCTCTTCGCATCAGGTGGTCAAAGCTTTGGAGCTTCAGCTTCGGCATCAGTCCTTCCAATGAATATTCAAGATTGATTTCCATAAAGGCCTATTTAAATTAAGGATCATTGTGAAGTGAATTCACACCACCTCAGCCTACTTACTTTGTGTACATTGAGATAACTTTCTTCCTCAAAGCTTAATTTCGTCACATTTAAAAAAAGTTGGGGCAAAACCTACCCATTTTTTCAGCTTTATGAGGGGGAATTTGTGATAATTTATTAGAAAATATATTTAATACATAGCAAATTTCTTTCACAATTCAGATTAGCCACTAGCTTTTATTTACTGAAAGAGGATTTTTTGTTTCTTTTTTTCAAGAAAAAAGTTATTGAGCAGTAATTTACATAAAGTGAACTGTATTTATTTAAAGGGTACAATGTGATGAGTTTTGGCATATTTATATACCTATGAAATAAGGACACTGAATGTTTCTATTACCTCAAAGAGTTCCTTTGTATGTCTTTACAATTCATCTTTCTCTTTACCCTTGCCCTCAGTATTGATCTCCTTTTTATCATTATAGATTAGTTTGCCTTTTTGAAGTTCTAATTTAATCTTATGATCTGTTCTTTTTTTGTCAGGCTCATTTTACTCAGTGTAATTAATGATCTTGAGGTTTATTGCTGTTGGTATCAGTACTCATTCTGGTGTATTACTGAGTAGTATTGCATTTCATTTATCCATTCACCCATTCATATACCTCTGGGATATTTCTAGTTTTTATGAATAATGAATAAAGCTACCATGATCATGTATACACAAGTTTTGGACATAAGTTTTTTTTTGAGGGAGGGAGTATTTGGTGTTATCATGGTTTTAGTTTATATTCCCATAATGATTAATGAGGTTGAACATTCATTGTGTTTATTGGGCATTTATATATCTTCTTTATGAAGTATGTTTTCATATATACTGCTCATTTTTCTATTGTTTGTCATTCTACCTATAAGAGTTCTTTATATATTCCAGATAAAAGTCATTTGGCTGATACATGAATTGCAAATATTTTCTACCAGTCTGTAGTTTGCTTTTTAAAATACTTTATTCATGAATTTTGATAATACGTATACTCAGTACAAGAAAACCCAAAGGACATGGTGTACATAGAGTACAAAATAAATTCTCCCCCTTCACCTGTCTCCTGGCTCCAAATTGGTCTATATGTCCAGCGATGGTCAGAGCAAGCATTGCATGAGTGTTTCTGCAGATGGATGTGGGCCATTATGAGGGAGACTTGGGTCTTGTACAATGGAGCTGTGTAGAGAGATGTGGAAATCTAAGCAGAAATAAGCAGGAGGCCTAGTGCCAGATGCTGAAAGGTTAAAGAAACAGTCTCAATTAGCAGTCTAAATTCCTGGTCCTAGACAGACCAGAGCTGCACCTGCTGGGTCATAGGAACAGCAGAAGAGATGGTACATTGAAGCAACCAGGAGATATGGTCCACTTTAATTATCTGCCAGGTTCTAGGTCCAGACTCAGAAGAGTACTGTGTTAAGTCAAGGAAGAACTATCCCTATCTGTTTGTTAACTGTCCCCACATCTTTGACCTGGATAGAGCTTCTACAGTAAAGAGGTAGGATAGAGCATGATTCAGGAGAAAACAGGCTAGCAGAAGGAGCTTCTACATTGCAACCTCACATCTTGAGGTCGGAAGATTTCATTTAGGTAAAGTTAGGATTTTTCTACTATTATTGAGCTGAAAAGTCATAGGCCTATTGGAGCTTTTCTCCATGAACAAGGAATGGTACTCTCATTGAATTAAATTTTCTTGGGAAAACAGAACTGCCATATAATCCAGAAACTCCACTTTTGTTTAAATACAAAACCTGAAGGAAAATAAATCATTAACCTAAAGAGATATCTGCATAACTGTGTTCATTGAAGCATTATTTATAATAGCCAAGACACAAAAACAACCTAAGTGTCCGTCAATGGATCAGTGGGTAAAGACAATATGAGTAACACACTCAAACACACACAAATATTATTCAGCCATAAGAAGGAAGGAAATACTGCCATTTGTGACAACCTGGATGGACCTTGAGGACATTGTATGTGTGTGTGTGTGTGTGTGTGATAAGTTGCTTCAGTTGTGTGTGACTCTTTACAACCCTATGGACTATAGCCCACCAGGCTCCTCTGTCCATGGGATTCTCCAGGCAATAATACTGGAGTGGGTTGCCACGCCCTCTTCCAGGACATCTGCCTGACACAGGGATTGAACCCACGTCTCTTATGTCTCCTGCGTTGGCAGGCAGGTTCTTCTTTACCACTAGCTCCACCTGGGAAGCCCTGAGGGCATTATGCTAAGTGAAATAAGTCTGACAAAGACAAATACTCTATGATATCACTTAAAAAATGCGGAATTAAAAAAAAACAAAAACTCATAGAAACAGAACATATTGGTAGTTGCCAGTGTTGTAGCAGGTAGGGGAAATTGGATGAAGATGGTAAAAAGTTATAAACTTCCAGCTGTAAGATTAATAAATTGTTATGATGTAATGTAGAACATGATGATTATAGTTAAAAATACTATATTGTATAATTTGAAAGCTGCTAAGGCAGTTCTCATCATAAGAAAGCAAATTTATAATGGTGTGAAGTTGTGAAGTGATAGATGTTAACTTATTGTGGTAATCATTTTGTCATACACACATAAATCAGATTGTACATCTGAAACTTATGCAGTGTTATATGCTATATCTCAATAAAACTGGAAAAAAATAGAATTCATCTTTTCTTTTTTAGTTGTATGTAAACTAGTTAACCATAATAGGATTGTAGAAAAGCCTCAGTGGTTAAGTGTACTTCTTTCAAGAGGAGAAAAAAGCAGTATAGCTAGATATGATACTAGTGATGCTAATGGGAAAAATTGTAAGAGGTAACAGCCTGGGGTCTAGTTCTATTCTGGTTGTAACCAAAAACTGGTGAAAATTTGTCTCTGTCCTTTCTTTTAGAGATATAATTGACACATGGCTAGCTGTAGTGTGGACCCTAAACCAGGTACACATTATCTTCACACTTACTTTAAATATGCTGGCAGCCTGGTTCATCTTGACCCACTTGGGATTGTAAAATAACATGATAATATATAACTGTGAACATTCCTATAGTTCTCAGAGTTTGTTTCGGGGTCATCGTCATGTCTACAGACAACCTCTCAATCCTTTATTTTTTAAAACTAGTGTTTGTTGACTCTGAATGAGCAAAGAAGAAAATGAATCTACTTCATTTTACTCCTTTGTCCTTTTTCTCCCATCCTATTCTTCCTTCTCCCAATTATAGTTAGTTATATTGTTTTCTTGCTTGTTTAGCTTTATACTTTTAAATATGCCTATACATCTGAGTTATCAGTCTTAAATGATATCCTTTGGTTACCCACTTTAGTCAAAGCTATGATTTTTCCAGTAGTCATGTATGGATGTGAAAGTTGGACTGTGAAGAAAGCTGAGCACTGAAGAATTGATGTTTTTGAACAGTAGTGTTGGAGAAGACTCTTGAGAATTCCTTGGACTGCAAGGAGATCCAACCAGCCCATCCTAAAGATCAGTCCTGGGTGTTCATTGGAAGGACTGATGCTAAAGCTTAACCTCCAATACTTTGGCCACCTGATGCAAAGAATTGACTCATTTGAAAAGACCCTGATGCTGGGAAAATTGAAGGTGAGAGGAGAAGGGGACGACAGAGGATGAGACATTGGATGGCATCACCGACTCGATGGACATGAGTTTGAGTAAACTCCGGGAGTTGGTGATGGACAGGGGGGCCTGGTGTGCTGCAGTCCATGGGGTCACAAAGAGTTGGACATGACAGAGCAACTGAACTGACTGAGCCACTTTAAAATACGAAGACATTGATACACCTATATTAAGTCCTACCTTCTCTCTCCTTGCCTATCTGTATTTTTTAGTTATGTAGTCTTTGTGTTTTTATTTATAAGATTTCTGTTTTACTCTTTAACTGTAATTTCCAGGGTTATTTTAATCTTAGTCCTGTAGTTAAGTGGTTTCTGTCTTCAACGTTAATCCTTGTGCTAGATTCTCCATCTAACTTTTGAGTAGGCTGACATTTGTCCTCCAGCAGTTTTTTTTTCCAACGTGTGCCTACTGGAATGATATTCTTTCTGCAAATTCTTGTATAATCCAAAACATTTGTTACTTTTGTTCATGAAAGACTATGTGACAGGATACGGAGAAGGCAATGGCACCCGACTCCAGTACTCTTGCCTGGGAAATCCCATGGATGGAGGAGCCTGGTAGGCTGTAGTCCATAGGGTCGCTAAGAGTCGGACATGACTGAGCAACTTCACTTTCACTTTTCACTTTCATGCATTGGAGAAGGAAATGGCAACCCACTCATGTTCTTGCCTGGAGAACCCCGGGGACGGGGGAGCCTGGTGGGCTGCCGTCTATGGGGTCGCACAGAGTCAGATAGGACTGAAGCGACTTAGCAGCAGCAGCAGCAGCATGTAGCAGGATATGGCTAACATTTGTTTTTTCTGAAGATTTTGTGGACAGACATTGCTTCACTTTCTTTCTTCTGGTGCTGAATGTTGCCCTGGACACATCTGAGGCCAGCCTGATAAATTCCTTATCAGTGTCCTTTTCATTTTTTGCCTAGATATGCAAAGGATTTTTTGTTCTTGAAATCTCATTATTTTACTAAGATATATTTTAGTGCTGATTGTTCTGTATCAATTTTTCTAGGATTGTGGTATGTTTTGTAAACCTATATATTTGAGTTTCTTGTTTCTGGGGAGATTTAAATATTTTCTAGTCCATTTTCTTAATGTTCCTCAGTTATTTTGGTTTGAATCTCCTTTGTCTTTTTATTTTGAATCCTGTTAAACTCTGTTCATTTCCATTTTTAACCCTTTTTAATCCTGTATACCATATATTTCTTACCAGCTGTTCATCAGTACTTATTCCCTTTTGTGTTAATTACAGTGTGGTTTTATTTTATTCTTCTTTGTCTTTTCCTAGTTTATCAGTAGAAAGTTTTGTTTTTATACATGAATGATTATAAAATAATTTCTAGTTTATCAATTTTTATTGAATAAATATTTCTTTGTCACCTCTACTCATTTTTAAAGTTATAATTAGATATCATTTCCTCTGGGAAACTTTCTCTGACCCCCTCAATTTCAGCCCTCAGTGCTTTCCTGATTATAGCACATCACACAGTTTTAAAAATTTGTTATTTGGAAACTAGAGTCTAAGCTTTGGGAAGTCAGGGACCGTGTTTATTGTTCTTGTTCAGTGATGCATCCCCAGCATCTGGCCTGTAATAACCCTGCCATTTATGCCCTGAATTGTCTGGAAAGGCTTCAAGATGAGGCTCATCACCAGAAAGAATACAATCTTGTGAGTTGCTAATTATGAACATGCGTTGAATTTTTAGTGTGATGCAAAACAGAATTCTGTACTTCTTCCCATTGTTCAGTGTACAGTTCTGAGTTGCATGAGCATTCTAGGTGTCCATTGTTTTCCTAATGACCTTCCAGCTTCTCTTTGCTATCTTTTGACTTTCCCTAGTGTTCTAGCTCTTTCTCTAGTAATCATAGCTATGGAGATTCATTTGAAAATTTTTTTCAGAGAATTAAAACAAAAAATTTTTTAAATGTATTTATTTTAATTGGAGGCTAATTACTTAACAATATTGTAGTGGTTTTTGCCATACATAGACATGACTCAGCCATGGGTGCACATGTGTTCCCCATCCAGAGCCTCCCTCCCACTTCCCTCCTCATCCCATCCCCCAGGGTCATCCCAGTGCACCAGCCCTGAGCACCCTGTCTTATGCATGGAACCTGGACCGGCGATCTGCTTCACATATGATAATATACACGTTTCAACGCTACCCTCTAAAATCATCCCACCCTTGCCTTCTGCCACAGAGTCCAAAAGACTCTTCTTTACATCTGTGTCTCTTTTGCTGTGTCACATATAGGGTCATCATTAACATCTTTCTAAATTCCATATATATGCGTTAGTATACTGTATTGGTGTTTTTCTTTCTGACTTATCTCAGCCATTAAAAAGAATGCATTTAAATCAGTTCTAATGAGGTGGATGAAACTGGAGCCTATTATACAGAGTGAAGCAAGTCAGAAAGAAAAACACCAATACAGTATACTAACACATGTATATGGAATTTTCAGGGAATACTGAGGGTGATTTTTGTAGAAGAGTTGATTAAAGTTTTAATCTTTTAGTTTCTTCTGAGTGGTACAACCATGTGACAAATATTTTTCTTACTAATACTGATTGCAGTTTATTGGTTTCTTACTAATATTTGGTTGCAATATGCTGCAGTCCATGTGGTTACAAAGAGACATGACTGAGCGACTGAATTGAACTGAATATTGGTTGCTTATTATTTTGCTAAAATTGTCCCTCGGGACTAAAGATGCTAATAAGAAAGAAGGTAGATAGGGTCGAGGGGTGAGAAATCCTGCTCTGCTAATCTAGGAGGTGCTCAGTAAGCACTTCTTGAGTGAAAGAATGAGTAGTGTAACTAGACATGATGCCTGCAAGTTATACCTTGGCTTCATGTACAGCCCTTGCACATTTAAGTAAACAGTTTTAACATTTTAGGCTTCTTTTTCCTTTTTCATACGCTTCTTGTATCATCACCATTGGCCTCTTCCAGTTACACTGTTGCTTCCTTAGTCACTTCGTTTTCAAGCTGTCCAGCAGGAAGCAGGGAAACAAACAACAACAAAATGGAGTGTCAGGCTGTGCTTACTAGCCCCAGACACACGTGAGCTGAAGCTAAACAAATAACAGTTCTTAGATTGACATTCAAGTCCTATAAACTAATCTGCAGCTCCCTAAATATTACCTTCGGTCTCTCCTATGTTTGTGCTTCTGTGAAAATTGGGCAGCTTGTTGAGAGCGGCTTTGTGTGGGGGACAGTGATGGAGAAGCATTCAGACTTCTTGATCCTCTCTAGGTGTACTCTGGAGAGTCTTGTAGCTGCTGCTGCTGCTGCTCGAGCATGGTGTTTTAGTGGAATGCCTTCCTGCTGCTGCTGCTGCTGCTGCTTCAGTCGTGTCTGACTCTGTGCGACCCCATAGATGGCAGGCTCCCCCGTCCCTGGGATTCTCCAGGCAAGAACACTGGAGTGGGTTGCCATTTCCTTCTCCAATGCGTGAAAGTGAAAAGTGAAAGGGAAGTTGCTCAGTCGTGTCTGACCCTCAGCGACCCCATGGACTACAGCCTTCCTGGCTCCTCCATCTAGCTTCTGTAAATTCTACTATTTTTAGGATCTAGAACAAATCCTAGCATCTCCATGATGTCGTCTGTGATTTCCTCAGTGTTCTTTTGGTTTCTGAACCTGACTGTCTGGATTCACATCCAAGCTTTTTCATTTTGAGAAGTGTGATCTTGGACAAGTTACTGAAGCTCTCTGTGCCTCAGTTTTCTCACCTATAAAGTGAGAATGATAATAATACTTACTTGAGCAAGTTGGCTGTTGTGAGGATTAAATGAGTTAATACAGGTAAAGCATTGTGAATACTACCGGGCAATAAGTATAGCACCTGTTCACTAATCAGAAGATATTATTGGTATTATTGTAATGTGGCTTATAACATACACTTAATTTTTTTGTTTACGATTTTATGGCTCCACTTGATCTACCTAAGTGGTGATGTTTGGTCGCTCAGTCATGTCTGACTCTTTGCGATGCCATGGACTGTGGCCCACCAGACTTCTCTGTCCATGGAAGTTTTTAGGCAAGATTACTGAAGTCGGGTGCCATTTCCTTCTCTGGTAAGTGATCTTGGGATAGTGTAATAGAGTGGAGAAAGTATGGAGTCTGCATCCAGACTGCCTGAGTTTGAGTCCTAGCTCTGCTGCTTACTCACTCTATCTCTGATCTTGAACAAGTTACCTAACCTTTGTGAATCTTGGTTTCCTCAGTGTATAATGAGGATAATCATACCAACCTGCTGCAGATAATCTTTGTGGAGATTAAATGAGGTGATGCTTGTAGTGTGCCAGGTATAGTAGATGCCTCCTAAATGGAAATGCTATTATTATAAATTTTAGCATCCATAGTGCCTAGGCCCATTTTAGGTACTCATTATATGTTTTCTAAATGGTCTAAGAGTAAAATATTCTGATTTTTCAGGCATCTATCTTTTGTGTTATTTTGGAACAGAGTGAACAGAGAGAGATAACAGAGTATTTGAGCTCTTAAACTTAACTCCAAGTTCAGTATGTTTCCTGCCTATTAAGCTCTATTGTTTTTTCTTGTGTTAGGTCTAATCATGATGACGATGAGGAGTAATAATAAGAGCAGCTACTGATCATTGATTTCT
Source organism: Bos taurus (assembly GCF_002263795.3). Lineage (NCBI taxonomy): Eukaryota > Metazoa > Chordata > Mammalia > Artiodactyla > Bovidae > Bos > Bos taurus. The sequence continues at coordinate 5,887,716 of NC_037357.1, forward strand.
TACTATGTGCAGCATATTTGCTAAGTGCTTTACATAAATTGTCTGTAGTCTCATTTCCCCCACATGCTGCATTTTCTCCCTAAGTAATATCATCCATTATCTTGTCTTCAAATACCATCTATACCACCTATGTGCTAACGACTCCCAAATTCCTCTTTCCTCCAGACCTCTTCTGAGTGCTAGATCTGTATATCTAACATGAAAGTTTGAAATGGGCATTTGGATATTCCAGAGGCAACTGAAACCAAAAGGTTTCAAAATTGGACTGTGCCTCCTACAGGTTCTGTCACCTCAGTCGCATTCTGCTTTTCCCTCCGTGTATCTTGTTACTACATGGCACCACCAACTATTCAAGTGCATCCCACATTCAGAAACTCAGCAAATTCTGATATTTTTCTCCAAAATATATAATACATCTGTCTATTTCCTTGTTCAATATCACCGTCATAGTAGAAGCTATTGTCATTTTCTCTGGAGATTATAATAGCGTTGTAACTGGTCTCATGTGTCACGTACTTGTTCCCTTTTGATCTGTATCTATGCCTTGGACAGCTCTTTTAGTTTTACTTTTTTAAATGAGACATGACATATATATAGTAATATGTACAAAGTGCATTGGTCTCAGGTGTATAACTCAATGAATTTTAATATGTATATACTCTTGTCACTATTCCCTAGATCAAAATGTACACTGTTTCCAGCACCTCAGAAAGCTTCTTTGAGCTTCCTTTTGAGGTAACTGCTATTCTGCAGTCAGATTTCTAAAAGCAATCATTTGGGGGAAAGAAAGAAATATTGAACTCCAATTAATGATATGCATAGTGAAGTATTTAGGATGAAGTTTTCAAAGTATTGATGATTATAACTTACTTTGTAATGCATGTGAAAATAAGGTATACTGGATACATTGAAGGATGACTAGGTGGATACACAGGTGATAAAGCAAGTCTAATAAATGTATTGTAGACTCCTAGTGGGTAGTATGGGGGTGCTTACTGTAAAAGTTTTTGAATTTCTGGGGTCATTTTGAAAATTTTCATTATAAAATGCTGAAAAAGGAGGATCTTTTGCAAACATAAAAGCATCTTGTTGTAGTACCTAAAACTCTTCAGTGGTTTTCAGTTGTACTTGATACAAAATGTATAATCTTTTATGTCTCCTAAAGAGTCCAACATTGCTCTTAACAGAGCTGTCCACCTTGTTCTTCCTCCACTCTAGCATCTCCATCACTATTCAAGACACAATTACCTTTTTCTATTTCCACCAATGTATAGTGTTCAGTTCAGTTCAGTTGCTCAGTCGTGTCCAACTCTTTGCGACTCCATGAACTGCAGCACACCAGGTCTCCCTGTCCATCACCAACTCCCAAAGTCCACCCAAACCCATGTCCATGGACTCGGTGATGCCATCCAACCATCTCATCGTCTGTCATCCCCTTCTCCTGCCCTCAATCTTTCCCAGCATCAGGGTCTTTTCCAATGACTCAGCTCTTTGCATTAGGTGGCCAAAGTATTGGAGTTTCAGCTTCAAAATCAGTCCTACCAATGAACACCCAGGACTGATCTCCTTTAGGATGGACTGGTTGGATCTCCTTGCAGTCCAAGGGACTCTCAAGAGTCTTCTCCAACACCAGAGTTCAAAAGCATCAAGTCTTCAATGCTCAGCTTTCTTTATAGTCCAACTCTCACATCCATACATGACTACTGGAAAAACCATAGCCTTGACTAGATGGACCTTTGTTGACAAAGTTATTTCTCTGCTTTTTAATATGCTGTCTAGGTTGGTCATAACTTTCCTTCCAAGAAGTAAGCATCTTTTAATTTCATGGCTGCAGTCACCATCTACAGTGATTTTGGAGCCCCAAAATATAAAGTCAGCCACTGTTTCCCCATCCATTTGCCATGAAGTGATGGGACCGGATTACATGATCTTAGTTTTCTGGATGTTGAGCTTTTAAGCCAACTGTTTCACTCTCTTCTTTCACTTTCATCAAGAGGCTCTTTAGTTGTTCTTCACTTTCTGACATAAGGGTGGTGTCATCTGCATATCTGAGGTTATTGATATTTCTCCCAGCAATCTTGATTCCAGCTTGTGCTTCCTCCAGCCCAGCATTTCTCATGATGTACTCTGCATATAAGTTAAATAAGCAGGGTGACAATATACAGCCTTGACGTACTCCTTTTCCTATTTGGAACCAGTCTGTTGTTCCATATCCAGTTCTAACTGTTGCTTCCTGACCTGCATATAGGTTTCTCAAGAGGCAGGTCAGGTGGTCTGCTATTCCCATCTCTTTCAGTGAGTGAATAAAACCAGCATGGGTGTCCTAGTAGGCAGCACACAACAATGAAGCAACCTGGAAAGAGGGCACGTTTTCAGAAATATGGTCTCAGGCAGAGAGTATTGTTTGGGTTAAAGATGGGCAAAGAGGCGTAGTTTCTAGTTGTAAAACACATCCAAACATCAGCTGCTACTGCCTTGTGGTAAACAGGAAGTCCATTGATAGCATAGAAGGGGCACTGTGGTCTCCCCTTTGTGATTGGAAGTTCCATGAGCCAGAAACCATGTCTAGTTTTTCCTCTGATGTGTCTGTAGCACCTAGCACAGTCTCAGCCAGTTGTAAAGTAGACATTCCCTAAACATTGGTTGAATGAAATAATCTCATCAAATCCTTATAGTTGATCTATGGGATAGTTACCAAGTTGACCCCTAGTTTAAGTGAGGACTCTGAAGCCCATCAACGCTGTGTACCTTGCTCAGTCCTGCACAGCTATTCATAGAAGAGCTAGCATTCATGCCCAGTTTAGGGGACTCCAGAGTGCCGGCTCTTAGGTGCTCTCTTTCCTTCCCTAATGTAAATATTCTAATCTTTGTGGAAGTCACCCTGAGAGTGAAAAGGGCAGGGCTTGAGAGGGCATAGGAGAGCAAAGGGTGGCTACTTAGGCACCACTGGGGTGCCTTCCCCTCCCCCATAAACTCTATTGGTGCCGGCAGCTGCAGTTTGGGGCCCATGCCTGAAGGTGAGCAGTGCCCTTGCTGTGCTGGCATTCCTCCCTAAGCCGGTGATTCATTCTGGCTGAGCACCTCAGTTATATTCATTAGTTTCCTATTCATTAAGCTCAATGTAATAACTGCCATTTTAGCTGGTTTTGGGGATAAGGGTTGAATAAAGCACTGCAATGAAAAAATTGCTAGCATAAATGAAGAAGATCTTCCCTATCCAAACCAGCTTGAAACACTCTTTCAATGTGAGGAGATCCATAAGCAGTCTCTCTGGTCTGACTTTCCACTGGCCCCACGCCTATGTGGGGCAAGTAGCTGCCTTCCTGCTGTGAAGTGAGGGGCGTAGAAATCCTGTATTACCATCAAGTCTCCCCACCCCCTTATATGTGCCATGGTATTTTGAACCTTCATTGCTTCAGGTTAAGGGACCTAAGGCCTTACTAAACTTTAAATGTACCCTCTTGGGCCACTCAAGTGACTATCGGCTGTTAGCATCTCGTTAGCAACTCTTACCCTATTTCCTTTATTGTCCCTCTTCCTCAGCTTTTCCCAGGTAAGCCCACATATATCCAAAAGTACAGATTTGGTCATGCCTCCTGAGCCAATTCTGAATGAAAAAAGAAGCAATAATCACAAATCACAATTGTTAACATTTATTGAGTACTTACTGTGTGCTGGGTACCATGTTAAGCACTTTACATGTATTATGTCAGTTTAATTTTTAGAACAACTCAATGAGATTTTGGTCATGCTTATTTTATGGAGGGCCAACCAGAGGCACAGTAAAGTAAGCAAATTGCCTGAGGCTACATAGTTTGGACAAGTTAGAATTTAAATCCAGATGGCTTGATCTCAGAGCTCATTATCCTAACTGTCCTGCAATATGGCATTTGTCAGCCTCAGTCTGATCATTTGAAATTGTGTAATTCTTTATCTCCAGACATGGTAGACTTGTGAACTCTGAACTACATGATCTTTAAGTCACAGGAAGAGAGGGCTGAGGAAAATAAATGGCTTTCAGAAGTGGGCTAGTGGAAGGCAAGGGTAACGAAGCAGTTCTGTCACAGTTTTTTAAGTTATAATAACTTGCACTTATTGTGGACTTACTCTGTGCCAAGCATTGTGCAATGTTCATTATTTGTATTAACTTCTCTGGAGGCAGTAATTTCAGAGGTCTAGCCTAGGTCTCCATCTCTAGTTTATAAGTGCATTTTGAGTATGTGCAGAAACTGCCTTTATGCAGATGCCAAGAGCTCTGAGACCAGAAGCCATGAAGTGCCATCTTAAAATATGAGGTGTCATGAAATTTTGACACAACAGTGCTTAGGTATACAAAAGAAGCATCTTCTGTCTTGTGGTTTGCAGGACAAAAATCAACAATGCTTATTTTATACTTGAAAATTTGGGCTTTAATGAAGTTAGAAAGATAGGTAAAGGAAGAACTAGCTCCCTCTTAGGCAAGATTTGTTCAGCGTGCCATTAGTCAGCAATACCAAAGGATCAGGAATGTATTAATATCTCAATGTGTACATGAGGCGGTTTCTTCAGATGCTACTGCTAAGTCACTTCAGTCGTGTCCGACTCTGTGTGACCCCATGGACGGTAGGTAGCCCACCAGGCACCCCCGTCCCTGGGATTCTCCAGGCAAGAACACTGGAGTGGGTTGCCATTTCCTTCTCCAATGCATGAAAGTGAAAAGTGAAAGTGAAGTCACTCAGTCGTGTCCGACCCTCAGTGACCCCATGGACTGCAGCCTTCCAGGCTCCTCCATCCATAGGATTTTCCAGGCAAGAGTACTGGAGTGGGGTGCCATTGCCTTCTCCGTTCTTCAGATGAGCCACAGCTATTACCCTTGACCCTCAGCAGGATTTCCCTGCACAGTTGTACAGATGAACAAATTATATTTGACTTACTAAGCCTGTTTCTAGGTCATTGTTTCTTAAAGTACAATGTATAAACCACCACTATCAGAACTATATGGGGCATATGTTGAACATGTAGACTTCTGGGCCTTACCCACCCTAGACTTATGAGTCAGAATCTCTGGAGGTAGGCTCTGGAAATCTCCGTGTTTAACACATGCTTCATTTCGAACTACTGCTCAACACTTTCTATAGTTTTGCCTCATTTGAAATGCTTTTTCCCTTAACCTTGCCAGTGAAACTCCTGCTCATTTCTCAAGATGCAGTTCAAAGGGAGTCTCCTCAGTGAGGCCATCTTGATACCCTTCCCTCATTTCCATCATATAGGTTAGCCATGGAGTGGGGGGCATGGGGCATCAGAACTGGGGTTCAAGGAAGAGTTGAGAGAACTGAAATGGGATAACTGGAGCAGAGCTGGAGGACAGACTCTGAATTTTACAGGGAGATTTTGCCCTAGGTTTTCACATGTGAAAATACTATAAGGGAGAGAAACTGGATAAACCAACAGCAAAGTAACAACAGATCTGATTAGTCAGAGCATTGAATTCTGGTCACATAGCAACCATGTTTGAGGAGGAGGCTTGGTGGCCATATCAGGACAAGGAAGTAGGAGGAAAAAGGAGACAAAATGCCCACTTGACAACGGCCTCAAGAGTGGGGAGGGATAAATTTATTTTAAGAACTTCAGAAAAATCTTGTGAAAAACTGTATAAATATATTACTTGCACATGTATGTAACATTTTGAATGTATGTATCCTGGGATTCAGTTACTATTGTCACTATGTTTTCTCGACCATCAGTAGTGAAGTATAGCTGTTGTCATGTGGAGGTCTGAGAAAATGTTTGATGGTAAAGGGAGGTTCTCATATTTTCTGAAAACAACTGGAAACGAAACCTAATGTCTGAGTCAGTTTGGGCTGCTATAAAATAATACCATGATACGGATGCTTAAAACAATAGAAATGTATTTCTCGTGGTTCTGGAAGCTGGAAGGCTGATATATCAAGGGATCAGCATAGTTGGGATTCTTGGTGAGGGCCTGCTCCCTGGTTCTTCTTGCTGTGCCTTCACAGTGGTAGAAGGGATGCTGAGAGCTCTGTGGGCCTTTTATAAGGGTACTAATCTTATTCATGAGAGCTCCATCCTCATGAACTAATCACTTTCCTAGAGCCCCATTTCCAATACTATCGCAGTGGGCATTAAGATTTCAACTTAAAATTCTGGCGGAACACAGATATTTAGTCCATAACACCTAGTTATAAGAAACCTCAGTGTACAAACAATTTGAGAAAGTCTTGAAAAGAAAGGTGGAAGCCAATCATTGCTGGTCGATTAGCTCTTCTGGTAAGAGGTAAATACCAGCAGAACTGGGCTCGGCCATGGTGAGAGTAGAAGCAGTTTGTTTTCCCCGCCAGGGTCACCATTCTGGTCTTCTGTCTATGCCTGCCTGCCCTCACAACTCATTCCTCTGGCACCCAGAAGTGCTTCTATAGGTGGTGGACTGTGATCTCTTACTGCCATGAGACATGACTACCAGAAAAACTGGTTTGTGCATAAGCCTTTTTACCATAAGTTTTTACTCCTTTCCTACCAATTTTCTGTCATGCTAAATGAGGTACCTGACATCCATGAACGTTAGGCCCATCTCCCAGCAGATATAAGGAGACAGAAATGGCAAAAAGTCACATATTGGTAAAAATGATGTTGGGTGTCATAGTGCTCATTGTTTTGAAATTATAGAGCCTTTAGTTATTTAAAAGCCAGTTTCATGATCTCCCTCATTTTAGGAAGAAAAGCATCTAGTCGAACTAAAAGGACTTGGCAAGAATAAACTTGTCATCTACAGATAAACTGCTTTGTGACATGGAATGATCTTGTTGCCTTGAGCCCTCATTAATCTGTGTTCGTCAAACTCACTGTGTGTGGACATGATAGGTAGTTTTAGTTTGGTGGAAGTGCAACAGGGTTTATACCACCCCTGAGGTTCTTAAACCATTCTCAGAGGGCTCATGCAATCATACAATGCTGCTAAGTCTGCTAAGTCACTTCAGTCGTGTCCGACTCTGTGCGACCCCATAGATGGCAGCCCACCAGGCTCCCCTGTCCCTGGATTCTCCAGGCAAGAACGCTGGAGTGGGTTGCCATTTCCTTCTCCAATGCATTAAAGTGAAAAGTGAAAGTGAAGTCGCTCAGTCCTGTCCGACTCTTCACGACCCCATGGACTGCAGCCTACCAGGCTCCTCCGTCCATGGGATTTTCCAAGCAATAGTACTGGAGTGGTGTGCCATTGCCTTGTCCAATCATACAATAACAGAGCTCATTATTTTCCAAAGCCTTCGTTTCATACTTGGGGACACTGAGGACTGGAGAGGCCTCAAATTGTGAAATATCAATGTTTGAAGGCATTCTAATCTAGTCAAGGGACTAGCTCATACACAGTTAGCACATGAGGCAGGGCCACATTCCTGAGAGAATGTGTCATCATGGTTATGTTTAAAGCTTGGAACTTAACTATGTTGCCAGTACCCTTAAAAGCTCTTTACAAATGGTAATACCTATGACGTATTAACAACATACCTATGAGGCAGGTAATGTTATTTTCAGTTTCATTTCATAGAGAATAAGTCATTTCCCCATTGCCACTCAACTATGAAATAAGTGTTTTTTTAACCTAAATCTCAGTGTTTTGAGATTTTGGGGAGGATTAGTAGACATCATACATGTGAGGTTCTTCACAAAGGCTTCAGATGAGTGTAAATGCTCATAATTATGGATATTTATTTATTTTTTTTACTACATGTTGTAATGGGAAAAAAGTAGATTCTGAAGTTAGACATACCTGAGTTTCAATTCAGACTCTGCCAGGAACTGGTTGAGTGATCTCTGAGAGCTTCACTCTCCTTGTCTGTGAAATGAATATGATAGTATTTCACAGGGCTGATGTGGAGATGATCCTGGTAAGTATCTAATGAAATGTGTGGCATACAGCAGACACTGTGTTAGTTTCTGGTGGCTGTTGTAACAAATCACCACAACATTAGTGGCTTAACACATATTTTATAGTTATAGAAATCAGAAAGCAGTTTTACAGAGCTAAAATCAAAGTGTCACCGTGGCTAGTTCCTCACAGAAACTTCAGGTAAGAGTTCGTGCCTTTTTCTTCCAGCTTCTGGTGGTGGTGGTTTGTTTTGCTTCTGGTACTTGTTGATTGGCTTGTGGCCACATTATTTCAACCTCTGCTTTAGTTGTCCCATTGCCTTCTCTTCTCTGTGGTAGTATTTCCCGCTGCATTGCTCTTCTAAGGATATTTGTGATGGCATTTAGGGCCCTTCTCAAGGCCGGTCAGTTCAGTGACTCAGTTGTGTCTGACTCTTTGCAACCCCATAGACTGCAGCATGCCAGGCTTCCCTGTCCATTACTAACTGCTGGAGCTAGCTCAAACTCGGTGATGCCATCCAATCATGTCATCCTCTCTCGTTCCCTTCTCCTCCTACCTTCAATTTTTCCCAGCATCAGGGTCTTTTCCAGTGAGTCAGTTCTTCATATCAGGTGGTCAAAGTATTGGAATTTCAGCATCAGTCCTTCCAATAAATATTCAGGATTGACTTCCTTTAGGATTGACTGGTTTGATCTCCTTGCAGTTCAAGGGACTCTCAAGTCTCCTCCAACACCACAGTTTAAAAGTATCAATTCTTCAGTGCTCAGCTTTCTTTATGGTCCAATTCTCCCATCCATATGTGACCACCTGAAAAACCATAGCTTTGACTATATGGACGTTTGTCAGCAAAGTAATGTCTCTGCTTCTTAATATGCTGTCAAGGTTTTTCATAGCTTTTCTTCCAAGGAGCAAACGTCTTTTAATTTTATGGCTGCAGTAACCATCTGCAGTGATTTTGGAGCCCAAGAAGATAAAAGTCTCTCCCTGTTTCCATTGTTTCCCTTCTATTTGCCATGAAGTGATGGGATGGGAAGCCATGATCTTCGTTTTTTGAATGTTGAGTTTTAAGCCAGCTTTTTCACTCTCCTCTTTTACTTTCAAGAGGCACTTTAGTTCCTCTTTGCTTTCTGCCATAAGGGTGTTATCATCTGCATATCTGAGGTTATTGATATTTCTCCTGGCAATCTTGATTCCAGCTTGTATTTATCGAGCCCAGTTTTTCACATGATGTACTCTGCATATAAGTTGAATAAACTGGGTTACAATATACAGCCTTGACATACTCCTTTCCCAATTTTGAACCAGTCTATTTTTCCATGTCCAGTTCTAGCTGTTGCTTCTTGACCTGCATACAGGTTTCTCAGGAGGCAGATAAGGTGGTCTGGTATTCCTGTCTCTTGAAGAATTTTTCACAGTTTGTTGTGATCCACACAGTCAAAGGCTCTAACGTATTCAAGGAAGCAGAAGTAGACATTTTTCTGGAATTCTCTTTTTCTATGATCCAACGGGTGTCAGCAATTTGATCGCTGGTTCCTCTGCCTTTTCTAAATCCAGCTTGAACATCTGGAAGCTCTCGGTTCAAGTACTGTTGAAGCCTGGCTTGGAGAATTTTGAGCGTTACTTTGCTAGCATGGGAAGTGAGTGTAATTGCACATCTCATTTCATCTCAGGATAATCCAGAATAATCTTATCACAAGACCCATAACTTAGTCATACCCACAAAGTCCCTTTTATCATATAAGGTAACATTAGCAGGTTCCATGCATGAGGACCTGGATATCTTCGGAAGACAATTATTCAGCCTACCACATGCTTAGTGACCCTTATCTTTATTAGCACTCAGGTCTTTTCAATACAGGGATGTTTCCTTTACATCCCATTTTCTCAGATCAACTTCCCATTGGCAGTGTCTGTAGAGGATTCAGAAACAATAATGAAACTAAAGTTGATCTGCATTTTATCATCATACAGCAAAGATGCTAAACAACATCAGTGATAAGATATTCTTTCCAACTGGGCAGATATCTCTTGCTGCATCCCCCACATTTGGTATACAGCTTGTCAGGACTAACTGTGAAGTCCTGGGATCCAGAGATATGGAGTGATTTGGGTACAATACTGTCTCCTTTCCTCTGCACATATTCCACCATTTATTCTTGTCCCCAAATTCTCTTCTATATCTGAGTAGCCGGTCATCTTCCACCTTATCCAAGGGTTCTGAGAGATCCTTTGAGGGTAACTGGCAGGTGATAACTGGATGGTGTCCTTTGCAACACTGGCCAGCAATCTCCAGTCCCTGCCCATTCTTCTTAGAAAGAGCTTCACAAGAAAGGTGTGGGGATGGATTCAGAGCTTCCTGTAGCCCTTAGTGTAGAATAAAAGAAATTATTCTTTATTGCCAGGAAATGAGGCAGAGATTGCCTGGTGGGAGGGTACATAAATTACTGTTATGACAAATGGAAAATGAAGATATAATTAGAAGATGAAGTAAAGATACAAGGAAAGCAAGACTTAGTCCCTCTGTGGTCTTTGCACCCATAGCTGAAATCTATTGCTAGATTTTCAAAAGGAGTTAGAGAACCAGAGGCTATGAGAGCTGCAAGAGACCTCAGACCATTCACGCTGAAGGCATCATTTTCCCTTTGAGTTAGATGAGGCCCCAAAGGAAGAAAAGACTTGTCCAAAGTTCCCCATCCTGGCAGGGGTAGAAATATCTTTTCTTATGTTTCAAGAGGCAGATCACAATTTGCTCAACACCTCTGTCTTTCTCACATTCACTCACACTTGCACAGTCATACACGCTCATTTCCTTTCTCTTGCCTATTAACTGATTTAAAAAAAAAATCATTTTCCAAGGATGTAACAACCTAGTTGTTTTCTTGGCTGTTTTTTTGGCATTCTCTTTAGTGTGATTCAGGCTGCCATATGTAAGGAATTGCAGTCCTAGTCATAGAATAATCTGGAGCTAGTTACAGTTGATTGGAATGCACCTTTTTAAACTACATGTAGAAATCCTATGAGGGCCATAATTGCAGTTTAATACTTGTCAGGGACCAGGTAGTTTGTCTGTTCCAGGATCTGACATCATATCCTAATCTTGGGTATCCTTTTGCAAAAAACTTTTTGTTGGACTCAATTAGAGTAAATACACATACATACATACTGTCTGTCAGTTTAGTCTCACTGTTGTGTCCAACTCTGTGTGACCCCATAGACTAGCACGCTAGGCTTCCCTGTCCATCACCAACTCCCAGAACTTGCTCAAACTCATGTCCATCGGGTCGGTGATGCCATCCAACCATCTCATCCTTTCTCGACCCCTTCTCCTCCTGCCCTCAATCTTTCCCAGCATCAGGCTCTTTTCCAGTGAGTCAGTCCTTCGCATCAGGTGGCCAAAGTATTGGAGCTTCTACTTCAACATCAGTCCTTTCAATGAATATTCAGGACTGATTTCCTTTACGATGGACTGGTTGGATCTCCTTACAGTCCAAGGGGCTCTCAAGAGTCTTCTCTAACACCACAGTTGAAAAGCATCAATTCTTCAGCACTCAGCTTTCATTATAGTCCAACTCTCACATCCATACATGATTACTGGAAAAACCATAACTTTGACTAGACAGACCTTTGTCAGCAAAGTGATGTCTCTGCTTTTTAATATGCTGTCTAGGTTGGTCATAGCTTTTTTTCCAAGGAGCAAGCATCTTTTAATTTCATGGCTGCAGTCACCATCTGCAGTGATTTTGGAGCCCCCAAAATAAAGCCTGTCACTGTTCCCACTGTTTCCCCATCTATTTGCCATGAAGTGATGGAAATGGATGCCATAATCTTAGTTTTCTGAATGTTGAGTTTTAAGCCAGCTTTTTCAGTCTCCTCTTTCACTTTTATCAAGAGGCTTTTCAGTTCTTTGCTTTCTACCATAAGGGTGGTGTCGTCTGCATATCTGAGGTTATTGATATTTCTCCTGGCAATCTTGATTCCAGCTTGTGCTTCATCCAGCCTGGCATTTCGCATAATGTACTCTGCATATAAGTTAAATAAGCAGGGTGACAATATACAGCCTTGACGTACTCCTTTCCCAATTTGCAACTGTACCTCACTTTATTGTGCTTTGCAGATATTGCATTTTTTAACACATCAAAGATTTGCAGCCACCCTGACTTAAGCAGGTCTGTCGGCACCATTTTCCTGACAGCACTTGCTTCGTCTGTGTCTCTGTGTCACATGTTGGTAATTCTCAGACTATTTCAAACTTTTCTCTTATTAGTATAATTGTTACAATGACCTTTCATCATCAGTCTTTGATTTTGCTACCCCAAAATGATTATGACTCACTGAAGTCTCAGATGATGGTTGGAATTTTTTAGCAATAAAGTATTTTTAAATTAAGGCATGTACATTTTTTGTTTAGCCATAATGCTCTTGAACATTTAATAGAATAGCATAAACATAACTTTTGTATGCCTGGAAAGCCAAAAAATTCATGGGGCTCACTACAGATTGAGATGGTCACTTCATTGCGGTGGGCTAGAGCCCGGTCGCAGTGTCCCCTCAGTCTGCTTGCATGGAAATCTCCTCCTGTACCTGAAAGGACAGCTTGGCGCTCACACCAGCTCGCCTATAGCCCTTTAGTGCCAGTTGTGGAGGTGAGGCTAGATTGCCAGTCTCCTTAGGAAGCATGTTAACCTAAGCATCTGACACACTGCTGGGTATTTTTAACCCCACTCCTTATAGCTGATCCACATTCCTGAGTCAGTCACTACACCTACAGCAGAATAGTGAGCATTATGCTCAACAAGCGCAGTCTGATTGTGGTCTTGGAAGTAGCAGTTATGGGAAGGCAGTTGGCAACTCGTTATTCACCATCTGGCTCTAGATCTGTACCTTCTCTCTTGTTACTCATTCAACATCCCTCTGACTTGAACTAAGTCTTAGCCCTTATTTTACAACTAATTTAGGCCCTTATAGCCAAAGTCTTAGCCCTTATTTCCAATCTCTTGCCTGATCTCTTGGCCTTTATTGCTTTGCTCTGCCTCTGGGCCAGGTTTCCTGCTGGTTGAGGCTTGACCTCACAGAGTCTCAAGCTGGTGGTGTCCTGGTCTTCTGTGCTTGATTCAAGGAAAGCCACTCTTTATGTTTTCTGGACCAAATTGCCATGTAAGATTCCCCCCCCCCCCCCGATTAGGGTGAGGGGAAACTGCGTATTTCACTGCTAATGAAAAAGATGAGTTTGAATGTCACTGGCCTACCAGTTGTGTAAGGGAGCTTATGTCATTCTGTTTTGGGTATGTAAACCACAACCACCACCATTGAACCCTCAAACATTCTCAACATGTTTTATGTTTGATCTGCTCTTCTTGTCAAGACACTGAGACAGAAGAATGTGGATTTCCAGGCTCATTTGGGAATAATAAGGGTCTGGTTCTTTTGAGGGCTCACAGAGAAATGTTTTAAACATTTTCAGATTATTTTGTTGCAAGGCATGTGAAAGTATTCTGATCTAGGGTGGGATGGAGGAGAGAGATTAGGCAAAAACCAGTAGCCAGATCTGGTGCAATTGTGAAAGCCAAGCCATTCCACTTGCTGACTGTTTACCTCTGCTTCTGCTGTATTACTTACAAGTCATAGAATGATATTAGTATAGACAAAGTTGGTAATAGTGGTGTCAGAAATGATCAAAGAATACAGTAAACAAATGCCAATGAGAACGCTGCAGTTTCTGAGCTGGTGCAGACTGAACACATGCTTTCAACATTGAAGCCTCTTTCTGTTTGCAGACGAGATTAGGTATAATTGTTTTGTTCTTTAAAAACGATGCTCTTTAAGCACCAAGTTTCTTAGCCTGTTTGCTTGAGTGAAGTACATGGAAATTGAACACTAATTCTCAGAAATGCTTTGAGTAGGTTATAGGTGGTGTAGGAGGGAAGATGGCAGAGTGGGGAAAAAGATGTTTAAGGCTTTATGACCAATTCAGTCTTAAAAGAAATTTGCACAAAATGTCTTCCTAATACATGGCATGCTGTGATTTATCTACTTTATAGATCAGCTGTATATTATTTTGGTCAATGAGCTGGTTGGAATAGCTGAAAACAGAGCAGTCAAACCAAGGAAATTAAATTCTTTATATGTCTCTGAATTTATATTGCAATTCTAAAAGTGATTCTACCCTTGTGGCTTTGTAGAAGACTGAAAATTTCTCTACTAATTTGTAGTGATGATTTCCAAAATGACAAAGCTTTGGAGTTAAAGTTAATAAGGGGCACTGATTGAAACACCAGGGGGACTCTTGCATTAGTTCACAATTTGAATTCAAATAGTAATATTTCAGTGTTTTAAAAATATTCTGTCACTTTCAAATACACTTAGTAATATCATCCATTCTTTTACTTATTTAGCAACTTGTTTATTAAACATCTCTGCATGCCAGGCACTGTTCTTAGTGCAGAGAACATAGCAGTGAACAAAATAGACAAAACCCTATTATCATAAGGCTTGATTTCTAGTAGCAGGAGAAAGACAAAAATAATTAAAACATAATAAGAATTAGAAATATTAAACAATATAGCTTAATAGAATTCCTTACAGAAGCTTCCTTAGTGAGTAGCTAATTATCTATAATTTTCATATCTGTTATTTGCATATCTATTAATGGCAAACAATGCACCTGTTACAAAATACTTGAAATTGTTGGTTAAAAGTATAAATATGTTTCTTGAAATTTTGCTCATGCTATTATTTTGGATACCAAACTTTTTTCAAATAACAAATTTCACATTGTTGGGGTCTAAATTAATAAGGTTCTTTTACAAACCAATCTGTAAATTTATATTTGTCTTTTGTCTCATAGTATCTTGAGACATCTTAACTCTTGACCTTGGCATTAGATGAAATGTCAATAGCTTGAAAGCACATAAGGTAGTTTCTTCAATCTGCTAAACAAATAAAAAATAAAAGCAAATGTGGTTTAGACAATACTTTGGAAGTGGCGTATTATGATTGTGATCTGGAGAGACAAAACTTGATTGCTTGTGGTGCCTTTTAATCATAGGCCAGAATAGAAAGACTTTCTCCATGTACAAATAAAGCTTTAAAATCCATCTTCTGACATTTATTATCCACAGCTGTTGACTGCACATGCATTATTTGCAAATCACAGTGCAGTAGTAGTGAGAGAGTGGGGCATGTGTGTGCACATGCATGTGTATGAAAAGTGGGGAAAGAAGAGAAGGAACAAGAGGGAATTGAGTCACTTTGCAGTATGGGAGATACATGTACACAGGTAAATGGGATAAAAATATTAAAATGGTAAGGTCCCTATTAAAAAGTGTAAAAGAAAGTCCTATGTGAGTTCAAGGCAGGGAGTTGTCATTTCTACCTGATGACAACTGGAGAAAGTTCCATGCAGAAGGATATGTGAATTTACTTATGTTTCCTTTGATGTTTTATTAAAATCAGACCAGAATCTTGTATATTATAATTTGAAGGGCACTGAAATGTGCACCTTTATAAAAATGTATTCCTCCCTGCCCTTGCTGTAGGACCCCAAACTCCTATTGTTTGTTGATTCTTTGTAAGTTTCTATTATAGCCCAATTGTGGAAAGATGGATGGAAGAACCCACTTGGCCTCCATTAACGGCACCTCACTCCAGTACTATTGCTTGGAAAATCCCATGGACGGAGGAGCCTGGTAGGCTGCAGTCCATGGGGTCGCGAAGAGTCGGACACGACTGAGCGACTTCCCTTTCACTTTTCACTTTCATGCATTGGAGAAGGAAATGGCAACCCGCTCCAGTGTTCTTGCCTGGAGAATCCCAGGGATGGGGGAGCCTGGTGGGCTGCCGTCTATGGGGTCACACAGAGTCGGACACGACTGAAGTGACTTAGCAGCAGCAGCAATGCCTTAGAATTTGTTTCTGGAATAAACCAGAAAGAGAAAATTCCTGATGAAATAGGACACAGAATTGGAATGTTCTACTTCCCTTGGTGGCTCAGCAGTAAAGAATCTGCTTGCAATGCAGAAGACACGGTTTGATCCCTGGGTTAGGAATATTCCCTGGAAGAGGGCATGGCAACACACTCAAGTATTCTTGCCTGGAGAATCCCATGGACAGAGGAAGCCTGGCAGACTACTGTCCATGGGGTCACAAAGAATCTGACATGACTGAGCAACTACACAACAACAACACTTGTCAGTGTGGTGAGAAGAAAAAAGGGGCAAGGAATAGTCTAGAATGGTAGTGTAGGAGAAGGGTCTTGGCCTGGGTAAGCAGATGGCTGCATGTATTTCCTGTGTACTTGGTTCGGAAACACAAAAGGCAAACTTACATGTTTGCCTGAATGCCTGATGGTCTCCCAGTGTTACCCATTTCAGTGGGTGGCAACTTCACCAGTCACTTGTACCAACTGGGAACCTAGTGGTAGTCATAACTGGAACCTGACATGCCCTTCTGTCTGTTTCTCTCCTCTGTTTGCCATGGAGGAGAGGAAACACAGACTGGGAGCTTAGAGCATGAGTGAAAACAGCTGTGGTCTCTCTTTTAAGATACTGTAATAGGCAGCTTAAAGTCAGTCTTTCATGTGAGAAAATTCTAGAGTAAGGAAGTTGTTTTATGAGGGTTGTCCTACCACTCCAAATTACTGCAGTAAACCTTACATACACTCAGGAGCTCCAGAAAACTTTAGATCCTGTGAAGGAGATTCAGGGTTTCTGAAGGATCATTTTCACTTCTCTCTCATAGGGAGTCAGAAATGACATAAAACAATTGAGAGTTCATGAACCTAATGCTTTTATTTCTTTACTTCTTGCTCTAAGAGAGGAACTTATTTTGGCAAGTCTTGTTACTTTAGTGAAGTTATACTTTTGAAGGAAAAAAGAATGTTAGAGTATGTATGTACTAAATGATATCTGAATTAGTTTCCCACACCTAAGATAAGATTAGCTAATTTATCAAGTCAGAATAAAGCAGACACCAATCTAGTTAGCCTGATTGTAAATATGGTGCTAAATAATAATGGAATAGCTGATCAACCTTGCAATTCATACGCACTGAATGTTAGAGAAAGTCGTGACACCTATAGTCATATTTACTTGATTATAAAGGATAATAATTCTAAAGTGCAAGTGAGTTATCTGTTAGTGAAATTTTAACAATATAAATGATTCATATTATATCTGGGATTTTTGAAGATTAGTTGGAGTTGCTCATTATACCTAAGTTCATAGAAATCTACATTGGGTAGTACTTAAGAGAACGGCTTGTGGATGTTTTAAAATTAAAGTTCAGCCATTGGTTGAATGAATGAATGAATAAATAACCAGAATATACTGCAGAATGAGTTTATAATAAATAACAGTTATAACCTCAACATACTGCGTCTTGTGCCAGATACTATTCTAAATGCTTTTCATATTATTCCATTTAACTCTTACAACATTCCTTAGACATAGGAATATGATTACCTTCATTTTGTAGGTAAGGAAACTGAGGAACATTAACAGTGCTAAATTTCACAGACTCTTTCTTCTTCCTACTTACACAAGACTACTAAATCTTTGCCAAGGCTTTCTCCCCATCTTAGGGCTTTCCCAGTGGCTCAGCTGGTAAAGAGTCTGCCTGCCAGTGCAGAAGATGCAGGTTTTATCCCTGGGTCAGAAAAGATCCCCTGGAGGAGGAAATGGCAACCCACTCCAATATTCTTGCCTGGGAAATCCCATGGACAGAGGAGCCTGGCAGACTACAGAGCCCATGGAGTTGCAGAGGGTCAGACTCGACTGACCACACATACACACAAGCTCTTCCCATCTTACTGTTCCTTGTCTTCTGCCTGTGATTTCTCAGCGTGTCCAGATAAACCCTGTGAGCCCACACAGCTTGTGTTGTGTGCTTGTGCTGAGTGATTCTCCTTCTGGGCTATGGTTTACTGGCACTAGTTTCCTACTGGCAACTGCTGTCACTCTGTTAGGTGCTGTGGTGTACTGTTTGTGTGGCGTGGTACTTGCCACTGTTCTTGTACTCTCCTAAACTATAGGGGCCGTGTCATTGCTCTATGACCCCCTCAGGGGAAGTTATAGTCTTCTGCTGGGTGCTGCCATTCTTCCCTTGGGCAATATTGCTGCTCCTCTCAATTCACCCCCTCTGATAATTGGAAGAACTGATGGTGGAACAGATAAGCAGCTCTCTGTGGCAGAGAGACTTCTCTCTCATTTTATCCTGAGTGATTAGAGGAGTTCCAGAATAATCTGCTTCTTTCCCAAAGTATTAGAGCTTTTTGTTGAAACAGCATTTTGCAACATACACACAGTATTTTCTCTTCTTAGAACTCAGATGTATCCATCTGGGTGGGCCAAGGACACAGTTGAGTGTAAGTCATTTTCTAAATGTGGCGTCACTTCTCCCTTCTGATCACTAAGACTTTGTTGCAAGGTCAAGTTTTCTGTCTTTTCCCATCTGTCTCTTTCTTTCTGTAGGATGAATTTCCTTCCAGAAGCTTCTTTCTCTCCTAAGCCCAGCCTACTAGATTTGTTCAAGACTTTTTTAACCAGAGCAATGGCAATAGTTTTAGCTCAAGTTTGGCTCACTTTGTCGAAGAAGCCATTTGACTTGGTGGTACCCAGAGTACCCTCTTCAAGCTGTAGTAATCAACAATGGTATAGTTCTAAATAGAATCTGACTTTCTTAAAAACAAACAAACAAATAAACAAACAGTGGTTTAACCTGATGGATTAAGCAAAAGGAGCTATCACATTATTTTTTTTTAAAATTTGAATTTATTTTTTGGCTGTGCTGGGTCTTCATTTCTGTGCAGGCTTTTGTCTATTGCAGTGAGCTTAGTCGCTTTTGTCTATTGCAGTGAGCTTAGTCGCTTTTGTCTATTGCAGTGGGCTTAGTTGCTCCACGGCATGTAGGATCTTCCTGGACCAGGGACTGAACCTGTGTCTCCTGCTTTGGCTCTTTACCAATGAGCCACCAAGGAAGACCCAAACTGTATTTTTATTTTTTAATTGATTCTCTATTTATTTTTGGCCATTCTGTGGCATGTGGGATCTTAGTTTCCCAGCTAGGGATGGAACCTTTACCCCTAGCAATGGAAGCATGGAGTCTTAACTGCTGGACCACCAGAGAAGTCGAAACTGTTTATAAAATGCATTTTTACATGTCAAGATTTTTTTAAAAAAAGATTGTTTAATAAGCAGAATACCCATCAGTACCCAAAGCCCCAACTACTACATGCCGTGGAGCAACTGAGCCCACAACTGCTGAGCCTGTGCTCCAGAGGCTGGGAGCTGCAGCAAGAGAAGCCACCACAATGAGAAGCCTGCACACCACAGCTGGAGAGTAGACCCTGCTCACTGCAATAGACAAAAGCCTGCACAGAAATGAAGACCCAGCACAGCCAAAAATACAGTAAAATTTTAAGGAAACTCTTTTTGGATTTATGCCATACATCATTATTATTTCCTTCATGAATTCTGTCAGCATCTTAGTACGAGAATGTGACCAAAAGAAATGGCTCTTTATCACAATTAAGCAGGTTTGCAAGGTCACACGTCCATCTGGATATATTTTCAAAATGCATGGCTGCAAAGAAAACTCACTCTGTTGCTGAGATCAAAATCTTTTAGTTTCTAAGTGATTGAGTGTTAGTAATGATCAAATTTAAAGAGCATGCATTAGAGAATTTCTAGTGGTTTCACAGAGGTTCTTTCAGTAATGTTTCAAAACTTAACATTTTTTCACGGGAAGGTTTGAGAGTTTAGGGTCAGATTTAGGTGATTTAGACTAATGCTCATGAATGGAGCCTCCAACAGTATTGCTAAACTGAAGCTAATGTAATGAAATACAAGATTTTCCCATTGCAGCCCAGCCCATTTTCCAAAGTTTACACATGGGATAAATTTGAAAGAAGGAGAGTTTATCAGGTAATATGCAAATTACAAGTCAAATTCAAAGATTACTCATTTAAAATATAGATATTTCCACAGTGAAAGCATTGCAGCTGAAATGCTAAAATCATTCTTTGTGTACAAAGGAAAACACATTTTGCTCTGATTTTATGAACAGTTTTTCACTTTCTATGTGTTAGGCACTGTATTAGATGCTTATACTATCTTAATAAACTACTACTCTTAGATGTCTATGATCCTAAAAGCCACTTCCTTAAGTATTCCTTAGTTCAGTTCAGTTGCTCAGTTGTGTCTGACTCTTTTTCGACCCCATGAACTGCAGCATGCCAGGCTTCCCTGTCGATCACTAACTCCTGGAGCTTGCTCAAACTCATGTCCATCCAGTTGGTGATGCCACAGTACTCATATACAGATTTTAACTATTTTTATTGAAAGTAGCTCAATTACAAACTGTTTTTTAGAAAGAGTAGAAATATAATCAAGAAAAAACTTTCTAAAAATCCCTAATAATCCTATTATCCAGAAATAACCATCACATCATCTGGGTGAACGTCTTTTCAGACCTATTTCTATACATATACTTCATTTTACAGAGATGTTATTTCTAAAACAACCTACTCTCTTCCTAGCTTTCCTTTTTCTTAAGTGTAGTATGCTAATTATTATTTACTCTCATCATGATTATTCAAAGTTAGGATTATAAGCAGCAGTTGTTCTCTTGTTTTCCTCTAAGATTGATGTGTGGAGTCTTCATTCTGGAGGTCTAGGAGAGACAACTGAGTGGTTGCTTTTAATCTAAAGAGAGCTTCAGGACTCAGTGAAATCAGTACCACAATAGAGCAAAGGTACACATTGTCAGGGATTGTTCTGAATCACCTGTGGACTGTCACCTGCATAATGGTCTTCACACTTCATGCTTGATAGGGTCTTTTAAGAGAAAGCTTCAGTTTCAAGGGTGGGTATACGCATAGTTATTTGATGAGGTGATTTGAAAGAAATGTTGGCTACAAGTGTACCTTTTGTTACTAGTATGAAATCTAGTTGATGATTTATAGATTATGATTTGAAGAGTATTGGATAATACTGTATAAATAATCATGTATAAATTCACCATTAGAGTTACTTCCTAGATATAGGGCATTCAAGGTCACTGTGAAAGTGCAAATGTGTTATCTTGGAGGGGAAGTATCATAAACTACTATCATATAAAAACACCAGAGTTTACAGGAGAAATGGAACTCAGCAAATTGCACAATGCCTGGCATATGGTAGTTGTCTGACTACTAAATGTGTTACTTGAATGGTGAATGAAAGGGTACAAAGGCTTTGATATAAGCTTGGTCAGAAACAGCCCAGAAAGTAGGACAGAAGAACATTAAATACAAATAATGGTTCCTCTGCTGGTCTCAGTTTATGAAATATTCAGTGTTCACCACTTATGGAATGGTCAACATCCTAAATAAAGTAGATGAGGGAAAAATGTGTTGTACCTTTTGCTACTCTAAAAAGACATGCAGACAAGAGATTGAGTTCCTTAATCCAATTTTAGGTGAATATTTTTCCTAGGACCAAACAAGACCTTGGTATCTTAAAGAGGAAGGACAGATACCTAGTTTTCTAGATTGAGCTGAAGTTGTTGCCAGGTTTCAGCGAGGCAGTTCTCACCTAAAGGTATGAGATAATTGTTATTTGAATGGGCAAACAAACCTCTTTCATAGTTGACTTCATCTATGACTGGAGCTTCGGATCAACAGTTTGCTCATCTCCTTCCAGCACACTCTACTTATAGGAAAAGTGCTGTGCTGTGTGCTGTGCTTGGTCACTCAGTCATGTCCAACTCTTTGTGAACCCATGGACTGTAGCCTGCCAGGTTCCTCCATCCATGGGGATTCTCCAGGCAAGAATATGAATGGATTGCCATGCCCTCCTCCAGAGGATCTTCCAAACCCAGGGATCAAACGCAGGTCTCCCGCCTTGCAGACAGATTCTTTACTGTCTGAACCACCAGGGAAGCCCAAGAATACTCGACTGGGTAGCCTATCCCTTCTCTAGGGGATCTTTTTGACCCAGGCATCTAACCGGGGTCTTCTGCATTGCAGTTGGATTCTTTACCAGATGAGCTAACAGGAGCAAATAGAGTGTAAATGCTGAACTTGATAGTAAAATTACACTGCCTGGCTTAGGAGCCAGAATCTATGTATCCTATCTGATAAGCCTATTACCACCCAGAGACATATGGAAGACTATAGGATTATGAAAAGACAAGAAGTAAGTCGAGCAAAGTTTGGTAAGGAAGAAGGAAATTTAGGTGCCTATGATACCATCTTGGCTAGGCATCAGGAAAGCATTCTGTGTAGGACTCTGTCCGAATAGGAAAGATGTTAGGATAGCTTGAGGGGGAAGGAGGTGGAGAGGCCTGAAAGGATAAGACTGTATCAGTGTCATTTTACAGTGGCTGGCAGAGTATTCTCAGGCCCAAGGAGACTTAGGAGTTTCCAGATATTACATGGTGTTTGCTCTTGCTTTCTCTTTTCACTCCTTGGATTTTATACTATCTTTTCTCTCTGTCCCTCCACATTGGCTAGAACATTGTATAATAGCTTTGGGTGATGAAAATAGGCTGTAAGTGTCACAAAAAAATGCCAGAAAGTCAAAATCAGTTCAAAATTTACCTCTCTGCTTTCAGATTTTCTTTGTACGAGTGGATATTTTAGTTATGAAAATTCAAATTATACTAAGGCTGTCAGGGAAAACCCAATAAAGGTAAACTAATACACTTTAATACATCCTCAAATTTCGTGCTTGCATTTTTAATTTTAGAAACATACTTAAAATATGTGGCTCTTGTCTTTGATGAGAGAGGAGTGGAAAATAAAAAACTTTGCATCCCAGGAAGCAGCCCAATTTTAATTAAAAATGCCAGGCTAATTTGTCTCCCTCCCAGAGGCACCGATATTTTGCCTTTGGGCTGTTGTGTAGACTTGTCTGCCATTTGTCTGAATATAAATAACTCTCATTTTCACACTTGTCTTTTCTTGCAGTTTGTCAAAATGGTTGCTTATAGCAGTAAATTAATTTCCTATCTAATGAACATCTATCTATCTACAGAGAGACAGACAGACAGACAGTAGACATAGGCAGAGAGAGAGAGAGAGAGACAGCTCAAGGGTGCAAGAACAAGCTAGCACACCACTCATCAACGAAAGACTATTTTATCAGTTGTATGAGAACATAGTTGAATCAGGGGTCACCAAGACAATTCTCCTATTGGACGATTTGCTAGAAGGACTCATAGAACTTAGAAAAGCTGTACTCATCATGATGGTTCATTATGGTGAGAGGATACAAATTAAAATCAGCAAAGGGAAGAGGCATCTAGGGCAGAGCCCAGGAGCAACTGGGCACAGGCATCCACTTGTCCTCTCCCAGTGGAATTGCCCAGGTGGCATTTAATTCTCCCATTAACAAAGTGTGATGGCACATGAAAAGTGTTGCCAAAAAATAAATTCATTGGTGGCTTGGTGGCCAGGGTTTTATTAGGGGTCAGTCATAGACATGGAAGCAACAGTTAGAACTGGACATGGAACAACAGACTGGTTCCAAATAGGAAAAGAAGTTCGTCAAGGCTGTATATTGTCACCCTGCTTATTTAACTTATATGCAGAGTACATCATGAGAAACACTGGACTGGAAGAAACACAAGCTGGAATCAAGATTGCCGGGAGAAATATCAATAACCTCAGATATGCAGATGACACCACCCTTATGGCAGAAAGTGAAGAGGAACTCAAAAGCCTCTTGATGAAAGTGAAAGTGGAGAGTGAAAAAATTGGCTTAAAGCTCAACATTCAGAAAACGAAGATCATGGCATCTGGTCCCACCACTTCATGGGAAATAGATGGGGAAACAGTGGAAACAGTGTCAGACTTTATTTTTCTGGGCTCCAAAATCACTACAGATGGTGACTGCAGCCATGAAATTAAAAGATGCTTACTCCTTGGAAGGAAAGTTATGACCAACCTAGATAGCATATTCAAAAGCAGAGACATTACTTTGCCAACAAAGGTCCATCTAGTCAAGGCTATGGTTTTTCCTGTGGTCATGTATGGATGTGAGAGTTGGACTGTGAAGAAGGCTGAGCACTGAAGAATTGATGCTTTTGAACTGTGGTGTTGGAGAAGACTCTTGAGAGTCCCTTGGACTGCAAGGAGATCCAACCAGTCCATTCTGAAGGAGATCAGCCCTGGGATTTCTTTGGAAGGAATGATGCTAAAGCTGAAACTCCAGTACTTTGGCCACCTCATGCGAAGAGTTGACTCATTGGAAAAGACTCTGATGCTGGGAGGGATTGGGGGCAGGAGGAGAAGAGGAAGACAGAGGATGAGATGGCTGGATGGCATCGCTGACTTGATGGACGTGAGTCTGAGTGAACTCCGGGAGTTGGTGATGGACAGGCAGGCCTGGCGTGCTGCGATTCATGGGGTTGCAAAGAGTCGGACACGACTGAGCGACTGATTTGATCTGATCTGATAGGCATGGAGCTCCACATGACTGATCTTAGCTACTCAGTCTCCAGCACAGCCTTCCCCCGCACCTTCCCCCTCTCCATGATCAAACTCCAGTGTGGCCCAGGGTCACAAAAAGCAGTGTTCAAGTTCAGTCTGCTGTGGTCCAAGGCCCCAGATATACAAAGACATTCTGATCAGGCAGGATATTCCAAAGGTTTATAGGATATTTCCCTGTAGTCTGTTAAGGGTCAGTCCTGAAGACCTTCGGAATTTGCAGGAGGATTTGAATAAGCCAGGCCTGCAGAGTTAACCCTTTACTGAACATGGTGGTGCCAAATACAGAGGTCTTTCACACAGTTCTGAATGCTGAATTACTTCTTTGGGAAAAGTGTGAAGGCAGCATGATTCCTTTGCCCTCAAAATGTTGAAGGAAATAGACAATACTGCCTTCTGTCAAAGAGGCTTCTTTTGTAGTGTACATGTGCTAAGAGGCAATTAACTAGCATTGTATAATCCCATACCAGAGACTTGTGGAATAGCCAGTACCGGTAGTCTTATGTATGTTATGCTTGTTTCGGGAGCCCCCTTGTAACCTTTTAAAAATATTTCCTGGAAGGGGAAATACCACTTGGTTAATTATTTTTGCCTCTGCATAAAGTTCTTTATCCTTTTAGCAACATGTAATCTAGCAGAGGAGAAACCATAAGGGAATAGTGGATGGAAACATTTATTATTTGAAAAATAGGAGCAAAGATCTGGGCACAGAGTGCCCAAAATGGCATGCTTGTGACCATCCGTGGGAATTCCTGAGAATCAAGGGAACATTCTATTGACAGGGTATCTGGGGAATTTTCAGTATGAATTCAATATGAAGGTATATTTCTCCAACTTCCCCAATTTTTTTTAAATTCTTTTTTTTTAAATTTTATTTTATTTTTAAACTTTACATAATTGTATTAGTTTTGCCAAATATCAAAATGAATCCGCCACAGGTATACATGTGTTCCCCATCCTGAACCCTCCTCCCTCCTCCCTCCCTGTACCATCCCTCTGGGTTGTCCGAATGCACTAGCCCCAAGCATCCAGTATCGTGCATCGAACCTGGACTGGCAACTCGTTTCTTACATGATATTTTACATGTTTCAATGCCAAATTTTTTTATGAATGCAGGCCCTGGGGATATGATGTGTTCTTATGTTTTATGTTTACCTGTTGATCTCACTTGATTTCAAGCATTTAGAAAAATATAATGGAAATATAGGATAGACAAGTATCCATGGCTTATATCAACAGCCTCTTACCCATGCTAGCAAGATTACTCCTAGAACCCACCTATAGGTATGAACAAGGATGAAAACAGTGGTGGGAGTTTAAAGGAAAGCCATGGCAGTTTGCTGAAGGTGGACTGGAGTACAGTGCAACATACCTGATCCCATTCAGCATAGATACAGTTTAGTGAAGAGATCAGTGTACTTTGATATTATGAATGTATAATTTTAAATCTAGATAATTTGAGTTACCTAGAAAAAAACAAAATTGTTAATCATGTGATATTTTAAAACCAAATGGAGTCCTCTGTGATTTGGATCCTACACATATAATAAGGGTGCATTTGATATAATGTGCCCTATTATAATTGGGGTCATTTGGTTAAAAAAAAAAAAAAAAGACCTGAATAAACTTGGGCCTCAAGCATTAAACGTGATGCCTGAACATTTTTAAGTTATCATAAGGATAACTTATCAAAACATTACTAAGAGCATTTTGGAAGGGCCTTAAGTGGTAGTTCAGTTTTATGTTGGTCTTTGCCCTTATAGAATACTGAATTTCTTGCATTTCACGTTCTGCCAAGTTGTTTGCATAAAAGGATTTCCTGAATTTCTTGGTAATTAAATTTTGAAAATGTTTTGGATTTTGTTAAAGAGGGATTGATTTGATATTTGTTTTGTTTTCCAAATGTATTTTACTGTTTAAGCAGTGCAATTTAAACATGATATAATTTTTTTCTAATTTTTTCTCATATTTCTTATTTTTCTGCCCTTCATTTTCCCCCTCTTTCTTTCCTGTTGCTCTCATTTTTGCTCTTCTCTGCAACCTTTTCTCTCTCCTATTCATCAATGCAGCTATCCCTTGAATATTTACTTCAACACTCCCCTATTTTCAGGTACAATACTGGTTATAAGGGACAAAGAGATGAGTAATCAGAGCTTTCTCTTAAGAATTCCACAGTCTCACTTATATTTAGTGTTGTCAGTCTTCCTTGTTTCAGCCATTCGTGAAGTATTATCTCATTTTGGTTTTAATTTAGACTTCTCTGATGGTTAATGGTGTTGAGTACCTTTTCATGTACTCATTGGACATTCATATACCTTATTTTATGAAGTGTCTAACTCTTTGGCTCACTTTTATTGGATTGTCTCTATTATTGTAGTAATTCTAAGTTCTGAATACAAGTCCTTTTTTTAGATATATATATAGAAAACATATTCTCCCCATCTGTACCTTTTCTTATTACTCATTTAATGGTATATTTTGATAAAAAAGTTAATGGGGAAGAATTCATCAATATTTCTTTTATGTTTAATATTTTTGTGTTGTAAGAAAAATCTGCCTACCCAAATTGATAAAGTTTTTCACCTATGTTTATTTCTAGAATCTTTCCAGTGTTAGCTTTCATGCTTGGCTCTATTATGTATAAACAGTTAAATTTTGTGTATGCTGTGGTGTAGAGGTCAATATTCATTTTCTTTCAATTTTAATAGACTTTATTTTTTTAGAGCAGTTTTTGATCGCAAAATGGAACAGAAACTATTCTCCTCATCACCACCTCTCCCACTATTATAAATCCCCAATTTTGTGTGGCATGTGAGGTAGGTAGAAGTCAAGGTTAATTCTGCCCCCCCCCACATTTTAATAGATATTAGAGCAGTTTTAGATTTACAACAAAATTGAGTGTAAAGTACCCTCTGCTGCCAACACATGCACTGCCTCCCCCACTATCCACATTCTGTGCCAAAGTAATAAATTTGTTATAACCTATAACTTCATCACACCAAATCCATAGTTGACATTAGGGTTCCCTCTTGGTGTCGTACAGTCTATGGGTTTTGACAGATTTATGACATATGTCCTCCATTGTAATATCATACAGAATAGTGTCATGCTGAAAAGCCAGCATGGGCTTCCCTGGTGGCTCAGAGAGTAAAGAATCTGCCTGCAATGTGGGAGACCTGAGTTCAGTCCCTGGGTTGGGAAGATCCTCTGGCGGAGGGCTTGGCAACCCACCCACTTCAGTAGTCTAGCCTGGAGATTCCCCTTGGACAGAGGAGTCTGGTGGGATACAGTTCACGGGGTCACAAAGGGTAGGACACGACTGAGCAACTAAACATAGGAAAAATCCTCTGTGCTCTGCCAGTTCATTTCTCCCTTCTCCCCAACGTCTGGCAACCACTGATCTTTTACCTGTCTCTGTAGTTTTGCCTTTTCCAGAATGTCGTATAGTTGGAATCATACTGGATGTAGCCTTTTCAGATTGACTTATTTCACTTAAATATATATTTGTTTTCTGCATGTTGTTTGTTTTCTTTTTCTTGATTTATTTATTTTTGGTTTCTCTGAGTCTTTGTTGCTGCACACAGGCCTTCTTTAGTTGCTGATTGGGAGCTACTCTTAGTTCTGGTGTGCAGGCTTCTCCTATCTATGGCTTTTCTTACTGCAGAGCACAGGCTCTAGCTATGCTAGAGTTGTTCAGTAGTTGTGACTTGTGGGCCCTAGAGCATGGGCTCAGTTAGTTGTGATGCATGTCTTTGTAATTATATTTTTAAATAGAGCAAGTCTTTAAATTAGGTAATGTAAGTCTTCTGACTTTGAAGCTGTGGCTCTAATTGGAGAAAATAGATATTTTGAAGTCTTGTAATCCATGGGCATGATAAATACCATGCTCTTTTTTATATCCTTTATTTTCTCTTATCAATATTTTAGTTTTCAGTGGGTACTTTATATACATCTTTTATTAAATTTATTTTATAAAATTATTATTTGATATTACTGTGAATAATAATGTAGAATTTATTTTCTAATATGCTTGTTCCTAGGGTAAAAAAAAATGTTTATTGACTTTTTAAAAATTGTTGATTTTTAGTTGTGCTGGGTCTTCGTTGCTGCATGTGGGCTTTCTGTAGTTGCAGTGAGCAGGGGCTATTCTTCATTCTGGTGCATCAACTTCTCATTGCAGTGGCTTCTCTTGTTGCAAAGTTCAGGCTCTGGAGCATGCAGACTTCAGTAGCTATGGCACTCTGGCTTAATAGTTGTGGTGCATGGGCTTAGTTGCCCTTCAGCATGTGGGATTTTCCTGGACCAGGGATTGCACCCATGTCGTCTGCATTGGCAGGCAGATTTTTAACCACTCTACCATGAGGGAAGTCCTGCTTATTGACTTTTTAAATTAATAATTTAAAATATTTCAAAGGGTTTTTGTGGGTTCCTTAGAATTTTTTATGTATACAGTTATGTTGTCTATGGAAAAAGTTGTATTACTTTTTCTTTCTAATAATTACACCTGTATTACATTTTCCTGTCTCATTTCATTCATTAGGACCTCTGTTCAGCCACTAAGTCATGTCCAATTCTTTGCAACCCCATGGACTGCAGCACACAACAGGCTTTCCTGTCCTTTACTATCTCCCAGAGTTTGCTCAAATTTATGTCCATTGAGTTGATGATGCCATCCAACCATCTCATCCTCTGTCACCCCTTTCTCCTCCTGCCCTCAATCTTTCCCAGCATCAGGGTCTTTTCCAATGAGTCAGTTCTTCGCATCAGGTGGCCAAAATATTGGCGCTTCAGCATTAGTCCTCCCAGTAAATATTCAGGGTTGATTTCCCTTTAGGATGGACTGGTTTGATCTCCTCGCAGTCCAAGGGACTCTCAAGAGTCTCCTCTAACACCACAGTTCAAAAGCATCAATTCTTCAGTGCTCAGCCTTCTTAATAGTCCAACTTTCATACCTATACATGACTACTGGAAAAATCATAGCTTTAACGATACAGACCTTTGTCAACATAGTGATAACTCTGCTTTTGAATATGCTATCTAGGTTGGTCATAGCTTTTCTTCCAAGGAGCAAGCATCTTTTAATTTCATGGTTACAGTCACTGTCCACAGTGATTTTGGAAACCAAGAAAATAAAATCTGTCACTGTTTCCACTTTTTTCTGCCTCATTTCACTAATTAGGACCTTTAGATCCATATTGAAGTGTTGATAGGGAAATGGTTATCTGATTTTAAGTTAAGGGCCAAATAGTCATTATTTCACCATTACATATGATTTCTAAAAAATTTTTTAATTGAAGAATAATTGCTTTATAGAATTTTGTGGTTTTCTGTCATATATCAACAAGAATCAGCCATAGGTACACCCATGTCCCCTCCCTCCCGAACCTCCCTCCCATCTCCTTCCCCATCCTACCTTTCTAGATTGTCACAGAACCCCTGTTTGCATTCCATGAGTCAAACAGCAAATTCCCATTGGCTATCTATTTTACATATGGTATTGTAAATATCCATGTTACTCTCTCCATAGCTCTTACCTTCTCCCTCTCCATACCCCCCACCATGTCTATAGGTCTGTTCTCTATGTCTTTTTCTCCATTGCTGCCCTGAAAATAAATTCATCAGTGCCATCTTTTTAGATTCCATATATATGTGTCAGTATGTGATATTTATATTTCTCTTTCTGACTTACTCACTCTGTATATAGGTTCGAGGTTCATCCACCTCATTAGAACTGACTCAAATGCATTCCTTTTTATGACTGAGTAGTATTCCATTATATATATGTAGCACAGCTTCTTTATCCTTTATCATATACATATGATTTTTAACTGTGTGTTTTTCTTTGTGGATGCCATTTATAAAATAAATTTTACTTCCATTCCCAATTTACTACTAGTTTTTAGCAAAAGGAGATGTTGGGTATTATCAAATACTTTCTCCACATCAACTAAATTGATTGTTTGAGTTTTGGCGTTTATTCTGTTAATGTGGTAAATGACACTATAAAATTGTTAATGCAATTTCCTGTGCCCAGAGCACAGTGAGGCCAAGCAAACTGAAAGGTCGGAGTTTGGAGCAGAGAAAAGTTTATTGCAGGGCCATGCCAGGAGACAAGGTGGCTATTGCCTTAAATAGCCTTGAGCTCCCTAAAGGGTTTTGGCAAAACATTTTTAAAAGCCAGGTTTGGAAGGGTGGGTCACAGGGTCCATAATCAGCTCATACACAGTTCTCTGATTGGCTGATGGTGAGGGAACAAGGTGATGTCACAAGGGTTAACATTATCAGTCTTTAGGTCCCAGGAGGTCTAGGGTTATGTGCTCAGGATCATCAAGTAGGTAACATCTTCCATTTGGTGGGGAGTTATCATATCTGCAAACAAATCAGGAAATTTGCTGATTATATATCATCTAGTTACTTCAGAGAGGAGCTAAAGCAGAGGGCATAGGGGAAGAAGGCCTGTTCAGGGAAGACTATAGGATCCTGCTGGGTTAGAAAATAATTTAAAAACAAAAACAAAAAA
Source organism: Bos taurus (assembly GCF_002263795.3). NCBI lineage: Eukaryota > Metazoa > Chordata > Mammalia > Artiodactyla > Bovidae > Bos > Bos taurus. The sequence continues at coordinate 5,918,562 of NC_037357.1, forward strand.
CAAAAAAAAACCTTTTATTCTTGGAATAAACTCACTGTGGTCATTTTTATATAATATGGGATTCAGTTTGCAGTTTTATGTTTAGGTTTTTGCACCTGTGTTCTTGAATGATATTGTCACATAAATGTTCTTTTTCATAATTTTTTGGTCAGGTATTGGGGTTAAAATTATGCTGACTTCATTAAATAATTGAGGAAGTGTTCCCTTTTTTAAAAAACTTAAAGTTTAAATTTGGTGATATATTATGTTCATGAATCCTTTAGTGTTCAATAAAATATGGAGAACAGTATGGAGCTTCCTTAAAAATCTTGGAATAAAACTACCAGATGACCCAAGAACCCCACTATTGGGCATATACCCTGAGGAAACCAGAATTGAAGAAGACACACGTGCCCCAGTGTTCATTGCAGTCCTATTTACAATAGCTAGGACATGGAAGCAACCTAGATGTCCATTGGCAGATGAATGGATAAGGAAGTTGTGGTACATATACACAGTGGAATTATTACTCATCTATAAAAAGGAGTGTATCTGAGTCAGTGCTAATGAGGTGGATGAACTTGGAGCCTATTATACAGACTGAAATAAGTCAGAAAGAGAAAGACAAATACCACATATTTACACATATATATAGAATCTAGAAAGGTGGTACAGATGATCCTACGTGCAGGGCAGCAAAAGAGACACACGTAAAGAACAGACTTTTGTAATCAGTGGGAGAAGCAAAGGGTGGGATGATTTGAGAGAATAGCATTGAAACATATGTATTACCATGTGTAAAACAGATAACCAGTGCAAGTTTGATGTATGATGCAGGGCACCCAAAGCCGGTACTCTGTGACAACCTGGAGGGGTAGGGTGGGGAGGAAGATGGGAGGGGGGCTCAGGATGGAGAGGAGACATGAATACCTATGGCAAATTCATATTGATGTATGGCAAAACCATCACAATATTGTAATTATCCTCTAATTAAAAAAATAAGAAAAGGCCTTTGAACTTGGAGTTTTCTTTGTGGGAAGTTAATTACAAGTTTAAATCCTTTAATAGTTGTAACATTATTTGGGTTTTTTTTGTGTGAGTTTTGGCAAGTTGTACTTTTTTATGAATTTGTCTGTTTCAACTAAATTTTTATTTTTCTTTGATTTTCATTGTTCATTTTGGCTTTCTGCTAACTTCTTGAGAGGAGTGCCTAGTTAAGACATCCACAAACTTTGTTACAAAGCTCCATTTTAGGCTTGTGAACCATGTAGTCATTGTCTCGGTTACCTCTTCAGTTGTAGCACAAAAGCAGTCATGCTGCTGCTGCTGAGTCACTTCAGTCGTGTCTGACTCTGTGAGACCCCATAGATGGCAGCCCACCAGGCTCCCCCGTCCCTGGGATTCTCCAGGCAAGAACACTGGAGTGGGTTGCCATTTCCTTCTCCAATGCATGAAAGTGAAAAGTGAAGGTGAAGTCGCTCAGTCGTGTCCGACTCAGCAACCCCATGGACTGCAGCCCACCAGGCTCCTCCGTCTGTGGGATTTTCCAGGCAAGAGTACTGGAGTGGGGTGCCATTGCCTTCTCTGAAAAGCAGCCATAGGCAATACTTAAACAAATGGGTGTGGTTATATTTTCCTGGGGACTATTTACAAAAGCAGATGACTGGCCTGTGGGCCATAGTTAGCAAATTCTTATAACAGTGATTTTCAGCTTGCCTGCCTTCTTTTCTCAGTTATTCATTTAAGATTATAAATTTTCCTCTAAGCCTCAAGTCTTTATATATCATATTTTCTTTTTTTTATATCAATTGTCTTGATTACTTAGTTCAAAATATTTTTCAAACTCCATTGTGATTTCTTTTTTGACCCATGGTTATTTTGAACTGTATTTCTTAGTTTCAAAACATATAAGGATTTTTGAAGTGATATTTTGTTATTCTATATTAATTCCACTGTGGGCAGAGAACGTGCTCTGTGTAATTTAAAGCATTATGGTCAATTTTAGTATAATTTTTTATCATGTACTTGCAAAGGATTCTCTCTTCACTTTGGTGCACTGTTCTGTGTCTCAGTTATGTCTAATTTGTTAATTATTTTATTCATAGCTTCTTTATTCTGTCAGTTAGGTAATTGTGTTAAACTCTCCCTGTGGTTGTGGATTTGTCTGTTTATATTTTCTTTTGTGTGTGTGTGTGGTTTCAGTTTTCTTCAAGTTTTTATTGAGATATAACTGACATACAGCAGTGTACAGATATAGCTCATTTTACTGCATGTAGCTTTTTGGTGCTTTGCAGATGTACAAAATGAAGGTTTGTGGCAATCCTGTGATATCAGATGATGGCTTGCACTTTTTAACAATAAAGTATTTTAAGTATATACATTTTTTTTTAGACAGTGCTATGGCACACTTAACAGGCTACAATATAGTATAAACATAACTTGTATATGCACTGGCAAACCAAAAAATTTGTGTGAGTTGCTTTATTGCAACATTTGCTTTATTACAGTAGTCTGGAAACAAACCTGAAATATCTCTGAGGTATGCCTGTACAAGTTTAAGGTATACAGCATAATGACTTGCCTTACATATATTGTGAAACAATTACTGCAATAAGTTTAGTTAACAGCCATCCTATCTCAAATGATACAAAGAAAAAGGAAAAAGAAAAATATATTTTCCTTCTGATAACAGAACTCGTAGGGTTTGTCCTCTTAACAATGGTCAAATATACCATACAACAGTGTTAACTATAGCCATCATGTTGCTCATTACATCCCTAGTGCTTACTGATCTTGAACTAGAAGTTTGAACCTTATTACCAGCTTATTTCCATATTCAATCCTACATAATTTTTCCTTATATATTTCAAAGATGTGTTATTAGATCAAATCAGATCAGTCGCTCAGTCGTGTCCGACTATTTGCGACCCCACGAATCGCAGCACGCCAGGCCTCCCTGTCCATCACCAACTCCCGGAGTTCACTGAGACTCACGTCCATCAAGTCAGCGATGCCATCCAGCCATCTCTTCCTCTGTCGTCCCCTTCTCCTCCTGCCCCCAATCCCTCCCAGCATCAGAGTCTTTTCCAATGAGTCAACTCTTCGCATGAGGTGGCCAAAGTACTGGAGTTTCAGCTTTAGCATCATTCCTTCCAAAGAAATCCCAGGGCTGATCTCCTTCAGAATGGACTGGTTGGATCTCCTTGCCGTCCAAGGGACTCTCAAGAGTCTTCTCCAACACCACAGTTCAAAAGCATCAATTCTTCAGCGCTCAGCCTTCTTCACAGTCCAACTCTCACATCCATACATGACCACAGGAAAAACCATAGCCTTGACTAGATGGACCTTTGTTGGCAAAGTAATGTCTCTGCTTTTGAATATGCTGTCTAGGTTGGTCATAACTTTCCTTCCAAGGAGTAAGCATCTTTTAATTTCATGGCTGCAGTCACCATCTGTAGTGATTTTGGAGCCCAGAAAAATAAAGTCTGACACTGTTTCCACTGTTTCCCCATCTATTTCCCATGAAGTGGTGGGACCAGATGCCATGATCTTCGTTTTCTGAATGTTGAGCTTTAAGCCAACTTTTTCACTCTCCACTTTCACTTTCATCAAGAGGCTTTTGAGTTCCTTTTCACTTTCTGCCATAAGGGTGGTGTCATCCGCATATCTGAGGTTATTGATATTTCTCCTGGAAATCTTGATTCCAGTTTGTGTTTCTTCCAGTCCAGCGTTTCTCATGATGTACTCTGCATATAAGTTAAATAAACAGGGTGACAATATATAGCCTTGACGAACTCCTTTTCCTATTTGGAACCAGTCTGTTGTTCCATGTCCAGTTCTAACTGTTGCTTCCTGACCTGCATTCAGGTTTCTCAAGAGGCTGGTCAGGTGGTCTGGTATTCCCATCTCTTTCAGAATTTTCTACAGTTTATTGTGATCCACACAGTCAAAGGCTTTGGCATAGTCAATAAAGCAGAAATAGATGTTTTTCTGCAACTCTCTTGCTTTTTCAATGATCCAGCGGATGTTGGCAATTTGATCTCTGGTTCCTCTGCCTTTTCTAAAACCAGCTTGAACATCAGGAAGTTCACGGTTCACATGTTGCTGAAGCCTGGCTTGGAGAATTTTGAGCATTACTTTACTAGCATGTGAGATGAGTGCAATTGTGCAGTAGTTTGAGCATTCTTTGGCATTGCCTTTCTTTGGGATTGGAATGAAAACTGCCCTTTTCCAGTCCTGTGGCCACTGCTGAGTTTTCCAAATTTGCTGGCATATTGAGTGCAGCACTTTCACAGCATCATCTTTCAGGATTTGGAATAGTTCAACTGGAATTCCATCACCTCCACTAGCTTTGTTTGTAGTGATGCTTTCTAAGGCCCACTTGACTTCACATTCCAGGATGTCTGGCTCTAGGTCAGTGATCATACCATCGTGATTATCTGGGTCGTGAAGATCTTTTTTGTACAGTTCTTCTGTGTATTCTTGCCATCTCTTCTTAATATCTTCTGCTTCTGTTAGGTCCATACCATTTCTGTCCTTTATCGAGCCCATCTTTGCATGAAATGTTCCTTTGGTATCTCTGATTTTCTTGAAGAGATTCCTAGTCTTTCCCATTCTGTTGTTTTCCTCTATTTGTTTGCATTGATCACTGAAGAAGGCTTTCTTATCTCTTCTTCCTATTCTTTGGAACTCTGCATTGAGATGCTTATATCTTTCCTTTTCTCCTTTGCTTTTTGCTTCTCTTCTTACCACAGCTATGTTCATATAAATTTAGAATTATTTTCTTAATTGATTGATCCCTTTATCATTAGAAAACATCCCACTGTGTCTCTAGTAATGCTTCTTGCCTTAACCTTTAGTTTGTCTATTAGTCTAGCGTCATCAGCTTTCTTCTGTTTGGAGTGTGCATGACATATCCTTCCTATCTTTATACTTGCAGTTTTCCATACTCTTATGTTTAAGATGTATTTCTTATATGAAACATATGTATTTGTATTTAGTCCAACAGTTGTTTAATTGGAGTACCTTGTTGATTTACATGCACTATAATTAGTACCTATATTTGCATTTAAATCCATATTGCCAAATTCTTCATATGTTTTCCATTCATTCTAAGTTCATTTTGTCCCTTCTTATTTTGCCTTCTTTTGGATTAACTAGTTATCTTTTCCTCTTCTATTAGCATGGTAACTATATACTGTTTTATTATTATTTTAGTGGATACCCTAAATATTATAGCACACATTCCTGGCTTCTTCCAAGCTTCAAACACAATGAAAAAAGTGAAAATGTTAGTTGCTCAGTCGTGTCCAACTCTTTACAACCCCATAGACTATAGCCTTCCTCTGTCCATAGTATTCTCCAGGCAAGAATACTGGAGTGTGGGTAGCCATTCCCTTCTCCAGGGGATCTTCCCAACCCAGGGATGGAAACCAGGTCTCCTGAATTACAGGCAGATTTTTTACCATCTGAGCCACCATGGAAGCCCAGCTAGTAACTCCATTTTAACCTTTTCTCAAATTATATGCTGTTCTAATTGTGTATCTTTCTATATTTTAAACCCCACAAGAGGAAGAATATTCTTCCTCCTGAAGAATACCCTTTTACTATTTCTCTCAATTTGAATCTAGGTAGTGAAAATTTTATTTTTGTTTTGTTTAATAGTTATTTTCCTTAAGCACTTTGATATTATCATTCAGTCCCCCCCCCCCCCCCCGGATTGTATTGTCTCTGTTGAGGTAAGCAGCAAGTTTAATTAATATATTGAACATAATCTATCTTTATTTTCTCTTTTCTTTTTGTTTGTTTTAGATTTCTATTGAGATAAAATTCACTGTTTTATTTATTGTACATAAAAATATTACAGAAAGAAATTGAGTTCTAGTATGACAGTATCTTCCTAAATAAAGGCTCCTACCTTTTTTTTTAAACTGACAAATGGTTATGAGAACTCACAGTCCTGGATCATCTTAATGCAGTTTCAGTGACTGGTAGGCATAGTCTCTGAGTAAGCTGGTCTTTTACAGTCCATCCTATGCCTAGGACAGAAATTCCCGTGCCCCAATCTAAAGCATTTACCTTGACTCCCCAGTAGACTCTGGATTTCACTTGTTCTCCTCTAATCTCATCAGATTTTCAAATTTATTGTTCAGTTTCTTGGTCTCTAAGCTGCCTATTCTAGAATGAAAGATCCAGATTACCTTTCTTGGTTTCCTTCTCCTTTTATATCTTTGTAAGTTTTTACCACCATTTTAGTTCTCTAGTGCCTTCCTAGAGACTTAAATTTTGTCATTTGTAAATATTTTTCTTTCTTTCTTTTTCAGACAACAGACTTTAAAAAATATTTATGGCAGGCTTTCTGGTTGTTTTGGGGGGAAGTTGGTCTTTATTGCTTCTTATTAGCTAGTTACCTTTATACACAGTAGAAATCTGCTAGTTGGTTTTCAGTTCAGATCAGTTCAGTCGCTCAGTCGTGTCCGACTCTTTGCGACCCCATGAATCACAGCACGCCAGGCCTCCCTGTCCATCACCAACTCCCGGAGTTCACTGAGACTCACGTCCATCGAGTCAGCGATGCCATCCAGCCATCTCTTCCTCTGTCGTCCCCTTCTCCTCCTGCCCCCAATCCCTCTCAGCATCAGAGTCTTTTCCAATGAGTCAACTCTTTGCATGAGGTGGCCAAAGTACTGGAGTTTCAGCTTTAGCATCATTCCTTCCAAAGAAATCCCAGGGCTGATCTCCTTCAGAATGGACTGGTTGGATCTCCTTGCAGTCCAAGGGACTCTCAAGAGTCTTCTCCAACACCACAGTTCAAAAGCATCAATTCTTCAGCGCTCAGCCTTCTTCACAGTCCAACTCTCACATCCATACATGACCACAGGAAAAACCATAGCCTTGAGTAGACGGACCTTTGTTGGCAAAGTAATGTCTCTGCTTTTCAATATGCTATCTAGGTTTTAAAATGTCCTTATTTGGCCAATAAAATTTCTGCAATCTTTTATCAGATCCCCAGAGTCTTTTTGTGGAGATTTTGCTTGCCCACAAAATCTCTAGGTTTAAGAGCCACTGATTAAGCAGATACAAAAGAAGTAAATATTCCCAATCTTGTGATTAAGGAGCTTATAAAATCATAGTTACCATGGAAGAAGTAATTAGTGACTTGTAGAATATTGTATTTATTACAAAGCTTTGATTGAATAGCATGATCTCCAATAGTAGTTCAGAATTCACATAGAAGATGGGTCTAGAGCTAGGGTTTGAAGGATAGAGATTGCCATACGTTGGGGGAGAGTATTTTGGACATGCAACAACCTAAACTAAGGCTTAGTCACCATTGAACTGATTTAATTCATAGCATAATGACTGAATAGTTTATCCCTTAATCCTTCTTTCCCTTGGTATGTTGTTAATACTAATCAGACTCTGCTGAAAACTTGGGAATTCATTGGTGTACACTGTGATACATGTGTTAATTTGATTGCCTGTGATTTCTGTAGCAGACCCAGGAGTGCAGCAAACATGCAGGTAATTGTATAAACTCTGCATTGTTCCCTAGCTGGGTGTTTTACAATCAGCTCCACCCCAGGAGAATCCCAGCTAACCCAGCTGTTTTCTTCTAATGCTCAGTTTAGGGACTCCCCTGTACTCACTCCCCTGCCTTGGTACCTGAGTGAGACATTTGTGATTATAAGCCTAAAGCATAAAAGTAAAGATTAGGAACCACATTGCACCTCCCTGTTCAGGCTGCTGATTTCACCTGGCTGAAGTGACAGTGTTTTGGAGCTCAGTATTTTTTTTCTGTGAATCTGCTGAAGATGCATGAAACATCTTATATAATTTGTGAGGGCACAGAGCCTCTATCTTTTAGGTATTCAGTTGGTCTGAATCTCTGGCAGAGGTAGAGAGAGCTGACAAGGTAGTATTGTGAGTGTGACTTTAATTTCATAAGCTCAGGTGCATAAGAAGTATTTTATATGTTTTCTCTAAATCAGGTTTCATCTACTCTGAGCCCCCAATTCATCAGGCTAGTTGGAAATTCAATCTCAGTTATCATTGGTCCTTTATCTTATCCCTGTGCTTCGTCCATTGTTCAGTGGTCTTGGGAGTCTAGCACAGAGCAGAACATGCAGGGAGGGCTCTTTGATCTTTGGGTCATACTGATCACCACTGATGGACTCCTCATCCAAGCCTGCCCAGACACTTGAAGGGAAGTTCTGCTGTGGCCTCCGTGGATTTTTGCTGAGTCTTTGTGTCCTTGGGCCCATGAGGTAGCCTCTTCAGACACCACCACATGTGTTCCTCCAAGATCCTGACACCGTTACAGGGAATTCTCAGAGGAAGAGGATCTAAGCACAGTCCCCTCCATAGCCTTCTAGCATCTTTTTCTTTTCGCAGAGGCAAAGATGAAAATATAGTGGCAAGTACTGTGAAGTTACCTCCCAACTCTGCTGCTAGTAGATATCTCTCTCTTTCACTGGGTGAAAGGGGTTTGTGGGAACCTGGCAACTAAGAGAAGCAAAGGAGCTTTAGAGTCGTCAGTTGATTACCTATTTGGCCTCAGGTCCTATGCAATGAATAACATCTAGTCTGTGTGCTCAGATTCTGTTCTAGAGGAGGACAAAGATGTAAGGGCAAAAGAGGCCCTTACTGCTGCCGACCTCAGCTTCTGAGGGGAGCATCTTAACTCTTAGCTCTCACATTGCCTTTTTCATTTTAACTGGTAATTATGAGTCAATTTTCCTTTGGGGATGTTTGGCCTGTAACTATGGGAATGGATGAGTGTGCCTATTTCTGTAGTAGGTGTTCTTGGGCTGTGTGGCCTCAAAGGCCGGAACTGCGTGGCTCAGGCACTTTTCTGAAATCTGTGCCTTTGCAAGACTTCCTGCTGCAGATAAGGACAGCGACTTCTCTTATCTGCTTGTCCCTAGTTGCCTCTCTCTGGCAAGCTACTGACTTCACCTGCAGAGCTATATTGCTTTTATTCCTGAATTATACACTGCAGGCACTCGAGATTAGTGCCAAGAGAGGAGAAAGGGGAACTGTTTCTGGGGAAAGGAATTGTGTAGGTGCTAGTTGCTTTAAAAGCTAGGGGCTAGAGTGGTATTTAGTCAAACATGGCTGCCACACAGCAATGAAAAGGCCTTTTGGCATCGTTTTCAAAGAGCTCTACACTGACATGCTTCGTACTCTGACAGTTATTCTAGGGAAATGTGTATAAAATGTTTCAGCCTTTTAAAAAAAATTCCTCACCTGTTTTAGCTGTATATCACATTTTTGCTGAAGCTTCTGGAATACTAATGATATCAGGTTTTTGTTAATTCAGTGATGCTGTGTTGTAAACTGAAAAGTTTACATTCTTGGCCCATACTGTTTTAATTTTCTAACCATCTGAGCAAACTGCACCTCTTACTTGATAAGTATCTAATGTTCTTCTTGTCAAGTATATGTTTCTCCTAAGAAACTTAGTCCTGGGGAGAGCCTTTTATGTGCAATTTTGACTTTGTATTTTGTAAGCCTCTATTAATGTTTTTTTCCCTCTCCAATGAAGTGGGGCTCCTTTTCAGAGTTTTATCTTTTTTAACAAATGTGAGTAAATCTAAGTGGAACTTCTACAGAGAGCCCTTAAAATTGCCCTAATGACTTAGGGGTATCAAGGTTACTGGTATTCTTTTTAATTTAGGCAGAAGGGAATTAATTTTGAGGAAGAAGTACGTTAAACCACATTCTCCCAGCAGAAGTGAGGTTAGTTTCTTAAATATCTGTCTTCCTCTCACTTGAAATCTATCTATATGAGAGAAGGAAAGACAGCAGGCAGAACTGGAGAGTATTGAATGTATAAAGCAGATCACCTGGTTTCTCTGATTATATTTTTTTCCTGTCCCATCTGGATGGTCCCTCTCCTTAGCCTGTTTTTGGACACCCCCACCTGCTTTCTACACCCTGACAAAACTTGATCTGAAGAAGGAGTTGGAAACATATTCACAGTAAAGTCTGAAAAACTTAATGGCTTAACATGTCACTACTCTATGACACTTGCAAAACTCAAAAGAAAATCTCTCATAGATTTTCAGGCCTCAGTCCTTTAGTAGTACGTTTCTGTACTCCACTTCCAACCATCAGAATGTCTGGTTAGGGTTTCCCTAGTGTTTTTTCATATATCTGATTCTGACTCAAAGTATCCATGCTGAGTGGCAGTTGAACTGTACCTGACCAAGTCTCTGATTTGATCTCTGACTCTGTGTGTGTGTAGGGGGAGGGCAGGGGGTTGGTGGTGGGGAATGGAGATGTAAAGAGGAAGAGCAGTGCTAAGAAGGAAGCAACTCTGTCATGCTTGTGCATCCTCTGTGGGTTGAATGGGGCTGTATTTCATGGAAAGATGGAAAACCAAGCATAATTCCTGGTTATGACTCTGGTGATTAACAAAGATAAAGGTGTGTCATTTAGAAAACATTTGGAGAGATGCCAGACTGGGATTGTATACATCATTCTAACTTAACTTCTTCTTAACTGTATATTCTTGGATGAATTCTTTCCCCTCTCTAGCCCTGGATTCCTCAAATGTAAAATGAAACTCCTGCCTACCTGCTGTTGAAGGATACCATGAAGAACAAAGGAGAGAATAAATATAAAAGCCTTTTGCAAACCCCAAAGCTGTAAGTACAGTTTAAAGCTGAGATGTTTGTAAATGAGGACAACAGTTTAATAATATTCAGCTGATTTCTTCAACCTCGCCTTCTTGCTTTTCCCTACAGTTGCATTGCCTTTTGCTTCCTTGGTTGGTAAAGGCCACACCAATGTAAAACCGGTGGCATAGTCTGGTTAGCCAAAATCATTTAGTGCTCCTGGGAAGTCATAGAGGGCCCTGTGCTCAGAAGGGCCCTGTACTTGGCTTAATGGTCTGTTTTCTTCACCTTGAAATTCTTTAAAAAGCTGTCACACATTTTCATTTTGCACTTGTTCAGTGGCTCAGTCTTGTCTGACTCTTTGCAACCCAATGGACTGCAGCACAGCAGGCTTTCCTGTCCTTCACTATCTCACAGAGTTTTCTCAAACTCATGTCCATTGAGTTGGTGATGCCTTCCAACCATCTCATCCTCTTTCATCCCATTCTCCTCCTGCCCTCAATCTTTCCCAGCATCAAGGTCTTTTCTAAGGAGTCAGCTGTTCTCATCAGATGACCAAAATACTAGAGCTTCAGCTTCAGTATCAGTCCTTCCAATGAATATTCAGGGTTGATTTCCTTTAGGATTGACTGGTTTGATCTCCTTGCAGTCCAAGGGATTCTCAGGTCTTCTCCAACACCACAGTTCAAAAGCATCAATTCTTTGGCGCTCAGCCTTCTTTATGGTCTAACTCTCACATCTGTACACGACTACTGGAAAAACCATAGCTTTGACTAGATGGCCTTTTGTTGGCAAAGTGATATCTCTGCTTTTTAATACTCTGTCTAGGTTTGTCATAGCTTTTCTTCCAAGGAGCAAGTGTCTTTTAATTTCATGGCTGCAGTCACTGTCTGCAGTGATTTTGGAGCCCAAGAAAATAAAATCTGTCACTTGTTTCTGCTTTTTCCCCATCTATTTACCATGAAGTGATGGGACCAGATGCCATGATTTTAGTTTTTTGAATGTTGAGTTTTAAGCCAGCTTTTTCACTCTTCTCTTTCACCTTCATCAAGAGGCTCTTTAGTTCCTCTTCGCTTTCTGCCATAAGGGTGGTGTCATCTGCATATCTGAGGTTATTGATATTTCTCCTGGCAATCTTGATTCCAGCTTGTGTTTCATCCAGCCCGGCATTTCACATGATGTACTCTGCATAAATTTAAATAAGCAGGGTGACAATATACAGCCTTGACATGCTTCTTTTCCAATTTTGAACCAGTCCATTGTTCCATGTCTAGTTCTACCTGTTGCTTCTTGACCTGCATACAGGTTTCTCAGGAGGTAGGTAAGGTGGTCTGGTATTCCATCTCCTAAATCATGTAGGTGATCCTGGCCCTGGGCTGCTCTCTATTCTTTTGTGGAGGTGGAACTAGAAAGAAGTTTCTTATTGACTCCACTGGCAGGAGTATAATGGAAGTCAGTTAGCTGAGATTCTGCTGGGAGACTTTCCCAGAGGGGTTTCAATTACAGGAGTTAAGTAGTTCTCCAGATGAGCAGTGTGGGATGGTTAGCCTTGGCTAAGAACCAAATGTTAAGTCTGAGCCAAACATCTGGATGTCCATTGTGCTAATGAATGCCTTGGTGGAGCCTCATCAGCAGCAAGGATCATTAGGTCCTGACCATGCTAAAAGAAAACTTAGAATTCGCCAGCTCCTGGCCTCAGCAGCAAATGCCAACAGATGAGCAGTGGCCAGGCAGACAAGGCACATTGCCACAGAGCCCTAAGGAATCAGAGTTGGAGGACAGTTACAGGAATCTGATACTGACTGTGAGCTTGCCTTCCATTTCCTTCTGTTACAAGCTTATGTAACAGTGCAGTAGAACTTAATGAAGTGAATTTATAAATTGTCTGCCTTCTTCCCATCTCCCTCAGTGTCTGCTCAAATCTGCTTAGTGATTTGGTTCTTTCTTTGCCACTGGATGAAATCTTGGCAGGTCCTAAAGCTTCTGGATGATTACAAGTTCCCTGGTCACATTTGCCCCAAGAATTGTCTCTCTTCAATAATGAAAATGTGAAATCCTATGTAATGGTTAATATTCTGAACTTCATTTGAAGTTAAAGCTTCTTCCTTCCC